>NW_027361684.1:12290000-12762500 GCF_039654945.1 Dendrobates tinctorius
TATACAATGAAAAAATACCCTGCCTGTAGGGTATTGGTGGCACTGACAAAATCCTGCACATAAAAGATTGAGCTCTTGATTAAAATGACAGTAAAGAGCCATCTACCTACATGTGAAATCCATCCTTCATTGACAAGCGGTAGATAGATTTTACTACATCTGAGAAAAAGATTCAGTTTAGTGCCCGAACTCTGTCTTTATATACCCTGGCAAAGATAAAGTGACCTGTTTACACTCTATTCTCAGCTTTAAGGAATCTTGGGACAGTACCCCCCCAAACAACCTACATCCCTGAGGAATTATGGTAAGCACAAAAGAGCTCAAACTAGAAAACCCAGGTAATCAAATGTGAAAAAACATCCTACCAATTAGATCTTTCCAACTTTTTCAGTACGCAAACCAGAATTTGGTAATACTGTCGAGCTACATTAAAGGGGTTGTTTGGTCTTAAAGAAGTTGTCCCACCAACAGAGTACATGTTACAACTCTATTGTCTGAATACCAGGGGCCAGGGTACCAGCCCATGTACCTAACGCTAGGGTCGCCCAAGGTATCCATGCTCCCCAAATTTCTTTTGATGGTGAAGACGCCAGGGCCATGTACCTTGCTGAACTCCTGATTCAGCCCTGATTCTGTCCCCCTCCCCCACCCAGGGAAGACGGGAGTAAAAGTGTATGTATATACACAAATCAGACTAAGGGTAGAGACACAATGCCGTATTTCTCGTGCGAGAATCACATCCTAAAACTCGCACTGGCCGTCGGTTCTCCTGACCTGAGCTTGACAGCTGCATAGTAATCCAGCATGCTGTCATGCTTGGGTCGGGAGAGGTGCTGGCCAGTCCGTGCAGTTCAATGCGATTATCGTAGGAGAAATACGGCAGTGGTTCTCTGCCCTAACAAAGGAGTTCGTACAGGGATAAATGAAATACCAAACACACAAATAAGCACTCACAGACAACAGAGAGGAACACCGGGGAGAAAAGGAAAGTAAACCAAATACGAGAGGGTGAGGATTTGCACACAGCCGAAACAGCAAGCAGCAGTGACATCAACAATAGAGATGGGCGAACCCGAACAGTAAAGTTCGTTGTCTGTACCGAACACCTACTGTTTGGGCACGGAAACCGAACACGGACTTCATCAGGAAGTCAGTGTTTCTGTTCGGTTTCGGCTGCCCAAACACCGGGTGTTTGTTGCTCTATCGTGTGCATGACAGTGTGGCAAATCCTCACTGCCGGTCAGAGACCTGCGGTTCACACGCTGTCAAAAGACAGCGAGAGCGCTGAGCTGTGATCGGATGTATAAAGTTTACGTCCGGACACTGGTGTCAGCTGATGGGACTACCGCTTCCATCATCTGACACCTGCATCCGCTAATAACAGTGAGAGCAGGAGCGGCGGATGGGGATATTCATCAGTATATATAGCGAGTATATATAGGGGAGAGGAGTGGCCAATACAGAACAGCTGAAATCATCCAAGCAGGATGCTTCACTGATTCTAAGCTGAACAGTTTAACACCTGTACTGCTAACAGAATCCTACACCTTTTAATATGAAGGAGAAATGCTTCTAATCAGTGCTGGAGTTCATGAAATCAGATGCTGCGGTCTTCTGACCCCTCTCTGTCATGATAAACCCGTGATAGTACCCCCTCTTCTAAAAGGGACCTCTGGAACCTCAGGGCCGGATCCATCAGGATGTGCAGATTAAAATGACTGGATCATCCTGTCTGCATGGACATCAGATGCTGGTACCCACATTCTCTCTGTAGGACCATAACCCTTCCAGTGTATCAGATACTGAAAACACCGACTAACCAATCGAGAATCCACGATCTTGGCTATCTGAAACTCTAAATTCCCATCAACAATGACCGGAGATGGAGGTGGTGGTGATGGTTCAGAGGACGTAACTTATTTTTTGAGCAGAGACTGGTGAAACATATTAGAAATCCTAAAAGTAGGTGGCAGATCAGCGCTATAGGATTGACGACAGTCACAATCTTGTAAGCACCGATGAACATGGGATGCAGTTTAAAAGAAGGGACCTTTAACTTAATGTTCCTCGAGGACAACCACTCTAAATCACCAACCCACAGGTCCAGACCCACCAAATGTCTCTGATTAGCCACACTCTTATATTTTAACCCCATCTTCTTCAAATTATTAAGAACCCCTTGCCACACAAACATTATTGATGATGAAAACTGTTCCTCTTTAGGTAGTCTTGACGATTCCTATTAAAAGAGCTGAACTGAGGATGAAACCCGTAGGGCCGGAAGAACGGGGACTTATCAGTATACTCATGACAACGGTTATTCACCACAAATTCATGTAGCGGTAAGTAAGTAACTCAATCCTCCTGATTCTCAGACACAAAACAACTAAGATAAGTCTCTAGATTATGGTTAATGTGTTCAATTTGCCCATTAAACTGATGATGAAAGGCTGAGGAAATAGACAGATGGATCGATAACCGAGTGCAAAACGCTTTCCAAAACCTCCCTATATACAGTATGAGGCCCACATAGCTCCGTATATACAATAGAACCTCCATATAGACTCCCTATATACAGTATGATCCCCCACATGACTCCCTATATACAGTATGAGCCCCAACATAGCTCCCTATATAAATAGTATGAGCCTCCACAAACCCCCCTATATACAGTAAAGGCCTTCACACAGCCTCCTATATACTGTCACGGATGCGACTGACCAGGTATGAAACGACCCATCAGTATGTCGGTCACCAACTATACAACAAACAAGGGAACAACGGGGACACAATTACAACGGTGGGCCCTGCGATAAAGAATGGGGGAATGGACACCTCCTGCACTCTCCTAAGGATGTGCCCTGAACTTCCTGACGTCCCTATACAGTTTCTTTCAAACCGTCGCCGAGCAGGATACCTTAGCCCTCGCTTGCCCTGCACCTATCCCTAAGCAGGGAATTGGCAAGTGCGGACACTGGTCCCACCACTGCACTAATACGACACAAAGGGCAGATATGACAAACAATGTAAAGACAAACAACAGTTAGCTTTCTGCTGTAAAGCACCGCACTGCAGGATCACAACACCAGATACACCATGAACAGCTGAGGCACCACCGCTCCCAGCAAGCTCCTGCTCTTCAACGTGGTCACTGCAGAATGACCTCTAACACCGACGGTAAGCTGATGCACCAGGTGACCCTTTGAAGGAAGGTGGGAGTGGTCACCACCTGCATCAGCAAACTCATCAGCCATGTAATTATACCAGCGGCCACCGGAGGGGGAAACTGACATTAACCCCCGATGGCCTGAAAGGAAAAAAGTTCATATGTGAGAATCCAGATCTGCCACGGATCCAAGGATGGGTCGTGACATATACAGTATGAGTCCTCACATAGCCTCCTTTATACAGCAAGAGGCCCACAGAAATTTCTATATACAATATCAGCCTCCACATACCTCCTATATGCAGTATGAGCCATCACATAGCCTCCTATATACAGTACTAGCTGAAGAGCCTGGCGCTGCCCGGGCATAGTAACTAACACTACGGTTAGTTATAACAAATTATAATGATTATATATACAGTATGTACATATATACTGTATATATATATATATATATATATAAAAAAAAGCTGTGTATAGCCCCGCCCACTTCGCATAGCCACATTCACTATAATATCCCACATCTTCCCGTCAGCCAGAGCCACCGATCAGTACCAGAGCATTTGAAAGCAATTGCCCTGATTTCCATACCGGGGATCCCTTTAAGAGAGGCATGGAGTCAGTACGAAACTGCACAGTGGATTTGCCCTCACTTCCATACCGGGGATCCCTTTAAGAGAGCCTGGGATCAGAACCAGAGCGCTGAGTGGATTTGCCCTGACTTGCTTACCAATGATCCCTTTAATAGAACCCTGGGGTCAGAATCAAAGCGCTGAGGGATTTGTCCTAACTTCCATACAGGAGATCCATTTAAGAGAGCCTGGGGTCAATACCAGAGCATTTGAAGGCAACTGCCCTGACTTCCATACTGGGGAACCCTTTAAGAGAGGCACTGGGTCAGAACCAAAGCACTGGATGGATTTTCCCTGACTTCCATACCGGATATCCCTTTAAGAAAAGCCTGGGGTCAGTAGCAAAACGCTGTGGATTTGCCCTAACTTGCATACCAATGATCCCTTTAATAGATGGAGGATGTGTGATATGTACGGGAGGAGGGGTTCATTTCTGTCATGTGCTCGCTGCTCCTTTCAGGGGGGCAGACAGTGGCTGGGAGCTTATGTTTCCGGGGATGCTAGATTTCTCTCACCATGTCAGTGTCTGCTGAGGTGTTGTCAAGTGGGAAAACTTGCTCATAGCAACCATTCACAGCTCAGCTTCTTTTAACCAGCTCTGGTGAAATGAGAGATGCTTAGTGATTGGTTGCAAGGAAAACTGCTGCTCATAGCAACCAATCACAGCTCAGCTTCTTTTAAATAGCTCTGGTGAAATTAAAGATGCTTCGTGATTGGTTGGTGATACAAGTTATAGAAAAAACTGACGGCACATCTAGAACTAGTCTGAATAGGTGCATACCAAAAGGCAACTTACATATTAAATTATAAAATGGTAGCACACTAAATATGAAATAGGAATAGCAAAATGGCTTTAGTAATACACTTCACAATGGCCTTCATAAGGTATATCAAATATGAAATAAGTGAAATATGAATAGCATAATGGCTTTTGTAATCTAGAAAAACATATGAGATACTTAGCACAAAATTTGGCCAAAAGATGTGAGCCCATTCACCAGCGACAAGGTGATCTCAGATTGAATGGGTCCCTATACTGACCAGGCAATATGCTATTCATATTTCACTTATTTCATATTTGATATACCTTATGAAGGCCATTGTGAAGTGTATTACTAAAGCCATTTTGCTATTCCTATTTCATATTTAGTGTGCTACCATTTTATAATTTAATATGTAAGTTGCCTTTTGGTATGCACCTATTCAGACTAGTTCTAGATGTGCCGTCAGTTTTTTCTATAACTTGTATACTATTTTTCTGACTGAGCACTCCGCCCTTCATCAAGTGGTGATTTTAATCGCATTCAATCACATGTTTGGTTCCTATCGTCCTATATATACAGGCTTTATCATGTTACTAGCCAGAGGTCAGTTCACACCAGGCAGTCAGCATAGGGACCCATTCAATCTGATATCACCTTGTCACTGGTGAATGGGCTCACATCTCTTGGCCAAATTTTGTGCTAAGTATCTCATATGTTTTTCTAGATTACAAAAGCCATTATGCTATTCATATTTCACTTATTTCATATTTGATATACCTTATGAAGGCCATTGTGAAGTGTATTACTAAAGCCATTTTGCTATTCCTATTTCATATTTAGTGTGCTACCATTTTATAATTTAATATGGTTGGTGATACACACATACATACATTCATTTTTATATATAGAGATGAACCCCACAAAGCCGCCTACATACAGTATAAGCCTTCATATAGCTTCCTATATAGAGTATGAGCCCCACATGCCACCTATATACAGTATGAGCCCTCATAGCTTCCTATATACAGTATGGCCCCATATAGCCTCCTATATACAGTTTATGCCCCGTATAACCTCCTATATACACTATAAGCCCCCCACACACCCCTGTATACAGTATATGCCCCATATAACCTCCTACATACAGTATGAGCCCCACATAGCCTCCTATATACAGTATGAGTCCTCACATAGCCTTCTAAATAGAGTATGAGCCCCATATAGCCTACTATATAGAGTGTGAGCTCCATATAGCTTACTATACACAGTATGAACCCCACAAACCCTGTATACCCAGTATAAGCCCTCCCATAGCTTGCTATATACAGTATGAGCCCACAGAGCTTCCTATATACAGTATGAGCCCTCACATAGCCTCCTATATACAGTATGAGCCCCATATTAGACTCCTATACACAGTAAAAGCCCCATATAGCCTCCTATGTACAATATGAGCCCCACATAGCCTCCAATATACAGTATGAGACCTCACATAGCCTTCTATATATAGCATGAACCCCACATAGCCTCCTATATACAGTATAAGTCCCCATATAGTCTCCTATATACAGTATGAGCCCATATAGCCTCCTATGTATAGTATGAGCCCTCACATAGCCTCCTATATACAGTATGAGCCCCATATAGCCTGCCATATACAGTATGAGTCTGCACATAGCCTCCTATATACAGTATGAGCCCTCACATAGCCTCCTATATATAGTATGAGCCCCATATATCCTCCTATATACAATATAGCCCCATATAGTCTCTTATATACAGTGTAAGGTAGCGCTGTCATGCAAGGTTGGGGACACTCGCTTGGCAGCCAAATAATAAGATCCGCCACTGGTTTTCCATAAAACAATAACAATCCATGCGGTTTATTCAGGCATCATAAACCCACAGCAGCAACATAAAGTTCATATAATAAGCATAGTGTTCATGACAGAGCTTCCCTCTGTTATCCCTGTGGTCACACAGGTTACGCAATGTCCAGTACTCAGGCTCTTCAGCCTCACAGATATCTCACCCTGTCAGGGTTACCTCATGGCTGCTTCAGCTCACTGCATTTGTTAATTCCCTCCCCTGGGAACTCTCAGATGCTTGCAGCCATTACTCACAGCATTCACGTGCTGTCAGGCAGGAAGCCCCATCTCCCAGCGGGACCTTCCACAACGGACCAACCGGGTCCAAGCATTCACTCCATGTGACCTACCCTGATCACCTTATATGGTCCGTAGCCACGCCCACCGGGTCACATGGCTATGACCTCATCACAGGTCCTTCACACTCACATAGTCTTTTACTACCAGCGTTTTCAGACGCTGGGTGGATTTGTAGGTAGCTGGTCTCGTCCGTTCCTCCAGCTACCTGATGACTTCCCTAAGACATTGACACGGAACCTCAGCAGTATCACTGCTGATCAACACATACACAAGTCTTCATCTCAAGGCCACCCACCTTGAGATACATTACAATCATTCAGCACCCTACTCCTATAAGTACACTGGAAATGCTTATACGCCTTTCCTGGGACACCCACACAGCGCCCCCTAGCGTACACAGTGGTCACTACACCACATACCTCCCCCTCTGTTCAAACTCATGGTGTTGAACCACAACATTACCCCGGGATCTCGAGACCGGGTACTCATTACACCTTGCCCCACAGGTCGAGAGAACCGTCTCCGTCTGTCATATGGCCTCATCCCTACGTTAGGCCAACCCTCCCCCAGCGGTCAGAATATAGGCCTTGATCTTTGGTCCTCCAGTCACAGTCTGTCTGCACCATCAGACACTGTTTAGTCATCACATTCCTCTCCTTGTCTGTTCCGTTCCCCAACCAGCTCCCCGGCTTGGTGCGGTCATAAGTCTTAGTCAAGCCTACTGTCTGGCCTGAGTCTGACTCATTCAGCGTCTCACAGGAACTACGGTCTCTCAGCTTCGTCCTGTCAGTCGAACTACCACTTGCTGACATTCTTCGGCCATCTGCCATGCCACTACTTGGAGGAACCCTTCGGGTCCTTACATCTTGGGTTGAAGGCGGCCGCCACTTGGTGTTCCGTACCTCTTTATTGATCCGCCGACGGTACAGCCTCAACTGCTCAATTTCTTGCAGGTACCCCACTCGATACTCCAAGAGCATCTGAAAGTTTCTCAGGCTTTCCACGGATCCAACCACCCTGATGGGAATCCTACCCTCTTCACTGGATACCTGGTTTTCATCATCAGGAGAGATCCTCACCCTCACCACACCGGAGATATTTACATGGTCTTGCATTACCTTCCCGAGTCTTCCAATAATTCTCCCAATCAGACCTTTGGGTAATGGAATTACATCCTTCCACAAACCCAGCTGATCCATAGCCTCCCTTGCTAACTCTAGGCGTCGAGCAGCTTTCATATTACTCCGCCTGACCAGCTGTTTGACGTGGAGATGTTGCAAATGCATCTCTTTCAGGACAGCTACTGGGTTTGCTGTATCTTCTCTGGCTGATATTATCACCAATTGCCGAGACTCAGGTGCCCAGTGCACCTTACACGCCTTGACCGCCTCTTTGAAAGCCTCATGCACACCTTCCTCAGTACAGGCTTCTTGCATGTCTTCGGGTACCTCGATTACAGATTTGAAGGTCGTGGTTTTACTCTCTTCCTGGACAGAAGGCTTTGGCTTTACCACGGACACTTTCCTCACTATAGTTGTCCCGACCAGGTGACTGTCTTCTTCAATTCTTAGCTCACAAACTTCATGAGTTTTTATCTCTTCACGACCCTTTGCCAAGATGGATACTGGCAGTTCCGTCTTGTTATCACTCGGGCCCGGCCGCTGTAAATCTTCGTCCAAGCTCTTCTCCCACAGAAGACCTTTTACTACTCCTCTGAGTTCTTCCATCTCTTCCCTAAGGGTCTTGTTCACGTTTTGCCACATTGACAGGTGACCTCTGAGCTCCAAGACTTCTTTCTCGAGCCCCTCCACCCTGTGCTCAGCCATTTGTCTCAGGACCCTTTCTCGTTCGAGATGTTCTTCCACTGTCTCTTATCAACTGAATCTCATGGTCTTGTTCTTTTTTGGCCATCACGTGTCGCACCACCACTTCTCTAATTATATCTTTAACGGGTACCACTGGGTCAGCCCTATCAGTCGAGTGAACCCTCCAGTCATCGTCTGACGGTGTGTCTACTCCAGTCGTCTCATCTACCAGCTCACCACCAGTCATGTCATGAGACGTCAGGTCCGTAAGTTGGGTCGATGCACCCCCTCTTCCAGTCCCTTCTACATTTGACCTGTCGACTTTAGAAGGCCTCACCGTCTCAATGTCTGCTAGGTCAACTGTAGAAACGTCTCCATCCCCCTGCCATACATCATCAAACACCATCAAGTCCCGGTGTATCTCGAAGGCATACACCAAATCTGGTGGTATACCGCCACCTTGGCACTCAACGCTGTGGGACGGGTCAAACATTACTCTGTCTACCACATAGTTCACCATGACCCCATGTTTACAGCGAACCTGGACCATTTTCTCGGTCAGCCAGAAAGTGAGCGAAGTTCCTGTCAGAGTCATCTGACTCTTTGAGTCCAGCTGACCAGAGACTCTTTTCCGGTGAAACATCGCAGTACACACCTGCGGCCCATCTTTACTACCCAGAAAGGATATTGCACATTCAGGAAAAGACATACACACAAACTGCGGTACTCCAGACATGTCCACTGAGGTAACCAGTGCTGCCCCCTCTGGAACCACGGCCCTTTCTTGGACCACCCCGATTTGGGTCACTGCCCCCCTCTGGGACTCCACCCCTTTTTGGGTTACCTCCCCAATTTGGGTCACCACCCCCCCTCTGGGACTCCACCCCTTTTAGGGTTACCACCCCGATTTGGGTCACTGCCCTCTTTCAGGAGATTTGGGTCTCCTTGGACCACAGTTCTCACCAAAACAGTTTATGTCTTTTAAGATACCACACAAGTCCTTGCTGGCACCACCACAGCTCCTGCTGTCACCGATCTCCGACACCACCGACTGCTGCTCACACACAGCTGCTGGTGTCACCTTCGTAACCCCACCGAGTTACAGGAAGCCGCTTGTCCCCTTCGTAACCCCGCCAAGTTACAGCAAGCCACTTGTCACCTTCGTAACCCCGCCAAGTTACAGCAAGCCGCTTGTCACCTTCGTAACTTCCACCCATATAAAAGACAGAAAAATCGCTCGCCTTTAGGCCCTAATAGGGACAATAAGGTAATTAACCTAAGGCTGGTTTCACATTAGCGCTTTTTAAGCGCACGCACGGCCGGGGGTAGCTCCGCCCCCGAGCCGGCTCTCTGCCGGCTTGCCCGCCCCTTGCTTGTAGCACCGCCTCCTAGCGCACAGCGGCCCCTGCGATCGGCGCACCCTATCTTTAGCATAGGGTGCGCAGATCGTGCGCAGGCCGTGCTCTAGTTGCGCTTTGACCTGCGCTGCGCACTTTTGACGGTGCGCCGTGCGCGCCAAAATCAAACTTTTCTGATTTTGGCGCACACGGCGCACCGTCAAAAGTACGCAGCGCAGGTCAAAGCGCAACTAGCGCACGGCCTGCGCACGATCTGCGCACCCTATGCTAAAGATAGGGTGCGCCGATCGCAGGGGCCGCTGTGCGCTAGGAGGCGGCGCTACAAGCAAGGGGCGGGCACGCCAGGCAGAGAGCCGGCTCGGGGGCGGAGCTACCCCCGGCCGTGCGTGCGCTTAAAAAGCGCTAATGTGAAACCAGCCTTAGTACTCATATTCTTACATCAGCTTATTGTGCACTTTTACATAAAGGCCTGTCTTTTTCACCTATGGCGGGTTTTGATAGGTTTACGGCTATTAAAGATCTACATATTTTCGCTAGGTCTCTTTTGTTCAAACGGTTTTTCTTTGACAACTTGAATAAATTATTTCCCACAGAGAAAGAACGATCAGCCCTGAGGATATTAGAGGACTTGTCTGATGAACATTTAACCACAGAGGGAGGTAAGATACCCCCGTCAATTAGGCCACACTCTAAGAAATCCCCCCCCCTTTCGAGCTGTAGTGCCATCGATCTTTTTGTTAAAGTGGTGAGCAATGAGTTTTTGAAAATACCTCAGTACATCCAGAGGGATAATTTAACTGGGGAGGAGAGAAGATGTCTTACCCATTTAAAGAGTCTCCCTGATGTTGTAATCAAACCGGCGGACAAGGGGGGTAACATTGTTCTATGGCCCAAACAACTTTATGAAAAAGAAGCCATGCGTCAACTCTTTGATACCACCTGTTATAAGAGATTGACATATAACCCCTTGTCCGCCTTTTGTGGGCAACTCAGGGAGATTCTGACAAGAGCTATGGAAACTGACATTATCTCTAAGGAGCTCTTGTCGGCTTTGATTGTGGTGGAACCAACTATCCCGACGTTCTATCTGCTCCCTAAAACTCATAAGAACATACCGATGCCACCAGGTAGGCTCATAGTGTCGGGGCAGGGGAGTTATTTGGAGTGTGTGAACAAGTGGTTGGATTCTATTCTCCAACCATTTGTGGAATCAGTGCCCTCGTACCTTAAGGATACCAATCAGCTGTTGCACAGGATTGATAATCTTTTTTGGATAATGATACGCTTTTAGTCACCATGGATGTGGAGTCGTTATATGCGAGCATCCGCCATGGTGATGGCTTGCGTGCCACGGAATTTTTTCCATCAATGTCCAATTTATCTCTGGGATTTCAGGCCTTTATCCTAGAGGTTTTGGAATTTGCTCTTACGCACAGCTTTTTTGTTTTTAGGGGGTCCTTTTTCCTACAGCTCCAGGGTACAGCCATGGGAGCGGCCTATGCGCCCTCCTATGCTAACCTGTTCCTGGGGCTGTGGGAGAGGGACCTCCTGATGTCAGATCGTCTGTCATCTATGGAGTGCGTCCTGTTGTGGACGCGCTACATAGATGATATTCTTGTTATCTGGCAAGGTGAGGCTGGGCCATTAAAGGAATTCATAGGGGCACTGTTGTGACCTCATCTGTTCATTCACCTTTTGTGTCCGAGGATCTCCCTCTTCTGGTGAAGGAAGGTAGTGAGGCTGATTTGGATGAAAGAAACCAAACACCTGATCAGGTGGATTGTGACTGGGTAACGGGAACTTCAGACTGGATATAAGGCAGCCGACGCCCTTCTGAGTGGCTGGTGATTTCTCTGCTGGATTCTTGGAGACCAGTCTGATTCCTGCTTCCCAAAGATAAGTTTTTGCTCTGCTATTGAACTTATTAGTTTTGGTTTTGTTTACCTTGTTTTCTGAGTTCTGCCATCCCCGGCTGGGGGTGTGCTGGATTCTTTTTCCTTGATCAGTGTTCTCTTTTGTTCTGCTTTCAGAATATTCTGAGTGCTGATATAGGGTTTGAAGTCTAGTGACTTCAGGGTCCTTTTTGCTTATCAGTTGTGTTGGTAATATTTTTAGCAGGGTTTTCTCGGATTGCAGACAGCAGCTTTTCTGTCCTGTCCTTTTTAGTTAGCTTGGGCCCCATCGTTTGCTCAACCTATCTTTCTATCTGTGTTAGTGTTTTCATCTTGCTTCACCGTCATTATATGTTGGGGGCTGCCTATTGCTTTGGGGTCTGCTCTGGGGCAGTCAGTTTTTCCCTTTTCTCTCTTTAGGCTTATTTAGATCTCCGGCTGTGACGAGGTGTCTAGGATCACCGTAGGAACACTCCACGGCTACTGCTAGTTGTGTGATAGGATTAGGGGTCTGCAATCCGCTAGTTTCCAACCTCTCTGATTTTCTGGGCTGAGCTTGTGTTTTGTTTTTTCCTCCTCGGTGACTCAATCATAACAGGCACTTAACAATAATGATCGGAGTATCGGTCTTACCATTACCTTTGACAGGGACAGGATTGAGTTCTTAGATGTCTCTCTCATTAGGGGGGAGGAGGGTTTGATTCATACAACTATATTCCGTAAACCGACATCTACGAATGTACTCCTACATGCATCCTCCTCCCATCCAGCACATATGGTGCGATCTGTACCAGTTGGCCAGTTTTTACATCTTCGACGGATCTGTTCAACTGAGGAAGAATTTGAATCTCAGGCTCTTGATCTGAGGAATCGGTTTTCTGAAAGGGGATACAGTAATTGCTCCATTAAGCGGGCATATCTCCGTGCTAAACATAGTAGAAGGAACTCCCTTCTATATAAAACTGAGGAGGTACAAGGGAAATCTGATATGGTGAGATTTATTACCAATTTTAATGCACGGTCGGGACAAATGCGTGGGATTCTGGAAAGGTCTTGGGCCATATTAAAGACAGATCCCATCATCACTTAGATCATTCCCGACAGACCTCAGATTACTTTTATGAGGGCCAAAAACCTACGGGACCACATTGTGCGCAGTCATTATATTGGTGAATCCACCAAGACCTTTCTGGATGATTTTACCAGAAAAAGGAGTGGTGGAAGTAAGGCCTGTGGTCATTGCGTGGCGTGCAGTAATATGGTCAAAGATGATAAGTTCTTTGACTCTTCAGGACAGAAAGTGTTTAAGATCAGGAAAGTTATTACTTGCACATCCCGCAATGTTATTTATTATGCCACATGCCCCTGTTCCTTGATCTATATAGGGTTGACCACTCGGCAGTTAAAGGTGAGGATCAGGGAACATGTTCTTGGCATACAGGCCACAGCAAATGAAGAAGATCCTAATTTGCTTAAAACCTTGCCGAGACATTTTAAGATCTACCATAACTGCGACAGTAGTGGCCTAAAGGTGAAAGGCATAGATATGATTGATGTGGGGATTCGGGGTGGGCGAGTGTCTCAACAATTGGCTCAAAAAGAGACACGTTGGATATGGACTTTGGACACGGTACACCCTTTAGGACTAAACAAAAATTTATCATATGTTCCATTCTTGTGATGCCCCTGTTGTTGGAGCAGTGCATGGAGATGCATTGCGTTGCAGTTTGTTTTGGTTTTATCTGATTTTAATTCTCTTTTATTTTAGTTTTTCTTAGATTGTTTTGTTGGTCCGGACAGGAATAGCATCAACATCTAGGATCTCCCCTCCCGCCATGGATGAAGAGTTGTCTTCCTTCCCTTCCCCCCCCCCTTTTTTTCCTTTCATGGACAAGACTATGCTCTATATATGTATACATATATGTATCACATTATTTATACTTTATTTTGTGTTATTTGGCTATAATTTGTATGTATTATTATACATGTATGTATGTACCATTCCATGCATGTATATTGACGTCCATATGTATATGTGTGTCTATATATATATATGTCCATGTTTCTAATTGACAGATTATTCCCATGCATTGAGGTTCGAGACTATGATATCCATCTTTTACCCCATTTATATATATGTTCTCAACATGACATTATGTCCTTATTCATGTATATTGTTATACTAGGTGGCTTTAATGTGATGTAGATATGTTCTCTTATCCAGTATTATGCCGGGTTTGTCTGGTGTAGGCAACTTAATTCTAATATTTGGTTAGCCTGATTAGGTCTTTGACCCTCTCCTCCATGATTTGTGACTGTGGATCTGACGTGGCGCTGACCATGCACGCGTGTGAGCCATGTCCCGGTGTGTGGGCTGGTCTCGGTGTCTCTATGCGGTGGAGGAGTGTCTCAGTTTGTTGGGCCCCTCCCCATCGCATGACGCCGTGTCCATCCAGCGTTCCCGGTCTCCATGACTGCACCCGCATCACTTCCAGTCTGCGTCACGGGCACTTCCGGTCTGGCGATATTTAAACTCACTGGTTTTCGACCATACACGCCCCCTGACGAAGGAGATCCTCTCTGAAACGCGTGTCAGGGTGATGCGCTGACCACCCGGCCATCTACTCATTCTTTCCTGAAGGTAATTTTTCTGCTCCGGCGCCGTCCACCTGTGTGAGGGTGGGCAGAGTATGTGCCAGATATAGGGGTGGATATTAGGCCCTGAGTACACTGTTGCTTTATTACTTGATTATTTATATCTAGCATGGTACTTGTAGATGTGCCTGTTATAGGGGTGGATATTATGCCCTGAGTACTTGTGGTTGCCCATGGTAATAAAGTTTACAAATGAGTATGTACACTGATAGGAAAGGAGGATTAAATTTCCTCATTGAACACAGGGCCTGCTAGGTTACATAGGCCTCAGGAATGATGTTATTTACCCATTTTTGTACACATCTATATATGTAGATCAGGTCAGGTTTAGGTTGCGTGTCCTCTTGCACTGCAGCACTTTGCCTCTTTTGTATATGCTCCCCCATTTTTCCCATTCTGTGTTATTTCCCTAATAAAGTATTTATGATTCTATTGGATCTTTTGGTCATAATTTGTGGTCTCCACATCCTCCATTCTACCCTTCGTAACCCCGCCGAGTTACAGCAAGCCGCTCGTCACCTTCTTGACTCCCACTGAGCCACCGCAGGCTGACTTGAAAGGGAAAAGAAAAAAAACACACATGCAACACAAAACTCACGTGTCCTGTCTGTGTGCCCTTCAGGACGTCCATCTCCTCTCCTAAGACCGTCCAACACACAGGGCGCACCGGGTGCTATTCAGGGAGCCGACCCTCCTCCCAGGGTTTCCTGTTATGAGCTCATTTTCTGCTCCACCAGTTGAGAGTTCCCCTTCCGTTCTCCCTCTGGTGGTGACGGGAGGTAGTGAGGTTGGTTTAAGTGGTAGTGATCTGCCACCTGGTGAGGAAGATAATGATTGGATCTCCAGAGTATCAGACTGGATATAAGATAGCCGACGCCCTATCCTGTTGCTGGTGATTCAGTCTGCTTCTCTGGTCTAGGACTCAGCTCTGTTCCAGTCTTTCAAGATAAGTTTGTTTTTTTGCTAATGTTCACACTTGCTCTTGTTGGTCTTTTCAGTTTTTTGTGTGGGCAGCCAGCCCGGCTGGGCTGTGCTGAATTTCCACTCTTATTTGCCAAATTGCCTTTTTTTGTCCCTTGTTAGATTGGCCTCTTTTTGCTCTGTCTCAGAATATTTCAGAGTGCTGATATAGTGGGAGAAGTCTAGTGACTTCAGGGTTAATTTTGCTATCAGTTGTGTTGGACATTTTGTAGGGTTTTTTGGCAGACTGCAGACAGTGTCTTTCCTTTCCTGTCCTTTCTAGTTAGTCGGGCCCCATCGTTTGCTCAGCCTATTTTCCTGCCTTTGTGTGTGTTTTCATCTTGTTTCACCGTCAATACATGTGGAGGGCTGTCTTTCCTTTGGGGTCTGCTCTGGGGCAGTTAGTTTTCCTCTTTTCCTGCTTTAGGCTTATGTAGCTCTCCGGTTCTGACGAGGCGTCTAGGACCAACGTAGGAACGCTACACGACTGCTACTAATTGTGTGGTTAGAATCAGGGAGCTGCAGTCTGCATAGTTACCAACCTCTTTGGTTTTCTGAGACTTAGCTTGTGTTGCTTTTTATTTTCTCCTCAGCTACCCGTTCATAACAGTTTCCCAACACAACGGCCTCACCAGGTCCAGGGGCTCGGCGGGTGCTATTCAGGACATCAGTCTCCACCTGAGACTGTCCAACACTTACGCCTCACCAGGTCCAAGGTCATACCACGTGCTCCAGGGATCCGATTCTTCTCCTTGGATCTCCCAACACTGACCCTCCAGGACCTTGCTCACTGAACCCTCAAGGTACAGTCTTTCTCACTGACCCAGGTCAGTACAACACGAACACCTGTCCGTTACCTGTGTCAGCCACACAGGTCCGCGTGTACCTCATATCCACAGAGGCACCCTATCACAATCCACAGTCTCTTTCTCTGACCCCGGTCAGCACATCACACGGTTTTCACGACTGTCACCTGTCGGCCATGCAGGTTCTCAGACCCCTCTACTGCAAAGGTGTCCTATAAGTCTTTTCCACTGACCCCAGTCAGTATATCACACGGCTTTCAAGACCGTCAGCCCTCCTGGCTCAGTGTTGCCCGCACTGCACCATGTGCTTTTGGAAACCGTTGCCCTTAGCAACCGAATTTTGCAGTCCTCTTCCGTTGCTCCTAGCAAAAAGGCTACAACACTGCCCATAGCATTCTCCACCAATTGTAAGGTAGCGCTGTCATTCAAGGTTGGGGACACTCGCTTGACAGCCAAATAATCAGATCCGGCACAGGTTTTCCATAAAACAATAACAATCCATGCGGTTTATTCAGGCATCATAAACCCACAGCAGCAACATAAAGTTCATATAATCAGCATAATGTTCATGACAGAGCTTCCCTGTTGTGAGTTCATTCTCTGGTTCACCAGTTGTGAGTTCTCCTTCCAGACTCCCTCTGGTGGTAACAGGAGGTAGAGAGGCTGATTTGATCGGTGGAGATCTGCCACCTGAGAATGAGGATGACGATTGGATCTCAGGAGTCTCAAACTGGATTTAAGACAGCCGACGCCCTATTCAGTTGCTGGTGATTCCTTCTGGCTTATCAGCTCTTGGTTTTCAGCTCTGTTCCAGTCATCTAAAGCTAAGTTTTTCTGCTAATGTTCACACTTGATTTTGTTGGTCTATTCAGTTTTTTGGTGTGGTCAGCCAGCCCCTGCTGGGGGCTGTGCTGAATTTCCACTCTTATTTATCAGTATTTTGCCAATTGGCTTTTTGTCCCTTACTAGTTTGGTCTCTCTTTGCTCTGTCTCAGAATATTTCAGAGTGCTGATATAGTGGGAGAAGTCTAGTGACTTCAGGGTTAATTTTGCTATCAGAAGTGTTGGACATGATTTTTATAGGGTTTTTTGCAGGTTGCAGACACTGTCTTTCCTTTCCTTTCCTGTCTAGTTAGTTTGGGCCCCATCATTTGCTCAGCCTATTTTCCTGCCTGTGTTTGTGCCTTCATCTTGTTTCACAGTCAATACATGTGTGGGGGTTATCTATTCCTTTGGGGTCTGCTCTGGGGCAGTTAGTTTTCCCTTTTCCTGCTTTAGTCTTATTTAGTACTCCGGCCGTGACGAGGTGTCTAGGAACATCGTAGGCACGCTCCACGGCTACTGCTAGTTGTGTGGTAAGATCAGGGATCTGCAATCTGCATAGCTACCAACCTCTCTGGTTTTCTGTGACTTAGTTTGTTTTGCTTTTTTCTCTTCGGTGACCCATTCATAACACTTTCCTCTGTTAAGCCTGTACTCACACAGGTTACGCAATGTCCAGTACTCAGGCTCTTCAGCCTCACAGATATCTCACCCCATCAGGGTTACCTCATGGCTGCTTCTGCTCACTGCAGACGTTCATTCCCTCCCCTGGGAACTCTCAGACGCTTGCAGCCATTACTCACAGCATTCACGTGCTGTCAAGCAGGAAGCCCCATCTGCCAGCGGGACCTTCCACAACGGACCAACCGGGTCCAAGCATTCACTCCATGTGACTTACCCTGGCCACCTTATACGGTCCGTAGCCATGCCCACCGGGTCACATGGCTATGTGTTATGATGAGTCACCGAAGGAGGAAAAAACAAAATACCAGCTAAGTCCAGAAAAACCAGAGAGGTTGGCAGCTATCGGACTGCGGACCCCTGAACCTATCCACAACAACTAGCAGTAGCCGTGGGGGTTCCTACGGTGCCCTAGACCCCTCGATCACAGCCGGAGAACTATATAGCCTAAAGACAGAAAGGGGAAAAACTAAACTGCCCCAGAGCAGACCCCAAAGCAATAGGCAGCCCCCAACATATAATGACGGTGAAGCAAGATGAAAACACTAAAACAGATAGAAAGATAGGTGGAGCACATGATGGGGCCCAAGCTAACTACATAGGACAGGATAGGAAAGCTGCTGTCTGCCATCCGCAAAAACCCTATCAAAATGAGCCAACCGACTGATAGGAAAAACAGGCCCTGAAGTCGCTAGGCTTCAAAAGACTATATCAGCACTCAGGTATATTCTGAAGACAGAGCAAAATATCAACAGATCGGAGACAAAAATAGAATTCAGCTCACCCCCGGCCGGGGATGGCAGAACTCCCAAAAAACAAGGCAAAACAAAAACAAAACTGAAGAGTACAAAGCAGAGCAGAAAAACTTAGCTTTGAGATGCAGGAATCAGACTGGTCTCCAAGAATCCAGCAGGAAAATCACCAGCCAGGAAGAAGGGCGTCGGCAGCCTTATATCCAGTCCTCAATTCCAGCCACCCAGTCATCATCTAACTGCCCAGGTGTTTGGTAATCAGTCTCACTACCTTCCTTCACTAGAGGAGGGAGTTCATCAGACCTCAATGGTGAAGGGAAAAATGAACTCACAACAGTACCTCCCCCTTGAGGAGGGGTCACTGAACCCTCATCCATGCCACCAGGGCGATCCGGGTGAGCCCGATGAAAGGCACGCACCAATCTTTCGGCATGAATATCAGAGGCAGAGACCCAGGAATTATCCTCCTGACCATAACCCTTCCACTTAACCAAATACTGGAATCTCCGTCTAGCCAAACGGGAATCCAGTATCTTCTCTACCTCATATTCTATGTTACCTTCAACCAATACAGGGTCAGGAGGTGCCACCACAGGAACTACTGGTTCAACAAACCTCTTCAACAAGGACTTATGAAACACATTATGAATTTTAAATGTGACAGGAAGAGCCAACCGAAAAGAGACGGGATTAATAATCTCCAAAATCTTGTAATGTCCAATAAATCTAGGCTTAAACTTAGGAGAAGCCACCTTCATAGCGATATTTTTAGATGACAACCAAACCATATCACCCACCTTAAACTGGGGACCAACGGTCCTACGCCGGTTGGAAAACCGCTGGGCCTTTTCCTGGGAGAGAGACAACTTATCCACTACTTGGTCCCAGATCTGGTGCATTCTCTCCACCACAGTGTCAACACCTGGGCAGGCAGAAGGCTCCACCTGCCCTGAAGAAAATCGAGGGTGAAAACCAAAGTTACAAAAAAAAGGTGACATCAAAGTGGCAGAACTAGCTCTATTATTTAAAGCAAATTCGGCCAAGGGCAAAAATGAAACCCAATCATCCTGATCGGCAGAAATAAAACATCTCAAATACGACTCCAAAGTCTGGTTTGTTCTCTCCGTCTGCCCATTGGTCTGAGGGTGAACGCAGAGGAGAAGGACAACTGAATTCCCAGCTTGGAACAGAAAGTCCTCCAAAATCTAGACACAAACTGAACTCCTCTGTCAGATACAATGTTCTCAGGAATCCCGTGCAAGCGAACCACCTGTTGCAAAAACAAGGGCACCAACTCAGAGGAAGATGGCAACTTAGGGAGTGGTACAAGATGGACCATCTTAGAGAATCTATCACAAATCACCCAAATAACAGTCATTCTCTGAGAGACAGGCATATCAGAGATAAAATCCATTGAAATATGGGTCCATGGCCTCCTGGGCACCGGCAAAGGCATCAACAAGCCACTAGAGTGATAACAAGGTTTAGACCGGGAGCAAGTTCCACAGGACTGCACAAAATTCCTGACATCACGAGACAAGGCGGGCCACCAAAAAGATCGACTCACCAGATCTCTAGTACCAAAAATACCTGGATGACCAGCCAATGCAGAGCAATGAACTTCAGACATCACTCTCTTCCTCCACTGGTCAGGAACATACAACTTTCCATTGGGACAACGCTCAGGTTTGTCCTCCTGAAACTCTTCCAGAGCACGTCTCAAATCGGGCGAGATGGCAGAAAGAACTACCCCCTCGCCTAAGATGGTAGCAGGCTTAGTCACAACAGGAGAATCAGTAAGGAAACTCCTAGAGAGGGCATCTGCCTTGACATTCTTAGTGCCCGGAAGAAAAGAGACCACAAAATCAAAACATGTGAAAAACAAGGCCCACCTAGCCTGTCTAGGATTCAAGCGCTTGGCCGACTCCAGGTAAATCAAATTCTTGTGGTCAGTAAGGACCACGTCTTGGTGTTTGGCTCCCTCCAACCAATGTCTCCACTCCTCAAATGCCCATTTCATGGCCAACAGTTCCCGATTCCCCACATCATAGTTACGTTCGGATGGGGAGAACTTTCGGGAAAAGAAAGCACAAGGATTCATTTTAGATGTCACAGGATCTTTTTGGGACAACACCGCTCCTGCACCAATCTCAGAAGCGTCCACCTCCACCTGAAACGGGAGTGAGACATCAGGTTGCCACAAAACCGGAGCAGAAGTGAATTTTCGCTTCAGCTCCTGAAAGGAAGAAACAGCCTCCGGAGACCAGTTCAGCACATCAGCACCCTTCCTAGTCAAATCCGTCAATGGCTTGGCAATACCAGAATAATTAGCTATAAATTTTCGATAAAAATTAGCAAAACCCAAAAACTTCTGGAGGGCGTTCAAAGAAGTGGGCTGAACCCAATCATAAATGGCCTGTACCTTGGCCGGGTCCATTTCAATAGTTGACGGAGACAAAATAAATCCCAAAAATGAAATCCTCTGTACCCCAAAAAGGCATTTAGATCCCTTGACATACAGGGAATTCTCCCTCAAAATCCGGAACACAGTCCGAACATGTTCCACATGAGAGTCCCAATTCTTGGAGAAGATCAAAATATCATCCAGATAGATAATCAAAAATTTATCCACAAAGTCTCGGAATATATCGTTCATGAAGCACTGGAAGACAGAAGGGGCATTAGTGAGCCCAAAAGGCATCACCAGGTACTCAAAATGTCCCTCCGGAGTATTAAACGCCGTCTTCCATTCATCCCCATGCTTAATGCGAATAAGATTATACGCCCCCCTGAGGTCAAGCTTGGTAAACCAGCAAGCACCTTTAACTCTGGAGAATAGATCAGAAATCAGGGGTAACGGATACTGATATTTAACAGTAATTTTGTTGAGGGCACGATAGTCAATACAAGGCCTTAATGAACCATCCTTTTTAGCCACGAAAAAAAAACCAGCACCTAAGGGTGAAGAGGATGGTCTAATATGACCCTTCTCCAATGCCTCCTTAATATAGGATCGCATAGCCTCGTGCTCGGGTACAGATAAATTGAAAAGCCGGCCCTTGGGGAATTTACACCCCGGGTTCAGCTCAATAGCACAGTCATAACTCCTATGAGGAGGCAAAGACGCAGACTTATTCTCACTAAATACATCATAAAAGTCAGCCAAATAGTCAGGAACATCATGTGACTGGGGAGAGGTGGAGAAAACAGGAGCATCACTAAGGGCACACCGACAACCCCAACTCACCACAGACAAAGATTTCCAAACCAGAACTGGATTATGGATTTGCAACCAGGGAAACCCCAGAACAATGGTATCATGCAAATTATGCAACACCAAAAATCTGCAATTTTCTTGATGGTCTGGGGCGACCCGCATTACCACCTGGGTCCAAAACTGAGGTTTATTCTTCGCCAAAGGAGTAGCATCAATACCCCTCAAAGGGATAGGTGTCCGCAGAGGTGTCATAGGAAATCCACAACGTTTAGCAAAATCCAAGTCCATCAGGTTCAGAGCTGCTCCTGAATCCACAAAAGCCTTGGCGGAAAATGTGGACATGGAGCAGATCAGAGTAATTGCCAGAAGAAACTTAGGTTGAACACCACCCACAGAAAACGTGTGTGCACAACGTTTCTCTTGTTTAGGGCAGACAGGAATAATATGCGAGGCATCTCCACAAAAAAAACACAGCTTATTATGCCTTCTGAACTCCTGACGTTGCGCCCTAGACAAAACTCTATCACATTGCATAGATTCAGACATTTGTTCAACAGGTGGTAACATCTCTCGTGTAGTTTTGCGTTCACATAAACGCCGATCCACCTGAATGGCTAATGACATAGAATCGTCAAGACCAGAGGGAACAGGAAATCCCACCATAGTATCTTTTACAGTTTCTGACAAACCCTTCCGAAAGAGGGCTGCCAAGACACCATCATTCCATGTAGTAAGGACCGCCCACTTTCGGAATTTTTGACAGTACAACTCTGCCGAATCCCGACCCTGGCTTAATGCCAACAGGGTCTTTTCAGCCTGATCAATAGCATTAGGTTCATCATACAACAACCCCAAGGCTTGAAAAAATGCGTTCACATTATTCAGAATAGGATCATCAGGTTTCAAAGAAAACGCCCAATCCTGGGGATCGCCGCGCAGCAAAGAGATGACAATTTTAACGTGCTGCGCGGAGTTCCCCGACGAGTTAGGCTTCAAGGCAAAAAATAATTTACAATTATTCTTGAAATTCAAGAATTTAGACCGATCCCCCAAAAATACATCAGGAGTAGGAATCTTTGGTTCAGCAGCATGTGAATGAGCAAGATAGGTGGAAATTACCCGCACTTCAGCAGCGAGCTGCTCCACACGATCAGACAATTGCTTCATCTCCATTGAGAGAAAAATTCCCCCTACGGCCTCAGAGATATAGAGGAAAAAATATGCACACGAAAAAAATTCTCTCCTGCTATTGAGTACCCTAGGATCTGCGGTATGGCTGGTGATTCTGTTATGATGAGTCACCGAAGGAGGAAAAAACAAAACACCAGCTAAGTCCAGAAAAACCAGAGAGGTTGGCAGCTATCGGATTGCGGACCCCTGAACCTATCCACAACAACTAGCAGTAGCCATGGGGGTTCCTATGGTGCCTTAGACCCCTCGATCACAGCCGGAGAACTATATAGCCTAAAGACAGAAAGGGGAAAAACTAAACTGCCCCAGAGCAGACCCCAAAGCAATAGGCAGCCCCCAACATATAATGACGGTGAAGCAAGATGAAAGCACTAACACAGATAGAAAGATAGGTTGAGCAAATGATGGGGCCCAAGCTAACTACACAGGACAGGATAGGAAAGCTGCTGTCTGCCATCCGCAAAAACCCTATCAAAATGAGCCAACCGACTGATAGGAAAAACAGGCCCTGAAGTCGCTAGGCTTCAAAAGACTATATCAGCACTCAGGTATATTCTGAAGACAGAGCAAAATATCAACAGATCAGAGACAAAAATGGAATTCGGCTCACCCCCTGCCGGGGATGGCAGAACTCCCAAAAAACAAGGCAAAACAAAAACAAAACTGAAGACTACAAAGCAGAGCAGAAAAACTTAGCTTTGATATGCAGGAATCAGACTGGTCTCCAAGAATCCAGCAGGAAAATCACCAGCCAGGAAGAAGGGCATCGGCAGCCTTATATCCAGTCCTCAATTCCAGCCACCCAGTCATCATCTAGCTGCCCAGGTGTTTGGTAATCAGTCTCACTACCTTCCTTCACTAGAGGAGGGAGTTCATCAGACCTCAATGGTGAAGGGAAAAATGAACTCACAACAGCTATGACCTCATCACAGGTCCTTCACACTCACATAGTCTTTTACTACCAGCGTTTTCAGACACACCCCTGGGTGGATTTGTAGATAGCTGGTCTCGTCCATCTCTCCAGCTACCTGAAGACTTCCCTAAGACATTGACACGGAACCTCAGCAGTATCACTGCTGATCAACACATACACAAGTCTTCATCTCAAGGCCTCCCACCTTGAGATACATTACGATCATTCAGCACCCTACTCCTATCAGAACACTAGAAATGCTTATACGCCTGTCCTGGGACAACCACACAGCGCCCCCTAGCGGACACAGTGGTCACTACACCACAACAGTATGAGTCCCTATAGCCTCCTATGTACAGTATGTGCCCCACATAGCTTCCTATATACAGTATGAGCCCTCACACAGCCTCCTATATAAAGTATGAGCCCCATATAGCCTGCCATATACAGTATGAGTCTGCACATAACCTCCTATATACAGTATGAGCCCCATATAGCCTTCCATATACAGTATGAGTCTGCACATAACCTCCTATATACAGTATGAGCCCTTACATAGTCTTCTATATATAGTATGAGCCCCATATAGCCTCCCATATACAGTATAAGCTCCATATAGTCTCCTATATACAGTATGAGCCCCATAAAACCTCCTATATACAGTATAAGCCCCATATAGCTTCCTATATACAGTATGAGCTCCCACATAGTCTTTCTATATACCGGCAAACATCCCATACACACACACACACACACACATATATATATATATTGTGAGGCAGTGAGGGGATCATATGCGAGGGTCGATATGTATTCCCCAGGATGCAGATGGAGTCATATTAGACCCGCTGGAGTGTCTTGTCTCCACAGCAGGATGCCTGTGAGTCACAAGGCAACAAAACAAAAGTGTGGACCTGGTCAAGCTATTTGACCATGGCAATGTTCAGGAAAACCCATCGAGGGCTTTTATTTTTGGAGTGAACTACAGGATGGTAGTGGGGCAGTTCACTTCCTCCAAGCTGGGTCTTAAAAGTGGCCCATGGCCACAGATTCGTTTAAAAACCCTGCAGTAAAAGGTTTGGGTCTGTCAGTGTTTATTTGCAAGTAGCAGAGCAGCTGGCTCTGCAGAGTCCAGCTTGTGTGAGGTGACACAGAGCCAAGAGCAGAGAACGCCTGGCACCCCACAGCGTGATATGGTGGTGCAGTCAGCCTCATCAACCATTCTCATGTACGGACCGTTGTGATGCCACGGCTACGATCCAGAGGATACTGTGTGCTGTGCACTGTGTGAGTTGTTTGGACATTAAATACGTTTGCTGTGAACTTTCCTATGGTCCCTGCCTGACACACTGCACCAACCCTGCTGCACTACAATATATACAGTATATATATACAGTGGGGCAAAAAAGTATTTAGTCAGTCAGCAATAGTACAAGTTCCACCACTTAAAAAGATGAGAGGCGTCTGTAATTTACATCATAGGTAGACCTCAACTATGGGAGACAAACTGAGAAAAAAAAATCCAGAAAATCACATTGTCTGTTTTTTTTTCATTTTATTTGCATATTATGGTGGAAAATAAGTATTTGGTCAGAAACAAAATTTCATCTCAATACTTTGTGATATATCCTTTGTTGGTAATGACAGAGGTAAAACGTTTTCTGTAAGTCTTCACAAGGTTGCCACACACTGTTGTTGGTATGTTGGCCCATTCCTCCATGCAGATCTCCTCTAGAGCAGTGATGTTTTTGGCTTTTCGCTTGGCAACACGGACTTTCAACTCCCTCCAAAGGTTTTCTATAGGGTTGAGATTTGGAGACTGGCTAGGCCACTCCAGGACCTTGAAATGCTTCTTACGAAGCCACTCCTTCGTTGCCCTGGCGGTGTGCTTTGGATCATTGTCATGTTGAAAGACCCAGCCACGTTTCATCTTCAATGCCCTTGCTGATGGAAGGAGGTTTGCACTCAAAATCTCACGATACATGGCCCCATTCATTCTTTCATGTACCCGGATCAGTCGTCCTGGCCCCTTTGCAGAGAAACAGCCCCAAAGCATGATGTTTCCACCACCATGCTTTACAGTAGGTATGGTGTTTGATGGATGCAACTCAGTATTCTTTTTCCTCCAAACACGACAAGTTGTGTTTCTACCAAACAGTTCCAGCTTGGTTTCATCAGACCATAGGACATTCTCCCAAAACTCCTCTGGATCATCCAAATGCTCTCTAGCAAACTTCAGATGGGCCCGGACATGTACAGGCTTAAGCAGTGGGACACGTCTGGCACTGCAGGATCTGAGTCCATGGTGGCGTAGTGTGTTACTTATGGTAGGCCTTGTTACATTGGTCCCAGCTCTCTGCAGTTCATTCACTAGGTCCCCCCGCGTGGTTCTGGGATTTTTGCTCACCGTTCTTGTGATCATTCTGACCCCACGGGGTGGGATTTTGCGTGGAGCACCAGATCGAGGGAGATTATCAGTGGTCTTGTATGTCTTCCATTTTCTAATTATTGCTCCCACAGTTGATTTCTTCACTCCAAGCTGGTTGGCTATTGCAGATTCAGTCTTCCCAGCCTGGTGCAGGGCTACAATTTTGTTTCTGGTGTCCTTTGACAGCTCTTTGGTCTTCACCATAGTGGAGTTTGGAGTCAGACTGTTTGAGGGTGTGCACAGGTGTCTTTTTATACTGATAACAAGTTTAAACAGGTGCCATTACTACAGGTAATGAGTGGAGGAAAGAGGAGACTCTTAAAGAAGAAGTTACAGGTCTGTGAGAGCCAGAAATCTTGTTTGCTTGTTTCTGACCAAATACTTATTTTCCACCATAATATGCAAATAAAATGAAAAAAAAAACAGACAATATGATTTTCTGGATTTTTTTTTCTCAGTTTATCTCCCATAGTTGAGGTCTACCTATGATGTAAATTACAGCCGCCTCTCATCTTTTTAAGTGGTGGAACTTGCACTATTGCTGACTGACTAAATACTTTTTTGCCCCACTGTATATATATATATATATATATATATATATATTATATAAAAACATCAACACATACTCATCTCGCTCCCGTTTCCCCGGCACTCTGCTTAGGTCCACGTGAATCTACTTGTTGTTGGCGCCAACGCGATAACGTCATCATGCCGTCAAGTCACAAAAAAGGCGATGGGACCTCCCCTGGAGCTGTGCTGCCATTCTATATTGCCGGCAGAGGAGCTTCAGGAAAGCTCCCTGCCCAGAGATTAGCTTGGCTGCTCACAAAGCATTATGGTGAGGGCATATCTGGCTTGGGCCCCTCGCCAGAGCCTCGGGCCCTGGGAGGTAGCCCAGTTTGCCCTCATTATAATCCGTCTATGGATATGCCATGAATGCCTACGTTGAGAATTCTACTTTAAATCTCCTAGTAAAACATTTAAATTCAATATATTTTGCATATAAATATTTGAGCTGTCATTTTATTTTTTAATTAATTTTCTTGTTATTTATGAGATTTTATTTTATAATCCTCACAGAACAGACTATGTCTAGTTGATACATTTTTTACAACAGCATAACCTGGACAATAATTAATAATTTTCGTCACGAGATCTGTTGCTCTCTGTTCCCGAAGCACATCTGCTGATAATATAGCCAGCTCACAGACATGTGACTTCCTAGGAAGTGTGTGGAATCTGCTCTACCGAAGCTCCACTTCCTTTTACATGGCCCCTCCGTGTAGAAAGTGCAGTCTTGGAAGCGATAATGCTGACGTTGCCATCAGCGGGAACATGCCAAGTCATAAGAGGGCTGGAAACGGATTTGCAGAGCTTTGTCTAACCCAAAGTAAACAGCTAAACGCTAAGAAATTGCCCTTAGTCCATTTGTGTTCTGCAGTGACTTGTGAACAATTCAGTAATGGAATTTACTATTATTTCTATGCAATGAACAAAACCTAATGGTTATTTTTTTCACAATAAAATAAAAGTTAAAAACGGATTCAATCCTCATGATATATGAATGCGAAACATATAGATGCATGCACCCATATTTTGAGCACCTATTATAGATCTCAAGTTTGGAAGTTATTCCTTATCCATAGAAGTTTAGAAGGTATATCCTAACCCAATTACTGGGGGTCTGACGGCAGAGATCCCCACTGGTCCTAAAGTGCAGGGTTTTTCACCCGTGTGTATGGAGGGGAGATTAATCTTGTGCACTGCCAGTCCATTCATTCATTGGAGGACATGTCCATCTGTTCCATGTTCAGCGTCAGTGATCATGACTGTCCACCAATCACAATCGGCCCCAGTTCTCAGGATTAGTGGGATCTCAGTAGTCGGATCCCTGGTAATCGAGAAGCAATCTCCTATTCCATGAATAGCTGATACATTCCAAACTTGAGAATATCCCTTTAATGGATGCGTGAAAGCAGTTCATGCTGAATTTTAAAACATACATATTTTAATTGATCCATGTGAACAGTCACATACATTACCAACTTAAAATTACAGGCAAAAATTTGTTTAAGACCTCATTCAGATGTCTGTGTTGCAAGTAAGTGTGCTACCTGTGAAAAAATACGGATATGAACACATACCCACTATCAGGGCTGCCACCAGGAATTTCAGGGCCTCATACTAGGAACATTTTCAGGCCCCCTTGAGACTCCTCCAGGCTCTATCCCAACTCTGCCTCCACCCCCCCCCCCGAACCTTCCATAGTCCCACTGCCCACTCTTCGAAAAACTCCACTTCTGCACCACGTCCTCATCAATCACACATTAACAATAATAAGATCCCTTGACTAGCCCTATAGTAACAATGTCTCATAATTAAGCCTCTTCCTGCAATAACGTCCCCCTCTCCCTCCTTCTGCTGCTGCTGCCCGGGTCTACACATAGCTTGCAGGGGGTCAGCTGCCGTGCATCCGAGGTCCGTCCTGGTGTAGCATCTATTGTCCATTTGGAGCCTTCAGGCTCACGCCTTGGCTGAATGGCGCGAGCCGGGGGGGTTGTGGCCCCACTGTGCCACAAACGAGACTACCCTGGAAGGGGCGTAACTACGGCAGCTACCTTGGTCTTCACTGGAGCCTCTGATGGTGAGGTCAGGCTTGTGCGGCAGGTAGCTGCCGGGTGCCACTCCAGGGTGGTGTCTGGCTGTGGCTGCTGATCCCACTCGGGAACAGGACACCTGGACAGGTGCGAGTGACAAGCAGGCTGAGACACAGGGCAAGCCGGCACGGCTTGGAGACACAGGACAGGTGGGCACGGCTTGGAGACACAGGACTGGCGGGCACGGCTTGGAGACACAGGACTGGCGGGCACAGCTTGGAGACACAGGACAGACTGGCGTGGTAAGAGAAGGGGCAGGTAGGGACCTGTTCACACAGCAGGTGTAGGCAGGAGAGAGTGGTGTATGATGGAACAGGATTTGGACCTGTTCACACAGGAGGTGCAGGTACGGATATAGGCAGGAGTGTGGAGTAGGCTGGGCGGCAAGAGAGCCGGGCAGGCAGAGCGGCTAAGGAGCCGAGCAGGCAGAGCGGCTAAGGAGCCGTGCAGGCAGAGCAGCTAAGGAGCCGAGCAGGCAGAGCTGCGAGGGTGCAGATGCACAGATAAAGCTGTGAGGGTGCAGATGCACAGATAAAGCTGCGAGGGTGCAGATGCACAGATAAAGCTGCGAGGGTGCAGATGCACAGATAAAGCTGCGAGGGTGCAGATGCACAGATAAAGCTGCGAGGGTGCAGATGCACAGATAAAGCTGCGAGGGTGCAGATGCACAGATAAAGCTGCGAGGGTGCAGATGCACAGATAGGGAGGACACAAGGAAAGACACGGCAGAGAAGGAACCACAAACAAGGAGACTGACAGACAGAGGTAAGACTGAGTTCAGACAGAGACACAGGGACAAAGACACAAGGACCAGGATATTCTGCCTCCTGGCAGGCGGACAAGGTACAAAGTGAGACAAAGAGTATTCCTACAGAGAAGGAGATACACAGAACAGGGCCTGGCTTCCTCAGCAGCAAGATACTAACTGAGTATAGACATTGCACAGGCAAAGGTCAGTGGGTGTGGCGAAACTAAATAGTCAAGGGCTCTAGGTGATTGGTAAGGGACAGATTACACAGGTGCACCCTGACTGCATAAGAACCAGAGAGTTCAGGCGCCGCCCCCCTATACACACAGTCTGGAAACATGGAGAGCAGAGGCACAGAGCTGGCAACAGACAGAATTCACAGCATGGCTTGAAGCAGAAAGTAAGTTGGTGTGCGGGGGGATGGGAGGCCATGCAGTGATGCCAGCAGGGTTGTTACAGGAGCCAAATCTAACTCCACCATCTGGGGCTCTAGCAAAGAGTCAGGTGTAAACCTACTGTAGTCAAGCCACTCCAAGCTCTCCTCGGACCACGGCACAGTGGTTCCACCACTCCCATTACACCCCAGGTGTCGTCTCTCCATCCTGCTCCCAGGTGTCGTCTCCATCCTGCCCCCCAGGTGTCGTCTCCATCCTGCCCCCAGGTGCAATCCGTCCTGCCCTCAGAGATCATTCATCCTGCCCCATGTGTCATCCTTCATGCCCCAGGTGTTTCCATCCTGCCCCATGTATCATCCATCCACAAAAAAGGCCGCAACCAGGACGCAATCCAGCGTCGTCGTCTTCCTCATCCATTAGAGGCTTGGCACACCGGCGCATCGCTGTGATGTCATGCGCTGGCCTCTCATTGGCTGGCGGCTGATAACTGTTGCAGTAAAGGAAGTCGGTGGCTTCCTGCAAGGCAATGGATTTCAACTGAATGTGCGTCCAAGGAAGCACAGAACAAAGAGGGCAGAACAAAGCACATTCAGTTACTAAACCGACAGAAGCTGTTCCTGGGGAAATATCTAGCTGGCCATGTGTTACCATTGAAAAATAAATGAGGGAAACTGATCCAACACATTACATAAATGGTAACTTGTCATTTTCTGCTGCTGGTGATATAATTATATATGGGCAGCCTGACTTCTCAGATGCAGGCTCGGACTGGCCACAGGAGAACAGGAGAATCCTTTGGTGGGCCCCTGTGCTAGAGTGGACTGCCACCCTCTTATATGAACAGTACTTGGCATAATATACTTGAATCACTATGTACAGATAAAGGCAGCATCTTATTAATTTAACAATCTACCCAGTTACTTGTTATATAAATATGAGATTGAGAATAATGTCATATTTGCATGTAGCTGAAAAGTGGGACCCCGGAGTTGGTTACTGGCGTGTCCTTGGCATCCCAGCCCGACACTGTTCCGATGCATGTGGTCCTGAAAAAGAAGAGTCTTCCAACATTCCCTGGTGTCTTTTTCTCTATAAAATAAGTGGTGCTAAAAGTTTTGGTCATTCTCGGTCAATCTCAGCTTGCATATTTATGTCCGGAGACATACAGTAGGTAACAGCTGAACACATGTCAGCAGCAGCAAACTACAATGGTAATAATGTTAAATAGAGAGTGTCCTTATAAATGCTAAACAAAGAGCTGGCACTTAAATGCATAAATCAAACCCTTATTCGGAATAACACCAAAAAGGTACCCGAAAATTAAGAGATCCAGCAATATTACAGAAAAATATTTTTATTATTACAATATTTTAATACATGATAAACAGCAATGCCCAATAGAAGACACAACAAAACACTGATATCGCCACTCTAATCTATAGCATAAAATACCATTTATACAAAATAGAAGTTTTATAGCTTATATTAATATATTTCTTAAACAATGTCTATGAAAAACCTTTATTCATATGCCACATGTTCCCCCATGTAAGATGACAAATATATCACTACCAAGGTAATGCCTATTATAATAAAGAAGCAATCACTATGTCCATGGCGATATATAGCAAAAAAATCACAGCCATAAAATTGAAGAGCGCTTATGATAATAGTCTGGGTAATTCCAATAAAAGTATTGGATGGGGACGCCCCCGGAAGAAGCCCGTGCGAAACGCGCGTAGGGGTGAGGGAGGACACGCCACACTGCGCCACCAATGTTCCACCTACTTTAAGGTAACTTTATAATTTTCTCATGTCCAATACTTTTATTGGAATTACCCAGACTATTATCATAAGCGCTCTTCAATTTTATGGCCGTGATTTTTTTGCTATAGATCGCCATGGACATAGTGATTGCTTCTTTACTATAATAGGCATTACCTCGGCAGTGATATATTTGTCATCTTATATGGGGGAATATGTGGCATATGAATAAAGTTCTATTGGAACTACTTAGTCTATTTTCATAAGCGTTTTCCAATTTTATGGCCGCAAATTGTTTGTTTTATATCGCCATGGACATAGTGATTGTTTCTTTACTATAATAGGCATTACCTTGGTAGTGATATATTTGTCATCTTACATTGGGGAACATGTGGCATATGAATAAAGGTTTTTCATAGACATTGTTTAAGAAATATATTAATATAAGCTATAAAACTTCTATTTTGTATAAATTGGTATTTTATGCTATAGATTAGAGTGGCGATATCAGTGTTTTGTTGTGTCTTCTATTGGGCATTGCTGTTTATCATGTATTAAAATATTGTAATAATAAAAATATTTTTCTGTAATATTGCTGGATCTCTTAATTTTCGGGTACCTTTTTGGTGTTATTCCGAATAAGGGTTTGATAATGGTAATAATGTGTAAGACTTGTTTCACATTTGCGTCTGTGCACGTAGCCTTTGATCTGCATAGATACGCATGCATCATGCGTACATACATTTAACATGGTGTACGCAGGGACATGTGTTTGCATGTGTTCGCTTGCGCATGCATCGTTTCACGGTCTGCAGCAGGGTCCGGCGAACGCAACATGTTGCATTTTTTGAGGCATCGAATATGCGCAGGCATGCGCATGCGGATAAGTGCGTAAAAAAAACGCATTACTGTCTATGGGAACACATTGGTATGCAAGAACATGCGTACGCTTGAGTTCGATATGCATGCGTTATTCAGGATGAGCAGGTCCAGGAAATGGTTTATTCCACCCCCAAAACAAAGCAGTATAAAAAGAGGGTGTGGGCACTGGAAGTACAGTACTCTCAAGCCTCTGGAAGCTATTGTTACTGCATTGCTGCTCTGAAGACTCTGGATTTCACTCAGGATGTGAGTATATGGTCACCCCCAGGGCTGTGGGAGTTACTCAAAGGGATGTGTCACGGTGGAGGTGACCTGGTCTGTAGCCCTGGGTGTCCATGTAAAATAGGTGGAATGAAGCTGAATAAAGTTTATAGGTAGATGATTCGTGACGCCACCTGTGGTACTCGGCAATGAAGGTGTTAAGCCAACGCTGCGGTGCAGATCCTCTGGGACAGATGGTATAAGGCAGCAAAGATGGAATAGCTCTCCACAGGTAGAGCTGTAGTCCCAGGGCAGTAATAATAGGTGTTGAGGTAGATGGTGTAGTGTTAGGCACAGAGATGTAGCAGTGTTGAGTGGGTTAGCGCAGGAAGAAGGCAATGACACAGCTGAGTGCAGTTCCAATTCTTTTACTCACGTTTCTGGCACAGACAGGTGCCCGCTTCAGTTCCGCAGCCTCCAGGTCATGGGCTCAGCCAGCTCCCAGGCAGATGGAATTAACCCTTCCAGCACTCCCTTTCGTGTGCCTGTTCTGAACGTCTCCTTTCTAGCGCTAATCTGAAGTACTTGCAGTTCTGAATTACACTCAAGTTCCTCCTTCTTGATGTTACTTACAGTCATGGCCAAAAGTATTGACACCCCTGCAATTCTGTCAGATAATATTCAGTTTCTTCCTGAAAATGATTGCAAACACAAATTCTTTGTTATTATTATCTTCATTTTATTTGTCTTAAATGAAAAAACACAAAAGAGAATGAAGCAAAAAGCAAAACATTGATCATTTCACACAAAACTCCAAAAATGGGCCGGACAAAAGTATTGGCACTCTCAGCCTAATACTTGATTGCACAACCTTTAGCCAAAATAACTGTGACCAACCGCTTCCGGTAACCATCAGTGAGTTTCTTACAATGCTCTGCTGGAATTTTAGACCATTCTTCTTTGGCAAACTGCTCCAGGTCCCTGATATTTGAAGGGTGCCTTCTCCAAACTGCCATTTTTAGATCTCTCCACAGGTGTTCTATGGGATTCAGGTCTGGACTCATTGCTGGCCACCTTAGAAGTCTCCAGTGCTTTCTCTCAAACCATTTTCTAGTGCTTTTTGAAGTGTGTTTTGGGTTATTGTCCTGCTGGAAGACCCATGACCTCTGAGGTAGACCCAGCTTTCTCACACTGGGCTCTAAATTATGCTGCAAAATTTGTTGGTAGTCTTCTGACTTCATAATGCCATGCACACGGTCACGCAGTCCAGTGCCAGAGGCAGCAAAGCAACCCCAAAACATCAGGGAACCTCCGCCATGTTTGACTGTAGGGACCGTGTACTTTTCTTTGAATGCCTCTTTTTTCTCCTGTAAACTCTATGTTGATGCTTTTGCCCTAAAAGTTCTACTTTTGTCTCATCTGACCAGAGAACATTCTTCCAAAATGTTTTAGGCTTTTTCAGGTAAGTTTTGGCAAACTCCAGCCTGGCTTTTTTATGTCTCGGGGTAAGAAGTGGAGTCTTCCTGGGTCTCCTACCATACAGTCCCTGTTCATTCAGATGCCGACGGATAGTACGGGTTGACACCGTTGTACCCTCGGACTGCAGGGCAGCTTGAACTTGTTTGGATGTTAGTGGAGGTTCTTTATCCAAAATCCGCACAATCTTGCGTTGAAATCTCTTGTCAATTTTTCTTTTCCGGCCACATCTAGGGAGGTTAGCCACAGTGCCATGGGCTTTAAACTTCTTGATGACACTGCGCACAGTAGACACAGGAACATTCAGGTCTTTGGAGATGGACTTGTAGCCTTGAGATTGCTCATGCTTCCTCACAATTTGGTTTCTCAAGTCCTCAGACAGTTCTTTGGTCTTCTTTCTTTTCTCCATGCTCAATGTGGTACACACAAGGACACAGGACAGAGGTTGAGTCAACTTTAATCCATGTTAACTGGCTGCAAGTGTGATTTAGTTATTGCCAACACCTGTTAGGTGCCACAGGTAAGTTATAGGTGCTGTTAATTACACAAATTAGAGAAGCATCACATGATTTCTCGAACAGTGCCAATACTTTTGTCCACCCTCTTTGTTATGTTTGGTGTGGAATTATATCCAATTTGGCTTTAGGACAATTCTTTTTGTGTTTTTTCATTTAAGACAAATTAAATGAAGATAATAATACCAAAGAATTTGTGTGTGCAATCATTTTCAGGAAGAAACTGAGTATTATCTGACAGAATTGCAGGGGTGTCAATACTTTTGGCCATGACTGTATATCTCCACTCGTATGACGGGAAGCTATAGCCTGCTTCGGGGACTCCATACAATCATGTCCCGGCTCACACACGTTGCTGCTGCGTCTTCGAGTTATGTGAGAATAAAGTGGTCACAAATTCTATTCCTCCGGTTTCTGCTGCGGGATCATTAGTATCACACACAGCCTTGGATACCGGCGCCCGGCCTTGGTGCATTAAACTTAGCAAAAGGCTCTGCACTAACCCTAGTCCCCAGTCTCTCTCCTCCTCACGTTTCGTTCTTATCTATTTTCCTTCTGAACAACTGATCCTTATTTCTTCCTCTTTCCTTGCAAACAGCTGCAGCTTATAGGAGGCTGCTGCATCTACGTCCTTTCCCTCCTTCCCCCGTAGGGGAGTCTGACCTAACTTCCTGTCAGCTTTCCCCTCTAGTGTTTCTAAGCTCCACCCACCACCCAGCACCTTTCATGAACCAAAGCAGCTGCCATAAAGGGTGCTCTGCTGTTCTAAGGTGTCTGTGCTGGATGTAGGTGCTGGAGTCTGGTCAGGTGTTACCGTCTTACCTGGGAAGTGGGATACTGCACCTCAGGAGGAGGTGCAGTACCTCTGTGGAGACTGAACCCTCAGGGGCGCCACATATAGACGTTATGAAAATGTCTGTCTGTTTCTCTCACTGCAGTCTGTATTCACTTCTGTCTCTCTTGCAGCATTCCTGATCAAAGATGTCCTCCAGTGAAGAGCATACCTTCCAGAGCGGACAGGAGACTGATGAAGTGAGTACATTTGCTACTGATTGGTAAGTATTGATTGTCAATATGACACGTGGTAAAATCATGTATTTTTTTACAGAACAGTTCCAATGCGGCAGAGAAGGAGCAGACTCAGGCCCAAGTTCAGGTGGAAAGACGGCGGGTAAGTGTTCTTGCCTGTTTTTGTTTTGTATTATTTTTACAACTATATTAATGTGTTTCTTTGATTTCTAGGTTCCACATCGTGAAGCCACCATTGACAACGACCTCCTAATCACATTGGTGCATGATCGAGTTCCGTTGTGGGACACCTGGAATTAGCAGCACTAGGACACTGTGGTCATTCGGCGGCTAAGGGATGAAGTGGCCAGATCGCTGTTGGATGATTGGGACCATCAGAGGAAAAGAAATTCTGCTCCAGCTGCTAAAAAATCTTCTTTACTAGATGACATTAAAATGAACAATTTATGAAGCTCTCCATATAACCACACCACGACAGATCTACTGACGTTGGTCCATACGGAGCTCCGAGATACTGCTTCTACAGTAGTTACTGGTGAGCTGTCTTTTTCTACTATTTCTATGATTGGCACCATGCCACGCCACAAGTCAGAAAGGATTTTTGTAAGTATTGCAATGCGGTCTGACGCGGCAGTGAACCTGTGGTGCATTGTTTTACAATTTCTTTTTTTTTCCCCCTTAACAGTGAAGAGAGTCAAAGTCCGGTGGCGTTCGATGAAGGATCGCTTCAAAAAGGACATGAGAGAGGAGAGTCGGGCTCGAAGTGGTGCTGCTCAAACTATTTCAAAATACAAGTACCATCGTAGTCTCTCCTTCCTGAGGCCTGCAGTTGGTCATCGAACGTAAGTATTTTTGTGCTGTATTCCGTGGTATAACATCTGAGTTTTTCTTTTCCACAGGATATGTTGGCACTTTACATTTTTTTTTTGTATTAATGTTTTTCTTTTTTTCAAACATAACCTGGAGCAGCACAGCTGAAACTGGATCGTCCTCTGTTGTGCTCATCGAACAGCCACTGAACAGTCCCAGTCATCCACCAGCGAAGCAGCAAGTGGGCAGGCTTCACAGGCTGGAGAACAGGAAGCTGCTCCTTCAGGTTTTCCCCTGTCCCAGTGCTCTGCCACTGTTTTTTTTTTGTTCTTCTCGCGAGCGGCAGAAGGCTGAGACAGGCCACTCATGCCCTAGTTTGTTTACATAGGCTCGGTCTTCCAGAATAGCCTAATGGCCATTAGAGACAGATTGGAAAGTGGTTTCGCGCATGTGAAATCACTTTTCAAGGAAGTCATCCTACGCCTTGACTGCCTGGAAGCCGACCTTCAGAGACCGGCACAACATTTTTTTTAATGCTATAGAGCAGGGCATGCGGGAAAACCTTACGCCTGATCTCTGAATGTGATGCAGGCCTGCCATGCTGCTTAAAGCCAGGCTATGCAGACTCGGTACTTCCAGCAGCCACACATGGCATTTCCTGCTGTTCCACCACTATTCAGGTTCACCATCATGCCAAGTCCTGCTGCACACCAGCCTCAAACCACCACCATGCCGAGTCCTGCTGCACACCAGTCTAATTCCACCACCATGCCGAATCCTGCTGCACGACTGTCTACCTCCACCATCATGCCGAGTCCTGCTGCGCACCAGTCTACCTCCACTACCATGCCGAGTCCTGGTGCATACCAGCCTCAAGCTACCACTCCCACTTCTAATCTGTCTACTTCCATCCTTGACCTCCCAGACCCCACGCATTTTGTAGGCCCTTCCCCTTGAACCCCTTTATCATCCACACATGTTAGCCAATCATCCCGTCTCCACACCCCTCATGTCCATAATATTTCACCCTCCCACATGCCCCAAAGCTATTTTTTATTCCCCAAAGCTAATTTTTTATTGCAAATAAAAATGTGTTTTTGTTTGCACGTTCACAGTGTTCCTTATCTCTGTATGCGCCGTCGCCACATATATGCGGCGTTGCCACAAACACACACTTATGTGTATTGTATTGTTGAGGGAACTTGGAACAGTTGTTTCACTAGAGGTTTTTTTATTAAAGTTAGCAAATGTTACAGGAAAATGTTTACATTACAGGTACATTTTAAAATTACAGGTACATTTTAGCGGCTTAAACCATTTCTTCTTGCCATGCCAGATGTCCATTATCAGAAAAAAGTAAGCAGCAAATGTATCCCTCATTTGGGCAACTTCCACTGAAGTCCTCAGAGGGTGATCTTGGTAATCACGCAATGTGGTAGTAACAGGTTCCTCTACCTCTACGTTTGGTCGCTCTTTAGCCAGGATGTAGTTGTGCAGAACAACACACGCTTTCACAACCTCATCAATAGTATCAATATTTAGATTAATGGCTGTTCCCAAAATGCGACATTTAGAGACCAGCAATCCAAAGGCACACTCCACAGTTCTTCGTGTCCTTGTCAGTCGGTAGTTGAAAATTTTTTTTGTGTGATTTCAGTCCCGACTTGAGTATGGTTTTAGGAGGTTGGCACACATTTGGAACTTTTCATCTCCAACCACAACAAACGGCATTAGAGGTCCTTCAGTGTTGGGAAGAGTTTGTGGATGTGGAAAAATAAAATCATTTCTATATAAACGTTGGCCCATGTCAGAGTTTTTAAAAGTTTGTGAGTCATTTCCTTGTCCAAATGAGCCAATGTCAACGGCGACAAATCTTCAGTCAACATCTGCAATCACCATCAGATCAATAGAAAGTATTTTTTATAATTAAAAAACTCGGATCCACTTCCAACTGGTTTCCTAATGGGAATGTGTTTGCCATCCACAGCTCCCAAACAGTTAGGAAAATTGCAAACGTCCATAAATTTTGCAGCATTTTCCAGCCACAGTTCAGTTGTGGGTTGGGGGAGGAATTCTGCACGCAGAACGTCACATAACGCACAGCAGGTGTCTGCAACAATCCCAGAAAGGGTGGACACTCCATTCCGGAATTGGAAATGGAGAGATGATAATGTCTCTCCAGTAGCCAGGAATCAGCGGAACAGAAAATGGAAAAAAAATTAGTTACATAGCTTTTAGAAAAAAATGGGAAAAAAAGGCAGCACATGGCTCTTAGAACAACTATATTAATGACAGGTGTTTCTTTTTCAAAATTACGTACCTTAGGGTCACCAACAGACGTTCCTCAGCAGGAATTGCTCGCCGTAGCTGTGTGTCGTGCCTGGTGATTGATCCTCACACACGTTGCAGCAACACATCGAAGCTCTGTTCCGACATCCTCGTGTAGTAGAAAAACTCCCTAGGGTTTGCATACAGCTCGGTGTACAACGAGTGGTAGCCTCCACGGCTCTCTCGGACTTCAACGATGGGGTGTTGCCAGTAGCGACGACGTCTTCTCCGTCTTTATCTTTTTCTTTCTTCATAACAAGCAACAGCAAAGGCATAAGCCAAGATCAAATCCAAATCAAGATTACAATATAAGCTCTCCATGCAAAGATCCATCTTGCAGCAGGATACAGCAGCAAAAGATGAGGATTTCATCTGTACAAGGGTCCAGAGAATTTCCATGAGACACGCCCATTAGACATGGCTTGTGTCAAGGAAATTCTCCTGGAAAAGCATTGTCCTATCGAATGCATGCGCATAAATAACGCAAACGCATGCCAAAACGCATGCAAAAGCAACGGGGTTTTTTACGTCATGCGTAAGATGATGCGGATAAAAAACGCTGAGTTGGCATGCGTTTTGACATGCGTTTGGGCATGCAGATTATACGCTGCTCACATATACGCAAATGTGAACCTAGCCTAACTGACGGCTTCCTTGGGGGTCAATGAGAATATATGGGTAAGAAGCTGCACTGGAAGGCTAAAATAAATTTTGATGTTTATACAAGAGTCATTTACACCATAAAATCACGTATTACTATAAAAGTGGAGTGTCATGAATTTTCAGGCAGTACTTGTGTTTTGATGTTGCGAGCCATGATATGATAAAACTGAAAGACAAGAAAGATGCATTGCTTCAGGTTGTCCCTGTGTTCTTAAATACATAAGAGTGTATAATGACCGTAAGATTAGGGGTGAACAGAAACTCAAAAGAGCTTACAAATTATCCGGATTTTGTTTCATGCTATGTAGTTATTTTGTGGTTTTGTTAAAAACTGCAATCTCCTGCTTTGTTCTAAAAATGCAAGTTTGGTGAAAAAGAAATTTTACATGCGGTTACCTATAAAAGAATCCTATAAAAATGAGTTTTAAAATTAAATGTTATGGCTTAGGGGAGCTTTTGGAGAGAATATTTAGACTACTCTCTGTCACTGCAGCCAACATGCTTTTGATAAAAAGTGGGAAATTACGTTTCTACTTCAACTTCTCTTTGCGCAAATATAGATACAGTTGTGCTCAAACGTTTACATACCCGGCAGAATTTTTGCTTTTTTGGCCTTTTTTCAGAGAATATGAATGATAACACCAAAATTTTTTCTCCACTCAAGGTTAGTGGTTGGGTGAAGCCATTTATTGTCAAATTACTGTGTTTTCTGTTTTTCAATCATAATGACAACCCAAAGCATCCTAATGACCCTGATCAAAAGTTTACATACCCTGGAGATTAACAGACGTTAACACAAATGGGTTTGAATGACTACTAAAGGCAACATCCTCACCTGTGACCTGTTTGCTTGTAATCAGTGTGTGCATAAAAGCTGAATGAGTTTCTGGGATTCAGACAGACTCTTGCATCTTTCATCCAGCCACTGTTCTGTTGTTTCTGGATTGTGAGGCATGGGGAAAGCAAAAGAATTGCCAACGCATCTACGGGAAAAGGTAGTTGAACTGTATAAATCAGGAAAGGGATACAAAAAGAAATCCAAGGCATTGATAATGCCAGGCAGCAGCTTTCAAACTGTGATTAACAAATGGAAAATCAGGGGCTCTTTAAAAACAAAACCACTGTCAGATAGACCAACAAAAATGTTGTCCACAACTGCCAGGAAAATTGTTTGGGATGCAAAGAAAAACCCACAAATAACATTAGCTGAAATACTGGACTCTCTGAAAACTAGTGGTGTGGCTGTTTCAAGATGCACAATAAGGAGGCACTTGAAGAAAAATGGGCTGCATGGTCGAGTCGCCAGAAGAAAGCCTTTACTGCGCAAATGCCACAAAGTATCTCATCTACAATACACAAAACAGCACAGAGACAAGCCTCAAAACTTCTGGAACAAGGTAATTTGGAGTGATGAGACCAAAATTGAACTTTTTGGCCACAACCATAAACGTTACATTTGGAGAGAGGTCAAGAAGACCTATGATGAAAGGAACACCATTCCTACTGTAAAGCACAGAGGTGGCTCACTGATGTTTTGGGGATGTGCGAGTTACAAAGGCACAAGAAACTTGGTGAAACTTGAATGAAAAATGAATGCAGCACGTTATCAGCAATACTGGAGGCAAATTTTCTATCATCAGCGTGGAAGCTGCCCATGGGACGTACTTGGATGTTCCAACATGACAACTATCCAAAACACAAGGCCAAGTCGACCTGTCATTGGCTACAGCAGAAAAAAGCGAAGGTTCTGGAGTGGCCATCTCAGTCTCCTGACCTCAGTATCATTGCACCACTCTGGGGAGATCACAAGCGCGCAGTTCATGCTACAGGAAAGATATATATCTTTGCAACGTGTTAGTGAGTAGATAGAAAAATATTTAGAATTGAGAGTCCTCAGTGGTTGATAACCGAAAAGATGGTAACAAATTGCATGCTTTCGAGACTACTCACATCTCTTCATCAGGCATAGAACTCATATTCTACATATATTTCCAATGGCTAATTGGTGATGCAATAGAAAAAATGATGGAGTAGTTTTGGTAGTAAATCCATTTCAAAAGCTCCTCATAAAGATGTGAGCATTAAAATACTTACAGATTGCGGTCTTCTGCTGTTTCCAGCATGGTTCCAGTCCTCTCCTACATCTGTGCCGCAGCGCTGACTTGCCGGCTCACACAATGGACCGTTGGTTGCTTTCTTAATATTTTAATGTAAGCCTATGAGAACCTTGTTCTAAATTTTATAGACTCACGTTAAGAAAGACATTTCTGGTCTAAACAATTGTGGTCATATTATGTGGAAGAGGACAGAGCAGCGCTGGAAAGACAGAAGAAGACATACTTTACAGATGGCTAGCAAAGGGGGCAAGAAAAGAAATGATGTGTTGAAACATGTACACCACCTAACAATGTAGCTGAAGTTTTAAAGGGAACCTAAAAACTGATAGATGCTGCCCGAACCCTGAATCAGACCCTGGCTGTATCATTTCAGCTAAATATGTTTTTCTCTGATATGTTGCAGCATGTGAGAGGAAAACATTCAAAAGCCAAATGGACACCATGCTGTATGGTCCAGAAGGCGGCTCTCCAGGAGCTTATCCCCGCATGGCTTCTCTGAGTAAAAGGTCTCTCTCTATGTGTGTATATGGAGAGACCTATCACTCCAGAAGAACAGGGTGGGAAGAAGCAGGCAGGGATCGGTATTTTACATTAGTCACCTCTGTGGCTTGGTCCCCGGCCTACTTTTAGGCTACATTCCCACAATGAGTTTTTTACACTGGGTATTCTCAGAAAAAATGTAAGTAACCTATTTTGCTTATTAGCACCAGAAAATCTACAACATCAAAAACTCATAGCGGGAATGTAGTCTTAGGCTGGTTTCACATTTGCGCTTTTGTGCGCAGCGCATCGTGCGCACCCGTGCGCATGCGCACTGCGCACCTATGTTTAACATGACGTGCGCATGGTCTTGCGCACACTTGCGTTTTCGTGCGCATGCGTTTTTTTTGTCTTTCGCGCCAGGCGCGCCAGACGCAACATGTTGCATTTTCTTGTGCGCCCTGTCTCGGCAAAAAAAACGCATGCGCACGCTTGCGCACGGAATGCGCAAAAACAACACATTGAAGTCTATGGGAACGCATGCGTGCGCATGGTCTTGCACACGGTTGCGTTTTTTTGCGCATGCGTTTTTGAGTTAAACAAGTCTAGAATGTTCTCTAGACAATGGAAAAAATGACACACCTAAAAACGCATGTGCATAAAAAAAGCAAACGCATGTAAAACGCAAGCAACGCTGCGTTTTTTTGACGCATCAGCGTGCGCATGACGTTAAAAAAACACGCGTTTGTTTTGCGTTTTTCTTTGCGTTTTTTATGCGCCCGATGCGCTGTGCAAAAAAACGCTAATGTGAAACTAGCCTAAAATGAATGTTTTTTTTTTCCTGAAATTACGCTGCCAGTATCTGATAAATGGTTTAGACAGAAGGTATCAGCTGTCAGGTTCCCTTTAAATAGAAGTTCCTCTTGTTACATATTACATTACTAAGTATTATCAAATGAGCCTCACAAAGTATGTAAACTTTTATCTAAACTTTTATCTTCCCACTGTTGTTTGCGACAGCTTTTTCTAGTGTACTTTATAGTGTTTATGCTGTTTATATAAATGTATTAAATATTTGAGATGATAGTATATGATAGAGATAGTATTATTTAGCTTATACAATGTTGTACATGCTACAGCGTTATGTAATTTATGTGATATTGTAATAATGGTGTGTGTACAGTATATAATGATACTGTGATGTGTATATGATCACGTTATGGAGTTCATACAAGTGTTATATTAACAATAGTATTATTTCATTTACAGGACAGTATGCGATTTATCTGAGCATTGCACTGTGCATAATATGATAGTTATAAGTACCGTAGTAATATGTAGTGTACAGAACATGAAAGTATTATGTAGTTTATATATAGAGAGAATTTTTATATGAGTTAAGTCCCATATAGGACTGTATGAGAAGTTTAAAGGGAACCTGTCATCAGTTTTCTGATTATTAAACCACTACCAGCACATTTTGTTCTTCCTAAGTGGGATCCTCCCGATCTGTTTTCAAGCATAACTCAGAAAATGATCTGCTATTCTCTGCTCTCATGCAAGGTATTCGGTGCCTGCTGTGAGCTCGCTAAGCCGGTCCCACCAATCAAAGGCAGAGGGGCCAGGTCAGCGAGCCCAGCAGGCTCCGAGGTTGGTCCGTACACACCCAGCGCAGTAAATAAAGATCATTTTTAGAAGTATGCCAGGATGCAGGGGATGGATCATAGAATCCTAATTAGGAAGGACATAATGTACTAGCAGGGTGAAAATAATGGAAAAACTGATTACAGTTCTCTTTAAAGGGGCTGTCCACTTCAGGTCAACCCCTACAATTAATCACTTAAAGGCCCAATTTAGAATAGAAACAGTGCACACTAACCTCCAGCGGTGGCGGCGTTTCCAGCGGATCACGTGACACTTGTGTTACAGGTCTGGTGCAGCCAAACAGTGGCCTCTGCATGTTCGCAGCCTTTACTGTTTTGTCAGAGAAAATGTCCACTCTGACGGAATATTGTTTAGCTATCGCTGAGCTGCAGCCACAGACCCATGACACTACACTGCCATGCGACCCGTCTGGAACAGCGGAGCCAAGATTGCTGGGAGATCGCCGCTGTTGGAGATGATGAAAGGGAATATGTCAGTAGAATCAACCATCAAAAGCCATCTATATGAGCACACAGGTTATAGAACGCTGAATAATAATAATTTGATATCTGCGATTCGATGCCTTATTCCAGAGAAATCCACATTTCTCTGGAATAAGAGAAATGATCTTAAATGGGGGAAAAACGTGGATGCTGTTATAAGAAAAGCACAACAGAGGATGTTCTTCCTGCGTCAGCTGAAAAGATATGGTTTGTCTAAGAATCTGCTGATCTTATTCTTTAATGCTGTCATCAGATCTGTGATTTGTTCCTCTCTGATAGTCTGGTATGGGGGAGCCACTGCGCATGACAAACTCCGCTTACAAAGGACTTTCAGAACAGCAGAGAGAATTATAGGTTCCCCCCTGCCTAAAATCCAGGATCTTTATGATAAGAATATTCGATCCCATGCATTGAAAATTTCATCCGATCCCTCTCACCCGGGACACTCCTCATTCCAACTACTCCCTTCAGGACGTCGCTTCAGAGTCCCCAAATGCAGCACCAACCGCCATATGAACAGCTTCTATCCACTCTCTGTTCAACAATTAAATCGTCATGTGTAGACTATATACTGTATCTGTCTTGTTAGATGTTACTTGTTGTATCTGTTATATATTATGTTGCCTCTTTGCCACAAAGAATTCCTTGTATATATGTAATATGTACTTGGCGATAATAAATTTGATTTGATTTGATTTAATTGATTGATTTGATTTTTCTTACATCGCACTGGTAATGCCCCTTTTCATTTATAATAATGTCTGGATGCAGATTTTCGGGGAGATCTATGTTCAGTCCATAGATCTTAATAGTTGATTTACATATAAGAAAATGTGGATTTCTCTGGAATAAGACATCGAATTGCAGATATCAAGGTATCATTTTATTCAGCTGCGTATGACCTTTGTGCCTGTAAAGATGGCTTAGGAGGATTGATCCTACTGACAGATTCCCTTTAAGCATTTTTTGTCCAGTAATGGACTACCCCTTTAAAATGAGTTTTGGTTCTGACAGACTCCATTTAAAGGGAACCTGTCAACAGGATAGTGCATAGTAACCTACACACAGTGTCAGGTCGGCGCCATTATACTGAAAAAAATGATACCTGGGTTAATGAAATCTATATTATGGTTGTTTCTTAATCTTTATTTTCAGTTTTTTGTTAATGAGATTCTCGTGCCCTAAGGTGGGGTTGGTGTATGTGGTGCTCTGATTAGATATTCATAACACAGACTGCTGACAGGTCACTGATCCCTCACTGACCTGCCCCCTAGTTTGCATAATGAATATACTAATGTGTGTATTTGAAAAAAAACATGTCACTTCATGAAAATGGTTGCGCCTGCGCACTATCTCTTGTGTTATGAGTTCATTTTCTCCTTCACCTCTGATGTCTGATGAACTCCCTCTGCTGGTGAAAGTAGGTAGTGAAATTGATCTGGATGGGAAGAACCTGTCATCTGAACAGGTGGAGTGTGATTGGACATCCGGAATTTCTGAGTGGATATAAGGCAGCCGACGCCCTGCAGGGTTGCTGGTGATCCTTTCTCCTCTGAGCTCTGGCATCCAGTTTAGTTTCTGTCTACTAAAAGCTAAGTTTTTGCTCTGCTATTTTTCCATGAGATTTTGTCTGTTTACTTAGTGTTTGTGTTCAGCCTGCCCTGGTTGGGATGGGCTGAACTCCATTTTTGTCTCTGATTAGTTGATCTCTTTGCTCTGTCTTCAGAATATACCTGAGTGCTGATATAGTGATTTTGAAGTCTAGTGACTTCAGGGCCTTTTCTATCAGACGTGTTGGACATTATTTTTGGCAGGGTTTTTTGCATGATTGCAGCCATCATCTTTTCTGTCCTTTCCTATCTAGTTAGTTGGGCCCCATCATTTGCTCAGCCTGTCTTTCTGTCTGTGTTTGTGTTTTAATCTGTTTTTCACCGACAATACATGTTGGGGGCTGTCTATTGCTTTGGGGTCTGCTCTGGGGCAGTTGAGATTTCCCCTTTCTTTCTTTAGGCTTATTTAGCTCTCCTGCTTTGACGAGGGGTCTAGGGCACCGTAGGAACCCCCCACGGCTACTGTTTGTTGTGGTGAATAGGATCAGGGGTCTGCAATCCGCTAGCTACCAACCTCTCCGGTTTTCTGGACTTAGCTTGTGTTTTTGTTTTTTCCTCCTCCGGTGACTCATTCATAACACTCTTGTCAGTTAGTGCCTATTATATTGCTGTGCTGAAAAGTTTAAAAAAATCACCATCAAAATGGCGCCGTTGGCTGCACCTGTGCATTAGCATCTACCGCGTAATGATAGATGCTACTGCGCCTCTGCCTGCCCCTTGTTGCTGCAGCCAGAAAAATTTACACTACAACAAAATGGCGCCGAAGGCGACGCATGCACAGTAGCATCTATCGGTACGTGATAGATGCTACTGCGCACTATCTTTTGCCTTTTATGGCTTGATTTTACTGTGTATTCCGATAAATTTTGATTTTATATTTTCTGTTGGCCTGTTTATGAAGTTTTCATTTTTAGTGTTTCAAATATATGTACTTCATGGCACAACTATAGGATTCTAGCACAGGTGTCTTGTTTTTAGAAGTCTGTAGCAATTAGAAGACGTTCAAAAGACTGAACATCTGCACAGTAAGTCGTTTTCACATTGAAATGCTTATGTTAATTATTTTTAGTGTTTTCTGATTTCTGCCTGAAAAAGATGTCATGTGTAAATACCATAAGGCTGAGTTCACATGAGCGAAAATTTAAAAAAATCATCTGACATTCATCCATTCATTTGTGGACAATCTGTTTTTGTACAGCAGCAGGTAGTGATAACTTACAAGACTAAACACAGTTTCCTGTGTTACAGTATTGCAATGTATCAGTAAAAATCGGAGACTAATCAATAGCTGCATATGTAATCTGATTTTATTTTCTCCCCCATAGACTTTAATGGGTGAGTCTGTCACATCCAACACACAGAAGAAAAACTAGAGGATCCTGTGATTTTTTTTCACACGCAGATTCGGTCTGTGAAACAAAAACGTTCATCTGCACTGTGCCATTGAGTAACACTGGTCTAAGGCTGGGTTCACATTAGTGTTCGGCTGAGCTGCAGAGGGCTGCGTACTTCCTCCGTTAAGCTCCACCTACTTCCGCACGTCTTCCGTTAAGCTCCACCTACTTTCGCACTTCTTCGGTTAGCTCCGCCCACTTCTGCATGTGTCTTGCATACCTATCTTTAACATTGGGTACGCAGGACATATGTATACGGATGAATGCAGATGCGTCGCTTTGACGTGCCCGCCAAACACACTGAAACGCAACATGTTAGAACTTAGAACTAAACATGGCTGATTAACCTCTCTCAGCACTTGCTGCGCTGGAGTTTTTTCCTAGGCTTATATTACTGTAGCTAACAACCTCAGTGCTACATATCTCCCCTCCAATACTTTGTCAGTGACTTTGTCACATATCACACCTCTGCCCAAAGCTGGTGGTTTTGACACCTTCTGTCACCAAACAGGGAAGTTTAGACAGGACATTTGAATTACCATGCAGCTTCTCAGGCCTATGTTCCACATGAAAGTTGAAGTTCTGTGGCCCTGAGTTTCAACTCTTGGAATGCCATCTCTGCTTCAAGAGTCCATGTGGCCATGGATGTTTTCGTGCTCTTAAAAAGGTCGGTCAGGGGTGCGGCTATCATGGCAAAATTTGGGATACACCACTGATAATATCCTACCATTCCCAGAAATGACCAAACCTGTTTCTTGGAGACTGGTTTCTGCCAATTTTGGATTGCCTCCACCTTATTCACTTGCGGCTTTACTTTGCCTATTTTGAAAATGTAGCCCAAGTTTTTCCCTTTTTATACCCATGGCACACTTCTTTGGGTTAATGGTAAACACCCCTTTCTCTGCAAATCCAGCACAGTCTGGACCTCCTGCAGATGACTTCCCCAATCTGGGCTGAATATCACAATATCGTTGAGGTAAACTGTGGCATACTGTTTGTGAGGGACTAAGATCCGGTCCATAGCCCTCTGGAAGGTAGCTGGGGCTCGTTGCAGTCCAAAGAGCCTTCTGTTATACTGGAAGCAACAGTCAGGTGTAGAAGAGGCGGTTTTCTCTTTTGCACTTTGAGAGGATAGGATTTTCCAGCAACCTTCCGTTAGGTTTCGTTAGGCTGTTAGGCTGTTTTGTTAGGCTGTTATGTGTCTAGCTTCTCTGTGAGTTCATTAGCGAATATCATCGAATACGCATCAAATTTAGCCACCTCATTTAGTTTCCTGTAGTCATTGCAGAAACACCACTAGGCTTCTGCTCAAGGACAGTGAGGCTTAACCCTGCCGCTCTTTGACTACTCAATGACGCCCAGGCTCAACATTCTCTTCCCCTCCTTCTATATCACCTCCCGGCGGGCCTCGGGAATTCTATACGGTTTTTGGTTCACCTGCACATGTGATTCCATCACAAGTTCATGTTCAACAACCTGCATATGTCCTGGCAACTCTGAAAATAGGTCTAGGTTCCGATGAAGCAGTTCTCGGCACTGTTGTTTCTGGGCCACTCTAACCTCCTCAGTATCTTCTTCTTGACTGTCCAGCCAACATGGAGTTTCAGCGGGGCCCTTCTGTTGCCCTGCCTGATGGGTAGTGGCACGAGAGGATTTTGGAAGGGAGAGGTGGTAACAGTTCACTAACAGGTGGGACAGGATGTGCAATACCTTAGGATCTCCCGGTGACATCTGGGCCAATAGAACATCTGCATTTATTTATTTATTTTACTCATTTATATAGCGCCATTAATTCCACAACACTTTACATACACTATCGGCACTGTCCACGATGGGGCTCACAATCTAAATTCCCTATCAGTAAGTCTTTGGAATGTGGGAGGAAACCGGAGAACCCGGAGGAAACCGACACAAACACAGGGAGAACATACAAACTCCTTGCAGATGTTGTCCTTCGTGGGATTTGGGCCCATTTACATGTCTTGGGTGGCCATCTGGGGGTGGAAAAAACTCAAGAATGGGTCATGCGGCACGGTGGCTTGCAGTGGTTAGCACTGCAGCTTGCAGTGCTAACCACTGCAAGCCACCGTGCCGCATGACCCATTCTTGAGTTTTTTCCACCCCCAGATGGCCACCCAAGACATGTAAATGGGCCCTCTCCAACACCCTTTGTGTATAGGGTCCTGGTACAAATAATTGCTCCACTATCTCCTCCTTCACCTTTGTAACCCAGTACAAGACCCCACTTCACATGAAATAGGGAAACCTGGTGTTAGCCCCCGACTCCTGTGTTATTCCATTTATAATGGTTACTTTATTGAATGCTTCTTTTAGAGTAAGCCCCCTATGTTGGGTGAACCCCGAATTTTCTCTGGTGTGAGACAGTGCGGGGAATCATATGCAAGGGTCGATATGTATCCACCAGGATGCGCATAGCATAGAAGCATATTAAGGCCGCTGGAGTTCATTGCAGTCACATGCATATCTGTGATTGTAATAAAAAATAAAAGTAAGTTTGGCCTTGGGCAAGCTATTTTCCCAAGGCAGATTTAAGAAAACCCGGCATGGGCTTTTATTTTTGGAGAGAACTACAGTAAGGTAGTGTGGCAGTTTGCTCCCTTCAGGCCGGGTTTTACAAGTGGCCCATGGCCACAGATTCCATTTAAAAACCCTGTAGTAAAGGGTTGGGTGGGTCAGTTTTGGTTTGCAAACTGCAGCATCCAGCTTCTTTGAAGTAACACGGAGCCAAGTGAAGCAAAAGCATCTGGCACCCCCCCAGCGTGACACAGTGCAATCGCTCACGGCAATCGGTCTCGGATACGGACTGTCTTGATACCCCGTCTGCGATCCGGAGGATACCATTTGCTTTTCATTTTTCTCCCGTCACCCCTATCTCAGGAATGTCTGCCTCAAGGGACATTACCTCCTCATCCCCCCCATTACACAGAAGGGAAACCCGTCAGGCATGAGACTTCTTTAGGGCCAACCCTTTTCTTACCCTAGCAAAGGAGGTCTCTGCCCCTCCCCCACAAGTCCCAAAACAACACAAAACCCCCGCCTATGATAATCGGGTACAATAAATCCTAGACCATGCCGACCTCATAGGACTCAGTACCTCGGGCCATCTCAATGACCACTCTGGCCACTGGATAGTCTTTAGCATCCCCGTAAAGGCAGTGGATGCCCACCGTCTTCCCAGGAATCATTTGGAGAGCGAGTGCGGACCTCACGAGGGTCACCATACTCCCTTAAAAGTGTAGTCCAGTCATTTTCACATCCTTCACTTTTACAGGACAAACTTGGGGCTCCTTGCCGGGTGGACAGTCCACACTGCAAGCTGGATATGCGTAGAATGAACATCAGTGTCTCATGCTACAGTCCGTTTTCTTGGTGGTCAGGGGACAATGGACAGCTATATGACCTGGGCAGTGACATCCCCAGCAAATTACATCCCAGGATGAGACCCTCGGCATGACCTCTGCCACCCCCTTGGAATTTGGACACCCCACCCCCTTTTTAACCTCCACCCCTCGGTATGGAGTGGGTTGCCTCCACAAGGTCCCGTCGAACTCGCAATACCTTTTGACCAGTCCGACCAAGTCATTGGCGTTCCGGGGGATCTCCCTGGCAACCCAAGTCCGCATCAGGCTCTGAAGGCATTGCACAAACCAGTCCATTACAACTTGCTTCACCATCTGCGCTGGTGTAGAGGACTCTGGCTGTATCCACTTTTGGATGAGGTGCAGCAGATCAAACATTTTGCAGCGAGAAGGTTTGTCACGGGATATGCCCAGCAGTGGAATCATTGCCTCCACCCCCGATGGGACCCCCAGTATGGAGTGGGTTGCCTCTCTGAGGAACAATCAACCCCCGATACCTTTCGTCAACCAGTCCAACCATTTCATTGGCGTTCCAGGGATCTCCCTGGGAAACTCAAGTCTGCATCGGGCTTGGAAGGAAGTGCACGAACCGGTCCATTACAACCTGATCTACCAGGTGTGCTAATGTAGAGGACTCCAGCTGCAACCACTTTTGGATGAAGTGCAACAGATCAAACGTTTGGGAGGGGGTTTGTCACAGTGATATACCCAATGGTGGATCTGTTGTGCCCTTACAGACAAGGTCACCCCCAAGCACGGCAAAATTTCTGTTTTCAATTTTGCATATTCTTTGGCGTCCTGTAAGGCCAAATCATAGTAGGCTTTTTGTGGCTACCCCGTTAGGTATGTTGCCAGGACTTCCGCCCACTGCTCTGGCAAGAGGTTCTACCTATTGGTGACCCTTTCAAAAACGGTTAAAAAGGCCTCTATGCCATCACCCAAGGTGTCATTTTCTGCAAGCCACTCCTCACCGCCTTCCGGACAGAGAAATCATCAGCTGACATTGGGGTCAAAGCTGCTGCCATGCCATGAATCACCTCTGTGAGTAACTCAACCTGCTTCTTATATTGTCGGTTCTGTTGTATCAGCAGATAATTTGTCTCCTGTTGTGCCAGCTGTTGCTGCTGCAGCTATTGCTGGTTCAGATGGAACTGCTGCTGGCTTTGTTCCACATGTTTGATCAGCTCCTCCATTTTGTCTGATGCTATTCCATCCTCACACCCAGCACATTCAGTTTGCCAACAGCCGTCACACTTGCTTCCTGAGGATCTTGCCTACACTTTCAGCACCAACTGTGGTAGGTAGGCTCACAGGTTCCACACAGAATTAGATATAGGAACACTGTCTTGTGGGGAGGTTGACCTGACGTAGGGATCTGCCTGTAATGAGAGGCAGAGGGAATAGCTCAGTGTAGGAATAGAAACACTGAGATGAGGAGAAAAGGGTGCCGTAATGAGAGTGACCATTAGAGGGCAGTGGGGAGCACAGGAGAAAGTAGTTATGTAACTGCCGTAGGTCAAGGTCACTCTCATTGGTCAAAGGTGACTGTCAGGTGACGGTGGGCGGGGCTACATAGGTTGGCAGTATAAAGGCTGAGGGAAGTTTCCGGAAGGTTCAGTCAGCCAGGGGAGCTCATTAAGAAAGGAGGGCCTGCTGCGCAGTGGAGAGCCCTCAGAGAGCGCCAGACAGTAGAGACGGTCACGGGGGGTGACCCAGGAAGACAGGAGCATCAGACGGAGACAGTCTGAACGGAATAGGTACCGATGTACTTTGAACGGGGAAGCGCTGTGGTGGAAGTGCCTAGGGCAGCCACAGTGAGAAGAACCGCAGAGGACACCACTACAGTGTCACCGAGGCATCTAAGGTACCCGGGTCTGTGTTAGGAGGAAAAGTGAACAGTACTGTATCAAAGTGTGGACATTGGCAATGTTGGTGAATAAAACCAGACCTGTTGAACTACAGTACTGTTTCAGTCTCCAGTCTGTTTGCGCTAAAAAGTGGGTCACCCCCCAATCCTGTTGGATCAGCACACCTCTCTCGCCTATTAGCAGCAGCACCACCGCATTATCGCCTCATCTCCCTCAGCCCTGCCCTGACTCCTACAGTCTCTTAAAATATTCCACTGGTTTATTAAGAGTACTGCATAAACCAGTGCGACGCTAGTAAAAGAAGCACCTCCAGCCTGGCTTAACAGGATAACAAAAACATAATGTATGGCACAGTCCTTTTTGCTATGGGAATCTGTCCACTTCAAGAACAACACAAGGTATAGCTTTCCTTAACATGAAAACACAGTTCCAGAGCTTGCACCTCCAGGCCCACCCACCACTAAATGCTCTAGAAGGCTGGGCATTTATCCTCTGGACTCCTCACACTCTCAGTTGTTCAAGCAACCTAGCACTAAACATGGCCAATTAACCCATCTCCGCACTTAGTGTGCTGGAACTTTTTCCTAGGCTTATATTATTGGCGCCAATCAAGCAAAAAAGGAAGCACACTGTAGCGCCAAATCATGCAAACATGAAAAATGAATAATTAATTCCATTACTGCATTAGAAATATGAAAAATTGAGAAAGTTTAGAGCATAAAATGGCCAAGTTATGTGTACCTGGAAGCCACGTTAAGGCATTTCTCGTTTTCCAGGTCCCTATTCTATGCCAATCCTCACTAAGACTGTAGTCTCCATCTGAATGGGAGCCTATGAAAAATCCTCTGTTAGGACTGAAGTCTATATCTCTGTAGAGGGGAAATGGCCCTGGTTTGATTAAAATCGCCTGCAGCTAACAGGTGGAGTGCTCAGTCAGAAGGTAAATGAATACAAATTTCAAAAACTGACCGTCATATCCAAGCATAAGCATAGTGTGAACAGGTGCTTAACCTAGAGTCAACAACTCATATACATTCAAGCAAAAAAGGAAGCACACTGTAGCGCCAAATCATGCAAACATGAAAAATGAATAATGAATTGCATTACTGCATTAGAAATATGAAAAATTGAGAAAGTTTAGCGCATAAAATGACCAAGTTATGTGTACCTGGAAGCCACGCTAAGGCATTTCTCGTTTTCCAGGTCCCTATTCTATGCCAATCCTCACTAAGACTGTAGTCTCCATCTGAATGGGAGCCTATGAAAAATCCTCTGTTAGGACTGAAGTCTATATCTCTGTGGAGGGGAAATGTCCCTGGTTTGATTAAAAATGCCTGCAGCTAAGGCCTGTTTCACACATCAGTTTTTTTGGTCAGTCAAAATCCGCTAAAATGGCGGATAACGGATCCTTTTCTGTACTGACCACAACGTTTGGCACCGGACCGTTATTTTAACGGATCCGTCAAAGGAAGAATTTTAAAGGAACCGCTGCCTGGGGAAGAGGAAAGAGAGAGAGAGAAAATTTTTCAGCCGCCAGAACAGAGTTTAGGGTTAAATTTGCGGCTGAGTAAAGTCTTTCGGGCATGCGCAGTGAGAAATGCGGATCCGGCCGCCCGAAAAAAAGTTGCACGGTCCGTTCGGGCATGTCGGCGGACGTCAAAATTTTGGCGGATCCGCAAAAAAACGGATCCAGCGGATGGCCATCCGTCAAGATCCGCCGGAAATGCAACTCAATGGGAAAAAAAACGGATCCGCCAAGAAAAATGGCAGATCCGTTTTTTTTGCAAAACGGCGGATTTTGACTGATGGACACAAACGGATGTGTGAAACAGGCCTAACAGGTGGAGTGCTCAGTCAGAAGGTAAATGAATACAAATTTGTATTCATTTACCTTCTGACTGATCACTCCACCTGTTAGCTGCAGGCTTTTTTAATCAAACCAGGGCCATTTCCCCTTCACAGAGATATAGACTTCAGTCCTAACAGAGGATTTTCATAGGTTTCCATTCAGATGGAGACTTCAGTCTTAGTGAGGAGTGGCATAGGCAGGGACCTGGAAAACGAGAAATGCCTTAACGTTGGCTTCCAGGTACACATAACTTGGCCATTTTATGCTCTAAACTTTCTCAATTTTTCATATTTCTAATGCAGTAATGCAATTCATTATTAATTTTTCATGTTTGCATGGTTCGGCGCTACAGTGTGCTTCCTTTTTTGCTTGAATGTATACAAGTTGGTGACTCTAGGTTAAGCACCTGTTCACACTATGCTTATTTTTGAAATTTATATTACTGGAGCCAATATTGTCAGTGCTACATAACTCCCCTCCAGTACATTGCCAGTGACTTTGCCACAGGGCCATTGCAGAACTTTCAGCTTGCGCGTTTTGAGGTAGTCTATTGTAGATTTTGATGTGTGTTTAGGATCATTATCCATTTGTAGAATCCATCCTCTTTTACACTTCAGCTTTTTTACAGATGATGTTATGTTTGCATTAAGAATTTGTTGAAATTTCATTGAATCCATTCTTCCTTCTACCCGTGAAATGTTCCCTGTGCCAATGGCTGCAGCACAATCCCAAAGCATGATTGATCCACCCCCACGTTTAATGGTTGGTGAGATGTTCTTTCCCTGAAATTCTGTGCCCTTTTTTCTCCTTTGCTGATTGTGGCCAAAGAGTTCTATTTTAATCTCATCGGTCCTCAGGACTTGTTTCTAAAATGCATCAGACATGTTTAGATGTTCCATGGAATACTTCTGATGCTGAATTTTGTGGTGAGGATGCAGGAGAGGATTTCTGCTGATGACTCTTCCTTGAAAGCCATATTTGTGCAGGTGTATCGGAACAGTAGAACAATGTGCCACAACTCCAGAGTCTGCTAAATCTTTCTGAAGGACTTTTGCAGTCAAATGGGGGTTCAGATTTTCACTACCCTATGAACAGCTATCACTGAAATTTTGCTTGGTCTTCCAGACATTATCTTGACTTCCACTGTTCCTGTCACCTGCTATTTTTTAAAGAAGTTGTCCACTACTTGGACAACTCCTTGTCATACTCTTGGCCCCGATAAAATAAAAAAAGCTTATACTCACCTCCCATGCTGGCACTGATCCTGTGGTGTCAGCACTCATTCTCCCTGGGACTCTCATGCAGTTGTTGTGACACGTGACTCCGGCACCCAATCAGAGCCAGCGTCACTCTCCCTGCCTCCTGTTGAAATGAACATGAAGAGGAAGTCAGGGATCCGCTGAAGCCCGGACTTCTTCATGTTTGATTTGTCCAAAGGCGTTGACTCTGATGCCAGTGCCGACTGGACATCGGGGTGATGTGTCACAACAACTGCACAAGAGCCCCAGAACCGTGAGTGCCAACACTGCTCGAACTGTGTCGGCACAGGAGGTGAGTATAAGGCTGGAGTCACACTAACAAGCGCAAAATACGGTCAGTATTTTACATGCGTAATACGGATGACAGACCCCTAAATAGTGCTCCGTATGTCATCCGTAATCAAGGTGTGGTCGCGTATTTTGCGCGTGTCAGCATCCGTATGCAATCCGTATGGCGAGATTTTCTCGCAGGCTTGCAAAATGGACATATAATGGAGCCCTATGACAGGGTTTATAACAGAAACCAAAGAATAGATATAGACACATAGAATGCATATATATATATATATATGTATTCTATGTGTATATATCTATTCTTTCGTTTCTTTATTAAACCTGTCAGTGTGAGTTTACTGTATAGCGCACTGAATTGCCGGCTTTGCTAAAAGGCACCGGGTGCGTATTTCTCGCAAGTCACATGTGTGGTCCGTGTGTAATCCGTATTTTTTGCGCACCCATAGACTTGCATTGGCGTATTACGGGTGTAGTACGCTGTCAATCGCAGCATGCTGCGATTGGCATGGACCGTAGAATACGGATGAGAAATATACGGCAGGTGCGAAGGACCCATAGAGAATCATTGGTCCGTGTCTCATGCGTGCTTTTAGCGCCTCTCACTCGGACGTATTCCTCGCCAGTGTGACCCCGGCCTTAGCTTTTCTATTTTATTGGCGCCAAATACTTAGGTCAAGAAAGGGTTGTCCTAGTAGTGGACAACCCCTTTAATTACATTTTGAACTGAGGAAAATGCAACTTCAAAACTCTCCGCTATCTTCTAGCCTTCTCCTGCTTTGTGGGCTTCCACCATTTTCATTCTCAGAGTGCTAGGCAGCTGCTTATTATAAGAACCCATGGCTGCTGTTTTTGGCAAAAGGTTACAGGAGGCTGAGTTTTTATATAGCTGGGGAATTTGCATCATCTGCTTTCCTAACAATGATGGTGAACAAGCCAAAACTCTAACAGGCTAATTAAGGTCTGAACCTTAGTCAAAGTTATCTGAGCACATAAATCTACAAGGGTTCCTGAAAATTTTTCATTGGCCCATTTTTTTTTCAAATGTAAAAAATGACAATATAGATATATGCATATATATTAATCTTTTTTTCCTAAAATACAAAGGAAATGTGTAATCTTTAACTTTAGTCCTTTTAGAGATCATTTTGTCTTCAACTTGCTTGACCAGGGGTGCCCAAACTATTAAATGCCAATGTATCATTGTTCTCTGTAGGTTATGTAATAATGTAATTATATGTATATAATAGTGTTATGGTGCACGTTATGTATTGTATACGGCACTGTAGTGACGTGTTGTGCACAGTATATGAGGACAGTAATGTGGTATATAATAGTGTTGTGGTGTACGTTATGTATTGTATATGGCACTGTAGTGACGTGTTGTGCACAGTATATGAGGACAGTATTGTGGTATATAATAGTGTTATGGTGTACGCTATGTATTGTATATGGCACTGTAGTTATGTGTTGTGCACAGTATATGAGGACAGTATTGTGGTATATAATAGTGTTATGGTGTACATTATGTATTGTATATGGCACTGTAGTTATGTGTTGTGCACAGTATATGAGGACAGTAATGTGGTATATAATAGTGCTATGGTGTATGTTATGTATTGTATATGGCACTGTAGTGACGTGTTGTGCACAGTATATGAGGACAGTAATGTGGTATATAATAGTGTTGTGGTGTACGTTATGTATTGTATATGGCACTGTAGTGATGTGTTGTGCACAGTATATGAGGACAGTAATGTGGTATATAATAGTGCTATGGTGTATGTTATGTATTGTATATGGCACTGTAGTGACGTGTTGTGCACAGTATATGAGGACAGTAATGTGGTATATAATAGTGTTGTGGTGTACATTATGTATTGTATATGGCACTGTAGTGATGTGTTGTGCACAGTATATGAGGACAGTATTGTGGTATATAATAGTGTTATGGTGTACATTATGTATTGTATATGGCACTGTAGTTATGTGTTGTGCACAGTATATGAGGACAGTAATGTGGTATATAATAGTGCTATGGTGTATGTTATGTATTGTATATGGCACTGTAGTGACGTGTTGTGCACAGTATATGAGGACAGTAATGTGGTATATAATAGTGTTGTGGTGTACATTATGTATTGTATATGGCACTGTAGTGATGTGTTGTGCACAGTATATGAGGACAGTATTGTGGTATATAATAGTGCTATGGTGTATGTTATGTATTGTATATGGCACTGTAGTGACGTGTTGTGCACAGTATATGAGGACAGTAATGTGGTATATAATAGTGTTGTGGTGTACGTTATGTATTGTATATGGCACTGTAGTGACGTGTTGTGCACAGTATATGAGGACAGTATTGTGGTATATAATAGTGTTATGGTGTACGTTATGTATTGTATATGGCACTGTAGTTATGTGTTGTGCACAGTATATGAGGACAGTATTGTGGTATATAAAGTGTTATGGTGTACGTTATGTATTGTATATGGCACTGTAGTGACGTGTTGTGCACAGTATATGAGGACAGTATTGTGGTATATAATAGTGTTATGGTGTACATTATGTATTGTATATGGCACTGTAGTTATGTGTTGTGCACAGTATATGAGGACAGTATTGTGGTATATAATAGTGCTATGGTGTATGTTATGTATTGTATATGGCACTGTAGTGACGTGTTGTGCACAGTATATGAGGACAGTAATGTGGTATATAATAGTGCTATGGTGTATGTTATGTATTGTATATGGCACTGTAGTGACGTGTTGTGCACAGTATATGAGGACAGTATTGTGGTATATAATAGTGTTATGGTGTACGTTATGTATTGTATATGGCACTGTAGTTATGTGTTGTGCACAGTATATGAGGACAGTATTGTGGTATATAAAGTGTTATGGTGTACGTTATGTATTGTATATGGCACTGTAGTGACGTGTTGTGCACAGTATATGAGGACAGTAATGTGGTATATAATAGTGTTGTGGTGTACGTTATGTATTGTATATGGCACTGTAGTGACGTGTTGTGCACAGTATATGAGGACAGTATTGTGGTATATAATAGTGTTATGGTGTACGTTATGTATTGTATATGGCACTGTAGTTATGTGTTGTGCACAGTATATGAGGACAGTATTGTGGTATATAAAGTGTTATGGTGTACGTTATGTATTGTATATGGCACTGTAGTGACGTGTTGTGCACAGTATATGAGGACAGTATTGTGGTATATAATAGTGTTATGGTGTACATTATGTATTGTATATGGCACTGTAGTTATGTGTTGTGCACAGTATATGAGGACAGTATTGTGGTATATAATAGTGCTATGGTGTATGTTATGTATTGTATATGGCACTGTAGTGACGTGTTGTGCACAGTATATGAGGACAGTAATGTGGTATATAATAGTGCTATGGTGTATGTTATGTATTGTATATGGCACTGTAGTGACGTGTTGTGCACAGTATATGAGGACAGTATTGTGGTATATAATAGTGTTATGGTGTACGTTATGTATTGTATATGGCACTGTAGTTATGTGTTGTGCACAGTATATGAGGACAGTATTGTGGTATATAATAGTGTTATGGTGTACGCTATGTATTGTATATGGCACTGTAGTTATGTGTTGTGCACAGTATATGAGGACAGTATTGTGGTATATAATAGTGTTATGGTGTACATTATGTATTGTATATGGCACTGTAGTTATGTGTTGTGCACAGTATATGAGGACAGTATTGTGGTATATAATAGTGCTATGGTGTATGTTATGTATTGTATATGGCACTGTAGTGACGTGTTGTGCACAGTATATGAGGACAGTAATGTGGTATATAATAGTGTTGTGGTGTACGTTATGTATTGTATATGGCACTGTAGTGACGTGTTGTGCACAGTATATGAGGACAGTATTGTGGTATATAATAGTGTTATGGTGTACGTTATGTATTGTATATGGCACTGTAGTTATGTGTTGTGCACAGTATATGAGGACAGTATTGTGGTATATAATAGTGTTATGGTGTACATTATGTATTGTATATGGCACTGTAGTTATGTGTTGTGCACAGTATATGAGGACAGTAATGTGGTATATAATAGTGCTATGGTGTATGTTATGTATTGTATATGGCACTGTAGTGACGTGTTGTGCACAGTATATGAGGACAGTAATGTGGTATATAATACTGTTGTGGTGTACGTTATGTATTGTATATGGCACTGTAGTGACGTGTTGTGCACAGTATATGAGGACAGTATTGTGGTATATAATAGTGTTATGGTGTACGTTATGTATTGTATATGGCACTGTAGTTACGTGTTGTGCACAGTATATGAGGACAGTATTGTGGTATATAATAGTGTTATGGTGTACGTTATGTATTGTATATGGCACTGTAGTTATGTGTTGTGCACAGTATATGAGGACAGTATTGTGGTATATAATAGTGCTATGGTGTATGTTATGTATTGTATATCGCACTGTAGTGATGTGTTGTGCACAGTATATGAGGACAGTAATGTGGTATATAATAGTGCTATGGTGTATGTTATGTATTGTATATCGCACTGTAGTGATGTGTTGTGCACAGTATATGAGGACAGTAATGTGGTATATAATAGTGCTATGGTGTATGTTATGTATTGTATATCGCACAGTAGTGATGTGTTGTGCACAGTATATGAGGACAGTAATGTGGTATATAATAGTGCTATGGTGTATGTTATGTATTGTATATCGCACTGTAGTGATGTGTTGTGCACAGTATATGAGGACAGTAATGTGGTATATAATAGTGTTATGGTGTACGTTATGTATTGTATATGGCACTGTAGTTATGTGTTGTGCACAGTATATGAGGACAGTATTGTGGTATATAATAGTGTTATGGTGTACAGATCGCACTGTAGTTATTTGTTGTGCACAGTATATGAGGACAGTAATGTGGTATATAATAGTGTTATGATGTATGTTATGTATTGTACATCGCACTGTAGTGATGTGTTGTGCACAGTATATGAGGACAGTATTGTGGTATATAATAGTGTTATGATGTATGTTATGTATTGTACATCGCACTGTAGTGATGTGTTGTGCACAGTATATGAGGACAGTAATGTGGTATATAATAGTGCTATGGTGTATGTTATGTATTGTATATCGCACTGTAGTGATGTGTTGTGCACAGTATATGAGGACAGTATTGTGGTATATAATAGTGTTATGGTGTATGTTATGTATTGTATATGGCACTGTAGTTATGTGTTGTGCACAGTATATGAGGACAGTAATGTGGTATATAATAGTGCTATGGTGTATGTTATGTATTGTATATCGCACTGTAGTGATGTGTTGTGCACAGTATATGAGGACAGTAATGTGGTATATAATAGTGCTATGGTGTATGTTATGTATTGTATATCGCACTGTAGTGATGTGTTGTGCACAGTATATGAGGACAGTAATGTGGTATATAATAGTGCTATGGTGTATGTTATGTATTGTATATCGCACTGTAGTGATGTGTTGTGCACAGTATATGAGGACAGTATTGTGGTATATAATAGTGTTATGGTGTACAGATCGCACTGTAGTTATTTGTTGTGCACAGTATATGAGGACAGTAATGTGGTATATAATAGTGTTATGATGTATGTTATGTATTGTACATCGCACTGTAGTGATGTGTTGTGCACAGTATATGAGGACAGTATTGTGGTATATAATAGTGTTATGATGTATGTTATGTATTGTACATCGCACTGTAGTGATGTGTTGTGCACAGTATATGAGGACAGTAATGTGGTATATAATAGTGCTATGGTGTACATTATGTATTGTATATCGCACTGTAGTGATGTGTTGTGCACAGTATATGAGGACAGTAATGTGGTATATAATAGTGTTATGGTGTACGTTATGTATTGTATATCGCACTGTAGTGATGTGTTGTGCACAGTATATGAGGACAGTATTGTGGTATATAATAGTGTTATGGTGTATGTTATGTATTGTATATGGCACTGTAGTTATGTGTTGTGCACAGTATATGAGGACAGTAATGTGGTATATAATAGTGCTATGGTGTATGTTATGTATTGTATATGGCACTGTAGTGATGTGTTGTGCACAGTATATGAGGACAGTATTGTGGTATATAATAGTGTTATGGTGTACAGATCGCACTGTAGTTATTTGTTGTGCACAGTATATGAGGACAGTAATGTGGTATATAATAGTGCTATGGTGTATGTTATGTATTGTATATCGCACTGTAGTGATGTGTTGTGCACAGTATATGAGGACAGTATTGTGGTATATAATAGTGTTATGGTGTACAGATCGCACTGTAGTTATTTGTTGTGCACAGTATATGAGGACAGTAATGTGGTATATAATAGTGTTATGATGTATGTTATGTATTGTACATCGCACTGTAGTGATGTGTTGTGCACAGTATATGAGGACAGTATTGTGGTATATAATAGTGTTATGATGTATGTTATGTATTGTACATCGCACTGTAGTGATGTGTTGTGCACAGTATATGAGGACAGTAATGTGGTATATAATAGTGCTATGGTGTACATTATGTATTGTATATCGCACTGTAGTGATGTGTTGTGCACAGTATATGAGGACAGTAATGTGGTATATAATAGTGTTATGGTGTACGTTATGTATTGTATATGGCACTGTAGTGACGTGTTGTGCACAGTATATGAGGACAGTATTGTGGTATATAATAGTGTTATGGTGTACGCTATGTATTGTATATGGCACTGTAGTTATGTGTTGTGCACAGTATATGAGGACAGTATTGTGGTATATAATAGTGTTATGGTGTACATTATGTATTGTATATGGCACTGTAGTTATGTGTTGTGCACAGTATATGAGGACAGTAATGTGGTATATAATAGTGCTATGGTGTATGTTATGTATTGTATATGGCACTGTAGTGACGTGTTGTGCACAGTATATGAGGACAGTAATGTGGTATATAATAGTGTTGTGGTGTACGTTATGTATTGTATATGGCACTGTAGTGATGTGTTGTGCACAGTATATGAGGACAGTAATGTGGTATATAATAGTGCTATGGTGTATGTTATGTATTGTATATGGCACTGTAGTGACGTGTTGTGCACAGTATATGAGGACAGTAATGTGGTATATAATAGTGTTGTGGTGTACATTATGTATTGTATATGGCACTGTAGTGATGTGTTGTGCACAGTATATGAGGACAGTATTGTGGTATATAATAGTGTTATGGTGTACATTATGTATTGTATATGGCACTGTAGTTATGTGTTGTGCACAGTATATGAGGACAGTAATGTGGTATATAATAGTGCTATGGTGTATGTTATGTATTGTATATGGCACTGTAGTGACGTGTTGTGCACAGTATATGAGGACAGTAATGTGGTATATAATAGTGTTGTGGTGTACATTATGTATTGTATATGGCACTGTAGTGATGTGTTGTGCACAGTATATGAGGACAGTATTGTGGTATATAATAGTGCTATGGTGTATGTTATGTATTGTATATGGCACTGTAGTGACGTGTTGTGCACAGTATATGAGGACAGTAATGTGGTATATAATAGTGTTGTGGTGTACGTTATGTATTGTATATGGCACTGTAGTGACGTGTTGTGCACAGTATATGAGGACAGTATTGTGGTATATAATAGTGTTATGGTGTACGTTATGTATTGTATATGGCACTGTAGTTATGTGTTGTGCACAGTATATGAGGACAGTATTGTGGTATATAAAGTGTTATGGTGTACGTTATGTATTGTATATGGCACTGTAGTGACGTGTTGTGCACAGTATATGAGGACAGTATTGTGGTATATAATAGTGTTATGGTGTACATTATGTATTGTATATGGCACTGTAGTTATGTGTTGTGCACAGTATATGAGGACAGTATTGTGGTATATAATAGTGCTATGGTGTATGTTATGTATTGTATATGGCACTGTAGTGACGTGTTGTGCACAGTATATGAGGACAGTAATGTGGTATATAATAGTGCTATGGTGTATGTTATGTATTGTATATGGCACTGTAGTGACGTGTTGTGCACAGTATATGAGGACAGTATTGTGGTATATAATAGTGTTATGGTGTACGTTATGTATTGTATATGGCACTGTAGTTATGTGTTGTGCACAGTATATGAGGACAGTATTGTGGTATATAAAGTGTTATGGTGTACGTTATGTATTGTATATGGCACTGTAGTGACGTGTTGTGCACAGTATATGAGGACAGTAATGTGGTATATAATAGTGTTGTGGTGTACGTTATGTATTGTATATGGCACTGTAGTGACGTGTTGTGCACAGTATATGAGGACAGTATTGTGGTATATAATAGTGTTATGGTGTACGTTATGTATTGTATATGGCACTGTAGTTATGTGTTGTGCACAGTATATGAGGACAGTATTGTGGTATATAAAGTGTTATGGTGTACGTTATGTATTGTATATGGCACTGTAGTGACGTGTTGTGCACAGTATATGAGGACAGTATTGTGGTATATAATAGTGTTATGGTGTACATTATGTATTGTATATGGCACTGTAGTTATGTGTTGTGCACAGTATATGAGGACAGTATTGTGGTATATAATAGTGCTATGGTGTATGTTATGTATTGTATATGGCACTGTAGTGACGTGTTGTGCACAGTATATGAGGACAGTAATGTGGTATATAATAGTGCTATGGTGTATGTTATGTATTGTATATGGCACTGTAGTGACGTGTTGTGCACAGTATATGAGGACAGTATTGTGGTATATAATAGTGTTATGGTGTACGTTATGTATTGTATATGGCACTGTAGTTATGTGTTGTGCACAGTATATGAGGACAGTATTGTGGTATATAATAGTGTTATGGTGTACGCTATGTATTGTATATGGCACTGTAGTTATGTGTTGTGCACAGTATATGAGGACAGTATTGTGGTATATAATAGTGTTATGGTGTACATTATGTATTGTATATGGCACTGTAGTTATGTGTTGTGCACAGTATATGAGGACAGTATTGTGGTATATAATAGTGCTATGGTGTATGTTATGTATTGTATATGGCACTGTAGTGACGTGTTGTGCACAGTATATGAGGACAGTAATGTGGTATATAATAGTGTTGTGGTGTACGTTATGTATTGTATATGGCACTGTAGTGACGTGTTGTGCACAGTATATGAGGACAGTATTGTGGTATATAATAGTGTTATGGTGTACGTTATGTATTGTATATGGCACTGTAGTTATGTGTTGTGCACAGTATATGAGGACAGTATTGTGGTATATAATAGTGTTATGGTGTACATTATGTATTGTATATGGCACTGTAGTTATGTGTTGTGCACAGTATATGAGGACAGTAATGTGGTATATAATAGTGCTATGGTGTATGTTATGTATTGTATATGGCACTGTAGTGACGTGTTGTGCACAGTATATGAGGACAGTAATGTGGTATATAATACTGTTGTGGTGTACGTTATGTATTGTATATGGCACTGTAGTGACGTGTTGTGCACAGTATATGAGGACAGTATTGTGGTATATAATAGTGTTATGGTGTACGTTATGTATTGTATATGGCACTGTAGTTACGTGTTGTGCACAGTATATGAGGACAGTATTGTGGTATATAATAGTGTTATGGTGTACGTTATGTATTGTATATGGCACTGTAGTTATGTGTTGTGCACAGTATATGAGGACAGTATTGTGGTATATAATAGTGCTATGGTGTATGTTATGTATTGTATATCGCACTGTAGTGATGTGTTGTGCACAGTATATGAGGACAGTAATGTGGTATATAATAGTGCTATGGTGTATGTTATGTATTGTATATCGCACTGTAGTGATGTGTTGTGCACAGTATATGAGGACAGTAATGTGGTATATAATAGTGCTATGGTGTATGTTATGTATTGTATATCGCACAGTAGTGATGTGTTGTGCACAGTATATGAGGACAGTAATGTGGTATATAATAGTGCTATGGTGTATGTTATGTATTGTATATCGCACTGTAGTGATGTGTTGTGCACAGTATATGAGGACAGTAATGTGGTATATAATAGTGTTATGGTGTACGTTATGTATTGTATATGGCACTGTAGTTATGTGTTGTGCACAGTATATGAGGACAGTATTGTGGTATATAATAGTGTTATGGTGTACAGATCGCACTGTAGTTATTTGTTGTGCACAGTATATGAGGACAGTAATGTGGTATATAATAGTGTTATGATGTATGTTATGTATTGTACATCGCACTGTAGTGATGTGTTGTGCACAGTATATGAGGACAGTATTGTGGTATATAATAGTGTTATGATGTATGTTATGTATTGTACATCGCACTGTAGTGATGTGTTGTGCACAGTATATGAGGACAGTAATGTGGTATATAATAGTGCTATGGTGTATGTTATGTATTGTATATCGCACTGTAGTGATGTGTTGTGCACAGTATATGAGGACAGTATTGTGGTATATAATAGTGTTATGGTGTATGTTATGTATTGTATATGGCACTGTAGTTATGTGTTGTGCACAGTATATGAGGACAGTAATGTGGTATATAATAGTGCTATGGTGTATGTTATGTATTGTATATCGCACTGTAGTGATGTGTTGTGCACAGTATATGAGGACAGTAATGTGGTATATAATAGTGCTATGGTGTATGTTATGTATTGTATATCGCACTGTAGTGATGTGTTGTGCACAGTATATGAGGACAGTAATGTGGTATATAATAGTGCTATGGTGTATGTTATGTATTGTATATCGCACTGTAGTGATGTGTTGTGCACAGTATATGAGGACAGTATTGTGGTATATAATAGTGTTATGGTGTACAGATCGCACTGTAGTTATTTGTTGTGCACAGTATATGAGGACAGTAATGTGGTATATAATAGTGTTATGATGTATGTTATGTATTGTACATCGCACTGTAGTGATGTGTTGTGCACAGTATATGAGGACAGTATTGTGGTATATAATAGTGTTATGATGTATGTTATGTATTGTACATCGCACTGTAGTGATGTGTTGTGCACAGTATATGAGGACAGTAATGTGGTATATAATAGTGCTATGGTGTACATTATGTATTGTATATCGCACTGTAGTGATGTGTTGTGCACAGTATATGAGGACAGTAATGTGGTATATAATAGTGTTATGGTGTACGTTATGTATTGTATATCGCACTGTAGTGATGTGTTGTGCACAGTATATGAGGACAGTATTGTGGTATATAATAGTGTTATGGTGTATGTTATGTATTGTATATGGCACTGTAGTTATGTGTTGTGCACAGTATATGAGGACAGTAATGTGGTATATAATAGTGCTATGGTGTATGTTATGTATTGTATATGGCACTGTAGTGATGTGTTGTGCACAGTATATGAGGACAGTATTGTGGTATATAATAGTGTTATGGTGTACAGATCGCACTGTAGTTATTTGTTGTGCACAGTATATGAGGACAGTAATGTGGTATATAATAGTGCTATGGTGTATGTTATGTATTGTATATCGCACTGTAGTGATGTGTTGTGCACAGTATATGAGGACAGTATTGTGGTATATAATAGTGTTATGGTGTACAGATCGCACTGTAGTTATTTGTTGTGCACAGTATATGAGGACAGTAATGTGGTATATAATAGTGTTATGATGTATGTTATGTATTGTACATCGCACTGTAGTGATGTGTTGTGCACAGTATATGAGGACAGTATTGTGGTATATAATAGTGTTATGATGTATGTTATGTATTGTACATCGCACTGTAGTGATGTGTTGTGCACAGTATATGAGGACAGTAATGTGGTATATAATAGTGCTATGGTGTACATTATGTATTGTATATCGCACTGTAGTGATGTGTTGTGCACAGTATATGAGGACAGTAATGTGGTATATAATAGTGTTATGGTGTACGTTATGTATTGTATATCGCACTGTAGTGATGTGTTGTGCACAGTATATGAGGACAGTATTGTGGTATATAATAGTGTTATGGTGTATGTTATGTATTGTATATGGCACTGTAGTTATGTGTTGTGCACAGTATATGAGGACAGTAATGTGGTATATAATAGTGCTATGGTGTATGTTATGTATTGTATATCGCACTGTAGTGATGTGTTGTGCACAGTATATGAGGACAGTATTGTGGTATATAATAGTGTTATGGTGTACAGATCGCACTGTAGTTATTTGTTGTGCACAGTATATGAGGACAGTAATGTGGTATATAATAGTGTTATGATGTATGTTATGTATTGTACATCGCACTGTAGTGATGTGTTGTGCACAGTATATGAGGACAGTATTGTGGTATATAATAGTGTTATGATGTATGTTATGTATTGTACATCGCACTGTAGTGATGTGTTGTGCACAGTATATGAGGACAGTAATGTGGTATATAATAGTGCTATGGTGTACATTATGTATTGTATATCGCACTGTAGTGATGTGTTGTGCACAGTATATGAGGACAGTAATGTGGTATATAATAGTGTTATGGTGTACGTTATGTATTGTATATCGCACTGTAGTGATGTGTTGTGCACAGTATATGAGGACAGTATTGTGGTATATAATAGTGTTATGGTGTATGTTATGTATTGTATATGGCACTGTAGTTATGTGTTGTGCACAGTATATGAGGACAGTAATGTGGTATATAATAGTGTTATGGTGTACGTTATGTATTGTATATCGCACTGTAGTGACGTGTTGTGCACAGTATATGAGGACAGTAATGTGGTATATAATAGTGTTGTGGTGTACGTTATGTATTGTATATGGCACTGTAGTGACGTGTTGTGCACAGTATATGAGGACAGTATTGTGGTATATAATAGTGTTATGGTGTACGTTATGTATTGTATATGGCACTGTAGTTACGTGTTGTGCACAGTATATGAGGACAGTATTGTGGTATATAATAGTGTTATGGTGTACGTTATGTATTGTATATGGCACTGTAGTTATGTGTTGTGCACAGTATATGAGGACAGTATTGTGGTATATAATAGTGTTATGGTGTACGTTATGTATTGTATATGGCACTGTAGTTATGTGTTGTGCACAGTATATGAGGACAGTATTGTGGTATATAATAGTGTTATGGTGTACATTATGTATTGTATATGGCACTGTAGTTATATGTTGTGCACAGTATATGAGGACAGTAATGTGGTATATAATAGTGTTATGATGTATGTTATGTATTGTACATCGCACTGTAGTGATGTGTTGTGCACAGTATATGAGGACAGTAATGTGGTATATAATAGTGCTATGGTGTATGTTATGTATTGTATATCGCACTGTAGTGATGTGTTGTGCACAGTATATGAGGACAGTATTGTGGTATATAATAGTGCTATGGTGTATGTTATGTATTGTATATCGCACTGTAGTGATGTGTTGTGCACAGTATATGAGGACAGTAATGTGGTATATAATAGTGTTATGGTGTACGTTATGTATTGTATATGGCACTGTAGTTATGTGTTGTGCACAGTATATGAGGACAGTATTGTGGTATATAATAGTGTTATGGTGTACGTTATGTATTGTATATGGCACTGTAGTGACGTGTTGTGCACAGTATATGAGGACAGTATTGTGGTATATAATAGTGTTATGGTGTACGTTATGTATTGTATATGGCACTGTAGTTACGTGTTGTGCACAGTATATGAGGACAGTATTGTGGTATATAATAGTGTTATGGTGTACGTTATGTATTGTATATGGCACTGTAGTGATGTGTTGTGCACAGTATATGAGGACAGTATTGTGGTATATAATAGTGTTATGGTGTATGTTATGTATTGTATATCGCACTGTAGTTATTTGTTGTGCACAGTATATGAGGACAGTAATGTGGTATATAATAGTGTTATGATGTATGTTATGTATTGTACATCGCACTGTAGTGATGTGTTGTGCACAGTATATGAGGACAGTATTGTGGTATGTAATAGTGCTATGGTGTACGTTATGTATTGTATATCGCACTGTAGTGATGTGTTGTGCACAGTATATGAGGACAGTAATGTGGTATATAATAGTGTTATGGTGTACGTTATGTATTGTATATCGCACTGTAGTGATGTGTTGTGCACAGTATATGAGGACAGTATTGTGGTATATAATAGTGTTATGGTGTATGTTATGTATTGTATATGGCACTGTAGTTATGTGTTGTGCACAGTATATGAGGACAGTAATGTGGTATATAATAGTGCTATGGTGTATGTTATGTATTGTATATGGCACTGTAGTGACGTGTTGTGCACAGTATATGAGGACAGTAATGTGATATATAATAGTGTTGTGGTGTACGTTATGTATTGTATATGGCACTGTAGTGACGTGTTGTGCACAGTATATGAGGACAGTATTGTGGTATATAATAGTGTTATGGTGTACGTTATGTATTGTATATGGCACTGTAGTTACGTGTTGTGCACAGTATATGAGGACAGTATTGTGGTATATAATAGTGTTATGGTGTACGTTATGTATTGTATATGGCACTGTAGTGACGTGTTGTGCACAGTATATGAGGACAGTAATGTGGTATATAATAGTGTTGTGGTGTACGTTATGTATTGTATATGGCACTGTAGTGACGTGTTGTGCACAGTATATGAGGACAGTATTGTGGTATATAATAGTGTTATGGTGTACGTTATGTATTGTATATGGCACTGTAGTTACGTGTTGTGCACAGTATATGAGGACAGTATTGTGGTATATAATAGTGTTATGGTGTACGTTATGTATTGTATATGGCACTGTAGTTATGTGTTGTGCACAGTATATGAGGACAGTATTGTGGTATATAATAGTGTTATGGTGTACATTATGTATTGTATATGGCACTGTAGTTATGTGTTGTGCACAGTATATGAGGACAGTAATGTGGTATATAATAGTGTTATGGTGTATGTTATGTATTGTATATGGCACTGTAGTGACGTGTTGTGCACAGTATATGAGGACAGTAATGTGGTATATAATAGTGTTATGGTGTATGTTATGTATTGTATATCGCACTGTAGTGATGTGTTGTGCACAGTATATGAGGACAGTATTGTGGTATATAATAGTGCTATGGTGTATGTTATGTATTGTATATGGCACTGTAGTTATGTGTTGTGCACAGTATATGAGGACAGTAATGTGGTATATAATAGTGTTATGATGTATGTTATGTATTGTACATCGCACTGTAGTGATGTGTTGTGCACAGTATATGAGGACAGTATTGTGGTATGTAATAGTGCTATGGTGTACGTTATGTATTGTATATCGCACTGTAGTGATGTGTTGTGCACAGTATATGAAGACAGTAATGTGGTATATAATAGTGTTATGGTGTACGTTATGTATTGTATATCGCACTGTAGTGATGTGTTGTGCACAGTATATGAGGACAGTATTGTGGTATATAATAGTGTTATGGTGTATGTTATGTATTGTATATGGCACTGTAGTTATGTGTTGTGCACAGTATATGAGGACAGTAATGTGGTATATAATAGTGTTGTGGTGTACGTTATGTATTGTATATGGCACTGTAGTGACGTGTTGTGCACAGTATATGAGGACAGTATTGTGGTATATAATAGTGTTATGGTGTACGTTATGTATTGTATATGGCACTGTAGTTACGTGTTGTGCACAGTATATGAGGACAGTATTGTGGTATATAATAGTGTTATGGTGTACGTTATGTATTGTATATGGCACTGTAGTGATGTGTTGTGCACAGTATATGAGGACAGTATTGTGGTATATAATAGTGTTATGGTGTATGTTATGTATTGTATATCGCACTGTAGTTATTTGTTGTGCACAGTATATGAGGACAGTAATGTGGTATATAATAGTGTTATGATGTATGTTATGTATTGTACATCGCACTGTAGTGATGTGTTGTGCACAGTATATGAGGACAGTATTGTGGTATGTAATAGTGCTATGGTGTACGTTATGTATTGTATATCGCACTGTAGTGATGTGTTGTGCACAGTATATGAGGACAGTAATGTGGTATATAATAGTGTTATGGTGTACGTTATGTATTGTATATCGCACTGTAGTGATGTGTTGTGCACAGTATATGAGGACAGTATTGTGGTATATAATAGTGTTATGGTGTATGTTATGTATTGTATATGGCACTGTAGTTATGTGTTGTGCACAGTATATGAGGACAGTATTGTGGTATATAATAGTGCTATGGTGTATGTTATGTATTGTATATGGCACTGTAGTGACGTGTTGTGCACAGTATATGAGGACAGTAATGTGGTATATAATAGTGTTGTGGTGTACGTTATGTATTGTATATGGCACTGTAGTGACGTGTTGTGCACAGTATATGAGGACAGTATTGTGGTATATAATAGTGTTATGGTGTACGTTATGTATTGTATATGGCACTGTAGTTACGTGTTGTGCACAGTATATGAGGACAGTATTGTGGTATATAATAGTGTTATGGTGTACGTTATGTATTGTATATGGCACTGTAGTGACGTGTTGTGCACAGTATATGAGGACAGTAATGTGGTATATAATAGTGTTGTGGTGTACGTTATGTATTGTATATGGCACTGTAGTGACGTGTTGTGCACAGTATATGAGGACAGTATTGTGGTATATAATAGTGTTATGGTGTACGTTATGTATTGTATATGGCACTGTAGTTACGTGTTGTGCACAGTATATGAGGACAGTATTGTGGTATATAATAGTGTTATGGTGTACGTTATGTATTGTATATGGCACTGTAGTTATGTGTTGTGCACAGTATATGAGGACAGTATTGTGGTATATAATAGTGTTATGGTGTACATTATGTATTGTATATGGCACTGTAGTTATGTGTTGTGCACAGTATATGAGGACAGTAATGTGGTATATAATAGTGTTATGGTGTATGTTATGTATTGTATATGGCACTGTAGTGACGTGTTGTGCACAGTATATGAGGACAGTAATGTGGTATATAATAGTGTTATGGTGTATGTTATGTATTGTATATCGCACTGTAGTGATGTGTTGTGCACAGTATATGAGGACAGTATTGTGGTCTATAATAGTGCTATGGTGTATGTTATGTATTGTATATCGCACTGTAGTTATTTGTTGTGCACAGTATATGAGGACAGTAATGTGGTATATAATAGTGTTATGATGTATGTTATGTATTGTACATCGCACTGTAGTGATGTGTTGTGCACAGTATATGAGGACAGTATTGTGGTATGTAATAGTGCTATGGTGTACGTTATGTATTGTATATCGCACTGTAGTGATGTGTTGTGCACAGTATATGAAGACAGTAATGTGGTATATAATAGTGTTATGGTGTACGTTATGTATTGTATATCGCACTGTAGTGATGTGTTGTGCACAGTATATGAGGACAGTATTGTGGTATATAATAGTGTTATGGTGTATGTTATGTATTGTATATGGCACTGTAGTTATGTGTTGTGCACAGTATATGAGGACAGTAATGTGGTATATAATAGTGTTATGGTGTACGTTATGTATTGTATATCGCACTGTAGTGATGTGTTGTGCACAGTATATGAGGACAGTATTGTGGTATATAATAGTGTTATGGTGTATGTTATGTATTGTATATGGCACTGTAGTGACGTGTTGTGCACAGTATATGAGGACAGTAATGTGGTATATAATAGTGTTGTGGTGTACGTTATGTATTGTATATGGCACTGTAGTGACGTGTTGTGCACAGTATATGAGGACAGTATTGTGGTATATAATAGTGTTATGGTGTACGTTATGTATTGTATATGGCACTGTAGTTACGTGTTGTGCACAGTATATGAGGACAGTATTGTGGTATATAATAGTGTTATGGTGTACGTTATGTATTGTATATGGCACTGTAGTGACGTGTTGTGCACAGTATATGAGGACAGTAATGTGGTATATAATAGTGTTGTGGTGTACGTTATGTATTGTATATGGCACTGTAGTGACGTGTTGTGCACAGTATATGAGGACAGTATTGTGGTATATAATAGTGTTATGGTGTACGTTATGTATTGTATATGGCACTGTAGTTATGTGTTGTGCACAGTATATGAGGACAGTATTGTGGTATATAATAGTGTTATGGTGTACATTATGTATTGTATATGGCACTGTAGTTATGTGTTGTGCACAGTATATGAGGACAGTAATGTGGTATATAATAGTGTTATGGTGTATGTTATGTATTGTATATGGCACTGTAGTGACGTGTTGTGCACAGTATATGAGGACAGTAATGTGGTATATAATAGTGTTATGGTGTATGTTATGTATTGTATATCGCACTGTAGTGATGTGTTGTGCACAGTATATGAGGACAGTATTGTGGTATATAATAGTGCTATGGTGTATGTTATGTATTGTATATCGCACTGTAGTTATTTGTTGTGCACAGTATATGAGGACAGTAATGTGGTATATAATAGTGTTATGATGTATGTTATGTATTGTACATCGCACTGTAGTGATGTGTTGTGCACAGTATATGAGGACAGTATTGTGGTATGTAATAGTGCTATGGTGTACGTTATGTATTGTATATCGCACTGTAGTGATGTGTTGTGCACAGTATATGAAGACAGTAATGTGGTATATAATAGTGTTATGGTGTACGTTATGTATTGTATATCGCACTGTAGTGATGTGTTGTGCACAGTATATGAGGACAGTATTGTGGTATATAATAGTGTTATGGTGTATGTTATGTATTGTATATGGCACTGTAGTTATGTGTTGTGCACAGTATATGAGGACAGTAATGTGGTATATAATAGTGTTGTGGTGTACGTTATGTATTGTATATGGCACTGTAGTGACGTGTTGTGCACAGTATATGAGGACAGTATTGTGGTATATAATAGTGTTATGGTGTACGTTATGTATTGTATATGGCACTGTAGTTACGTGTTGTGCACAGTATATGAGGACAGTATTGTGGTATATAATAGTGTTATGGTGTACGTTATGTATTGTATATGGCACTGTAGTGATGTGTTGTGCACAGTATATGAGGACAGTATTGTGGTATATAATAGTGTTATGGTGTATGTTATGTATTGTATATCGCACTGTAGTTATTTGTTGTGCACAGTATATGAGGACAGTAATGTGGTATATAATAGTGTTATGATGTATGTTATGTATTGTACATCGCACTGTAGTGATGTGTTGTGCACAGTATATGAGGACAGTATTGTGGTATGTAATAGTGCTATGGTGTACGTTATGTATTGTATATCGCACTGTAGTGATGTGTTGTGCACAGTATATGAGGACAGTAATGTGGTATATAATAGTGTTATGGTGTACGTTATGTATTGTATATCGCACTGTAGTGATGTGTTGTGCACAGTATATGAGGACAGTATTGTGGTATATAATAGTGTTATGGAGTATGTTATGTATTGTATATGGCACTGTAGTTATGTGTTGTGCACAGTATATGAGGACAGTAATGTGGTATATAATAGTGCTATGGTGTATGTTATGTATTGTATATGGCACTGTAGTGACGTGTTGTGCACAGTATATGAGGACAGTAATGTGGTATATAATAGTGTTGTGGTGTACGTTATGTATTGTATATGGCACTGTAGTGACGTGTTGTGCACAGTATATGAGGACAGTATTGTGGTATATAATAGTGTTATGGTGTACGTTATGTATTGTATATGGCACTGTAGTTACGTGTTGTGCACAGTATATGAGGACAGTATTGTGGTATATAATAGTGTTATGGTGTACGTTATGTATTGTATATGGCACTGTAGTGACGTGTTGTGCACAGTATATGAGGACAGTAATGTGGTATATAATAGTGTTGTGGTGTACGTTATGTATTGTATATGGCACTGTAGTGACGTGTTGTGCACAGTATATGAGGACAGTATTGTGGTATATAATAGTGTTATGGTGTACGTTATGTATTGTATATGGCACTGTAGTTACGTGTTGTGCACAGTATATGAGGACAGTATTGTGGTATATAATAGTGTTATGGTGTACGTTATGTATTGTATATGGCACTGTAGTTATGTGTTGTGCACAGTATATGAGGACAGTATTGTGGTATATAATAGTGTTATGGTGTACATTATGTATTGTATATGGCACTGTAGTTATGTGTTGTGCACAGTATATGAGGACAGTAATGTGGTATATAATAGTGTTATGGTGTATGTTATGTATTGTATATGGCACTGTAGTGACGTGTTGTGCACAGTATATGAGGACAGTAATGTGGTATATAATAGTGTTATGGTGTATGTTATGTATTGTATATCGCACTGTAGTGATGTGTTGTGCACAGTATATGAGGACAGTATTGTGGTCTATAATAGTGCTATGGTGTATGTTATGTATTGTATATCGCACTGTAGTGATGTGTTGTGCACAGTATATGAGGACAGTAATGTGGTATATAATAGTGTTATGGTGTACGTTATGTATTGTATATGGCACTGTAGTGATGTGTTGTGCACAGTATATGAGGACAGTATTGTGGTATATAATAGTGTTATGGTGTACGTTATGTATTGTATATCGCACTGTAGTTATTTGTTGTGCACAGTATATGAGGACAGTAATGTGGTATATAATAGTGTTATGATGTATGTTATGTATTGTACATCGCACTGTAGTGATGTGTTGTGCACAGTATATGAGGACAGTATTGTGGTATATAATAGTGCTATGGTGTATGTTATGTATTGTATATGGCACTGTAGTGACGTGTTGTGCACAGTATATGAGGACAGTATTGTGGTATATAATAGTGTTATGGTGTACGTTATGTATTGTATATGGCACTGTAGTTATGTGTTGTGCACAGTATATGAGGACAGTAATGTGGTATATAATAGTGTTATGGTGTATGTTATGTATTGTATATGGCACTGTAGTGATGTGTTGTGCACAGTATATGAGGACAGTATTGTGGTATATAATAGTGTTATGGTGTACGTTATGTATTGTATATGGCACTGTAGTTATGTGTTGTGCACAGTATATGAGGACAGTATTGTGGTATATAATAGTGCTATGGTGTATGTTATGTATTGTATATGGCACTGTAGTGACGTGTTGTGCACAGTATATGAGGACAGTATTGTGGTATATAATAGTGTTATGGTGTACGTTATGTATTGTATATGGCACTGTAGTTATGTGTTGTGCACAGTATATGAGGACAGTAATGTGGTATATAATAGTGTTATGGTGTATGTTATGTATTGTATATGGCACTGTAGTGATGTGTTGTGCACAGTATATGAGGACAGTATTGTGGTATATAATAGTGTTATGGTGTACGTTATGTATTGTATATGGCACTGTAGTTATGTGTTGTGCACAGTATATGAGGACAGTATTGTGGTATATAATAGTGTTATGGTGTACGTTATGTATTGTATATGGCACTGTAGTTATGTGTTGTGCACAGTATATGAGGACAGTATTGTGGTATATAATAGTGTTATGGTGTATGTTATGTATTGTATATGGCACTGTAGTGATGTGTTGTGCACAGTATATGAGGACAGTATTGTGGTATATAATAGTGTTATGGTGTACATTATGTATTGTATATGGCACTGTAGTTATGTGTTGTGCACAGTATATGAGGACAGTAATGTGGTATATAATAGTGTTATGGTGTATGTTATGTATTGTATATGGCACTGTAGTGACGTGTTGTGCACAGTATATGAGGACAGTAATGTGGTATATAATAGTGTTATGGTGTATGTTATGTATTGTATATCGCACTGTAGTGATGTGTTGTGCACAGTATATGAGGACAGTAATGTGGTATATAATAGTGTTATGGTGTATGTTATGTATTGTATATCGCACTGTAGTGATGTGTTGTGCACAGTATATGAGGACAGTAATGTGGTATATAATAGTGTTATGGTGTATGTTATGTATTGTATATCGCACTGTAGTGATGTGTTGTGCACAGTATATGAGGACAGTAATGTGGTATATAATAGTGTTATGGTGTACGTTATGTATTGTATATGGCACTGTAGTTATGTGTTGTGCACAGTATATGAGGACAGTATTGTGGTATATAATAGTGTTATGGTGTACGTTATGTATTGTATATCGCACTGTAGTTATTTGTTGTGCACAGTATATGAGGACAGTAATGTGGTATATAATAGTGTTATGATGTATGTTATGTATTGTACATCGCACTGTAGTGATGTGTTGTGCACAGTATATGAGGACAGTATTGTGGTATATAATAGTGCTATGGTGTATGTTATGTATTGTATATGGCACTGTAGTGACGTGTTGTGCACAGTATATGAGGACAGTAATGTGGTATATAATAGTGTTATGATGTATGTTATGTATTGTACATCGCACTGTAGTGATGTGTTGTGCACAGTATATGAGGACAGTATTGTGGTATGTAATAGTGCTATGGTGTACGTTATGTATTGTATATGGCACTGTAGTGACGTGTTGTGCACAGTATATGAGGACAGTAATGTGGTATATAATAGTGTTATGATGTATGTTATGTATTGTACATCGCACTGTAGTGATGTGTTGTGCACAGTATATGAGGACAGTATTGTGGTATATAATAGTGCTATGGTGTATGTTATGTATTGTATATGGCACTGTAGTTATGTGTTGTGCACAGTATATGAGGACAGTATTGTGGTATATAAAGTGTTATGGTGTACGTTATGTATTGTATATCGCACTGTAGTGATGTGTTGTGCACAGTATATGAGGACAGTAATGTGGTATATAATAGTGTTATGGTGTACGTTATGTATTGTATATCGCACTGTAGTGATGTGTTGTGCACAGTATATGAGGACAGTATTGTGGTATATAATAGTGTTATGGAGTATGTTATGTATTGTATATGGCACTGTAGTTATGTGTTGTGCACAGTATATGAGGACAGTAATGTGGTATATAATAGTGCTATGGTGTATGTTATGTATTGTATATGGCACTGTAGTGACGTGTTGTGCACAGTATATGAGGACAGTAATGTGGTATATAATAGTGTTGTGGTGTACGTTATGTATTGTATATGGCACTGTAGTGACGTGTTGTGCACAGTATATGAGGACAGTATTGTGGTATATAATAGTGTTATGGTGTACGTTATGTATTGTATATGGCACTGTAGTTACGTGTTGTGCACAGTATATGAGGACAGTATTGTGGTATATAATAGTGTTATGGTGTACGTTATGTATTGTATATGGCACTGTAGTGACGTGTTGTGCACAGTATATGAGGACAGTAATGTGGTATATAATAGTGTTGTGGTGTACGTTATGTATTGTATATGGCACTGTAGTGACGTGTTGTGCACAGTATATGAGGACAGTATTGTGGTATATAATAGTGTTATGGTGTACGTTATGTATTGTATATGGCACTGTAGTTACGTGTTGTGCACAGTATATGAGGACAGTATTGTGGTATATAATAGTGTTATGGTGTACGTTATGTATTGTATATGGCACTGTAGTTATGTGTTGTGCACAGTATATGAGGACAGTATTGTGGTATATAATAGTGTTATGGTGTACATTATGTATTGTATATGGCACTGTAGTTATGTGTTGTGCACAGTATATGAGGACAGTAATGTGGTATATAATAGTGTTATGGTGTATGTTATGTATTGTATATGGCACTGTAGTGACGTGTTGTGCACAGTATATGAGGACAGTAATGTGGTATATAATAGTGTTATGGTGTATGTTATGTATTGTATATCGCACTGTAGTGATGTGTTGTGCACAGTATATGAGGACAGTATTGTGGTCTATAATAGTGCTATGGTGTATGTTATGTATTGTATATCGCACTGTAGTGATGTGTTGTGCACAGTATATGAGGACAGTAATGTGGTATATAATAGTGTTATGGTGTACGTTATGTATTGTATATGGCACTGTAGTGATGTGTTGTGCACAGTATATGAGGACAGTATTGTGGTATATAATAGTGTTATGGTGTACGTTATGTATTGTATATCGCACTGTAGTTATTTGTTGTGCACAGTATATGAGGACAGTAATGTGGTATATAATAGTGTTATGATGTATGTTATGTATTGTACATCGCACTGTAGTGATGTGTTGTGCACAGTATATGAGGACAGTATTGTGGTATATAATAGTGCTATGGTGTATGTTATGTATTGTATATGGCACTGTAGTGACGTGTTGTGCACAGTATATGAGGACAGTATTGTGGTATATAATAGTGTTATGGTGTACGTTATGTATTGTATATGGCACTGTAGTTATGTGTTGTGCACAGTATATGAGGACAGTAATGTGGTATATAATAGTGTTATGGTGTATGTTATGTATTGTATATGGCACTGTAGTGATGTGTTGTGCACAGTATATGAGGACAGTATTGTGGTATATAATAGTGTTATGGTGTACGTTATGTATTGTATATGGCACTGTAGTTATGTGTTGTGCACAGTATATGAGGACAGTATTGTGGTATATAATAGTGCTATGGTGTATGTTATGTATTGTATATGGCACTGTAGTGACGTGTTGTGCACAGTATATGAGGACAGTATTGTGGTATATAATAGTGTTATGGTGTACGTTATGTATTGTATATGGCACTGTAGTTATGTGTTGTGCACAGTATATGAGGACAGTAATGTGGTATATAATAGTGTTATGGTGTATGTTATGTATTGTATATGGCACTGTAGTGATGTGTTGTGCACAGTATATGAGGACAGTATTGTGGTATATAATAGTGTTATGGTGTACGTTATGTATTGTATATGGCACTGTAGTTATGTGTTGTGCACAGTATATGAGGACAGTATTGTGGTATATAATAGTGTTATGGTGTACGTTATGTATTGTATATGGCACTGTAGTTATGTGTTGTGCACAGTATATGAGGACAGTATTGTGGTATATAATAGTGTTATGGTGTATGTTATGTATTGTATATGGCACTGTAGTGATGTGTTGTGCACAGTATATGAGGACAGTATTGTGGTATATAATAGTGTTATGGTGTACATTATGTATTGTATATGGCACTGTAGTTATGTGTTGTGCACAGTATATGAGGACAGTAATGTGGTATATAATAGTGTTATGGTGTATGTTATGTATTGTATATGGCACTGTAGTGACGTGTTGTGCACAGTATATGAGGACAGTAATGTGGTATATAATAGTGTTATGGTGTATGTTATGTATTGTATATCGCACTGTAGTGATGTGTTGTGCACAGTATATGAGGACAGTAATGTGGTATATAATAGTGTTATGGTGTATGTTATGTATTGTATATCGCACTGTAGTGATGTGTTGTGCACAGTATATGAGGACAGTAATGTGGTATATAATAGTGTTATGGTGTATGTTATGTATTGTATATCGCACTGTAGTGATGTGTTGTGCACAGTATATGAGGACAGTAATGTGGTATATAATAGTGTTATGGTGTACGTTATGTATTGTATATGGCACTGTAGTTATGTGTTGTGCACAGTATATGAGGACAGTATTGTGGTATATAATAGTGTTATGGTGTACGTTATGTATTGTATATCGCACTGTAGTTATTTGTTGTGCACAGTATATGAGGACAGTAATGTGGTATATAATAGTGTTATGATGTATGTTATGTATTGTACATCGCACTGTAGTGATGTGTTGTGCACAGTATATGAGGACAGTATTGTGGTATATAATAGTGCTATGGTGTATGTTATGTATTGTATATGGCACTGTAGTGACGTGTTGTGCACAGTATATGAGGACAGTAATGTGGTATATAATAGTGTTATGATGTATGTTATGTATTGTACATCGCACTGTAGTGATGTGTTGTGCACAGTATATGAGGACAGTATTGTGGTATATAATAGTGCTATGGTGTACGTTATGTATTGTATATCGCACTGTAGTGATGTGTTGTGCACAGTATATGAGGACAGTAATGTGGTATATAATAGTGTTATGGTGTACGTTATGTATTGTATATCGCACTGTAGTGATGTGTTGTGCACAGTATATGAGGACAGTATTGTGGTATGTAATAGTGCTATGGTGTACGTTATGTATTGTATATCGCACTGTAGTGATGTGTTGTGCACAGTATATGAGGACAGTATTGTGGTATGTAATAGTGCTATGGTGTACGTTATGTATTGTATATCGCACTGTAGTGATGTGTTGTGCACAGTATATGAGGACAGTATTGTGGTATGTAATAGTGCTATGGTGTACGTTATGTATTGTATATCGCACTGTAGTGATGTGTTGTGCACAGTATATGAGGACAGTATGTGATAAAACACTCTGGGATCGCCTTTGCTGGGGTCAAAGGTCACGTGCGTTCAGCATTAAACTCAGGCGCAGAGCTGGGATTCGTGTATAACTGACCCTGGGTCAGGTTTATTAACGGTGAAAGCAATGCAAAAGGAAATAAAACATAAAACAAATCCTTGCCTGTCCGGCACTAACTAAACAATGGACAACCTAACTACCAACTGGCGGGCTTCTCCCGTCCAGCCAAACCACAGTTGCAGTGGGCACTGCTTCCACTCACGTGTGTGTCTCACACAGACAGGCTCTCTGTGTTCCCAGGCTGAGACACTCACACAACCACCTTGCATCCTTTTATATCCACCTCCCATTATTCATTAGCAAGCAGGTGCGATACTGACCAGACTAGGCCACATAGGAAAGGAATCTGGGCGAGATATACCTGCCCTCATCCACTATTCCCACATGATTCTCACATATCCCCCCCTCTGCTCAGACAACTCTGGTCGAGCAATGACACCCGCCAAACAGTGCACTCGGGACAGGGCATCTGCATTCCCCATCTGTACCCCTGGGCGGTGCTCCACCGTAAAAGTGTAGGCTTGCAGGGCAAGGAACCACCGGGTCACCCGGCTATTCCGTTCCTTGTTCAAGTGCATCCACTTGAGAGGGGCATGGTCAGTGATCAGCCTGAACCTTCGGCCCACCAGGTAATATTTGAGGGCCTCTAGAGCCCACTTAATGGCGAGGCACTCTTTTTCTACGACTGCATACCTTTGCTCGTGTTTATTCAGCTTCCTGCTGAGATAGAGGACTGGGTGTTCCACTCCGTCCCTCACTTGTGAGAGTACGGCCCCGATACCGGTATCAGAGGCATCCGTTTGTACCACAAACTCGCTGCGGAAGTCCGGAGTCACCAGTACGGGCTGAGAGCAAAGTGCCCGTTTTAGGCTATGGAAGGCTTCTTCAGCCGCTAAACTCCATTTAATCATGACGGAGTCTTTCCCTTTTGTAAGATCCATCAGGGGGGTAGCGATGGCTCCAAAATTGGGTATGAACCGGCGATAATAGCCGGCGATCCCCAGGAAGGCTTGCACCTGCTTCTTGTTGACAGGTTGTGGCCAGTCCTGAACCGCCTGAATCTTATCAACCTGGGGTTTAACAACACCCCTCCCAATTACATACCCCAAATACCGGGCTTCTTCTAGCCCGATGTGACATTTCTTGGGGTTCGCGGTTAGACCTGCCTCCCACAGGTCGTCAATCACAGCTTGTACTTTCTGGAGATGAGTCTCCCAGTCCAAGCTGTAAATGACAATGTCATCCAAATAGGCCGAAGCGTACCGTCTATGTGGCCTCAAGACTCGATCCATCAGTCTCTGGAAGGTCGCCGGTGCCCCGTGCAGTCCAAACGGCATATACACATACTGAAATAAACCTTCCGGCGTGGCAAATGCCGTCTTTTCTCTGGCAGCCTCAGCCAGAGGGATCTGCCAATACCCCTTTGTTAGATCTAGGGTCGTAATATACCGGGCTTTTCCTAACCGATCTATTAACTCGTCGACCCGGGGCATAGGATAGGCATCAAATTTTGAGACCGCATTCAGTTTCCTGAAGTCATTGCAGAACCGGATGGTGCCGTCCGGTTTAGGAATTAGCACAATCGGGCTGGACCACGCACTGTGCGATTCCTCAATGACTCCTAACTCTAACATTGCCTTCACTTCTCGGGAAACGGCTTCACGGCGCGCTTCCGGGATTCGGTAGGGCTTTACGTGAACTGTGACACCAGGTTCCGTTACGATGTCATGTTTCATTAGCATAGTCTGCCCGGGTTTTTCTGAGAAAAACTTTTGGTTGTGAAGTATAAACTGGCTGACCTCAGTCCTTTGCTGCTCCGAGAGAGTCTCTGCAACCCGTACCTCCGGCACGGTATGCGGGCAGACAGGACTGGCCAGCTCCGCTGACAAGGCAGACCGATCCTTCCAGGGCTTTATCAGATTTACATGATAAATCTGTTCAGGTTTCCGTTTACCTGCCTGGTATACTTTGTAGTTTACTTCACCAACTTTTTCCTTGATCTCAAAGGGGCCCTGCCACTTTGCCAGGAACTTACTGTCCACCGTGGGGACCAGGATCAACACCCTATCTCCGGGTGCAAACGTACGGATCTTGGCGCCCCTATCATAGATTCTTTTTTGGGCTCCTTGAGCCTGTATCATGTGTTCTTTGACAATAGGCATAACAGCCGCAATACGGTCCTGCATTTGTGTGAAGTGAACTATCACTGTTTTAAATGGAGTGACCTGACCCTCCCAGGTTTCTTTTGCAACGTCTAACAGTCCGCGAGGACGTCGGGCGTACAATAACTCGAAAGGCGAGAATCCCGTGGAAGACTGGGGTACTTCCCTGATGGAAAAAAGCAAATACGGAAGTAAATAGTCCCAGTTCTTCCCATCCTTGTCTATCACCTTTCTCAGCATCTGCTTCAGAGTTTTATTGAACCGTTCAACCAACCCGTCTGTTTGAGGGTGATACACGGATGTGCGTAACGGTTCGATTTGTAACAATCGGCAGAGCTCCTTCATTATCCTGGACATAAAGGGGGTCCCCTGGTCGGTGAGTATCTGTTTTGGTATACCGACCCGACTAAACACATGCACCAGTTCCTTGGCAATCGTCTTGGTGGCCGTGTTACGCAAAGGGATGGCCTCCGGGTAACGAGTGGCATAATCCAAGATGACCAGGATATGTTGGTGTCCACGTGCAGACCGTGGAAGGGGCCCAACTAAATCCATCCCAATCCTCTCAAACGGGACTTCAATAATAGGTAGGGGTACCAAAGGGCTACAGAACCGGGGCTTAGGTGCAGAGGCTTGGCAGTCAGGACAAGACTCACAATATACACGAATATCGTGATGCATGCCTGGCCAAACAAAACAGTGTAATATCCTTTCGGTGGTTTTCTGGACTCCCAGGTGACCTCCCATCACATGTCCGTGGGCCAGGTCCAGCACCTGCCGCCGGTAGGGTTTTGGCACGACTAATAGTTGCACCGTATCTTCCCCCTTTTTCTCTATCTGATAGAGTAAATCATTCTCCAGAACCATGTAAGGATATGCCAGCCTAGAGCCAGGTTCTACGGGTACCCCATTTATCACTTTTACATTTGTCCTAGCCTGAGAAAGGGTAGGATCCTTTATTTGCTCGCTTTGGAAGTCATTTTTCTGAACTTCTAAATCCGGCAAATGGGGAGGTGGACGGCTGTCAGCCTCCTCCTCTTCCCCGGTCTCCTCCGTATCACCCGCCATGACTGAAAACGGGAACGGCAGGTCATTTCCCGCAGACTCTTCCCCAGAGTCTTCCGGGGAGACCTCTTCCAGGGGTTCGGGACCCACACGCACCCTGGGAGAAGAATCATGTACACTATTACCCTGGGGTATCAACTGATTCTCCCACAATTGCCAGAAGTGGGGAAAATCCCGGCCCAGGATAACATCATGCAATAACGCCGGGACGAGTCCCACTTTATGTTGCACAGACCCATAGGAAGTAGTAATGCATATGACCGTGGTGAGGTACGAACAGGTGTCTCCATGCACACATGTTACAGAAAATTTGTCTGATGTTCCAGTCGGGGCTGACACCAGACTGGCCTTCACCAGAGTCACCACACTTCCCGAGTCTAACAATGTCACCACATTTTTGCCATCAACAGTTAAATCACACAAGTGTTTTTCCACATCCTTTTGACAGGCATTCTCACTCACCACCCGTGCAACCATAGACATGCGGTTTTTAGAGTCTGTGACGTCGCACTGGATGGGTTCAGTAGTGACCGGACAGTTCGCAGCAATATGTCCCATCTCTTGGCAGCGGAAACACCTAACGGGCCCCTTGCTTAGACCATAGTTCGTTACTCTCGGCCTCGCAGTGCGGGCAGTCCCGTTTTCCTCCCCCACTGTCTTAGGGATTTTTCCATCTCCCCTACTCCCTGGAACAGTCTTACCGGTTCCACGTGGAGATGATGAAGAACGAGGTGGGGTAGCGTCGTCTCGGAGTCCTTCCGCCACGGAGTAACGTTCAACCAGATCCACCAGTTGATCTGCTGTCGTAGGATTTCCATGGCTTACCCACTTCCTCAGTGCTGGCGGTAGAGCTCTCAGGTACTTGTCCATGATGACTCTGGATTATCTCTGGCGCTGTCAACACCTCGGGTTGTAGCCACTTCTTCATCACGTGGATCAGGTCGAACATCTGGGACCGCGGTGGTTTATCCGGCTGATAAGTCCATTGATGCACTCTCTGTGCACGGACAGCGGTCGTCACTCCCAGCCGGGCCAAGATCTCGGCTTTCAATTTGTCAAAGTCCTGTGCGGCTTCAGGCTCTAAGTCATAATAAGCCTTTTGGGCCTCACCGGAAAGAAACGGGGCAATCAGGCCGGCCCATTGTGCCTTCGGCCATTTTTCTCGCACCGCCGTCCGTTCAAACGTGGTCAGGTATGCCTCGACGTCATCTTCGGTCGTCATCTTCTGCCAGTACCGACTCACGTGAATCACTCTCGACTTGGCTTCCAGGTTAAGCTCAGGTAAGCTTGCCAAGCGCTGCGCCACCTGCTGGAGAAGCGAACGATCGGTAACTGTCATGTCCACCAACTCCTTCAGCTGGGCCATCATCACCCGATTAGCTTCTTGCTGGACGGCGGTGGACTGTACCAGTGCTTTCACCACGTCCTCCATGTTCATGCTTGCAACGTGATGCCCGCATTCTCCACCACAATGTGATAAAACACTCTGGGATCGCCTTTGCTGGGGTCAAAGGTCACGTGCGTTCAGCATTAAACTCAGGCGCAGAGCTGGGATTCGTGTATAACTGACCCTGGGTCAGGTTTATTAACGGTGAAAGCAATGCAAAAGGAAATAAAACATAAAACAAATCCTTGCCTGTCCGGCACTAACTAAACAATGGACAACCTAACTACCAACTGGCGGGCTTCTCCCGTCCAGCCAAACCACAGTTGCAGTGGGCACTGCTTCCACTCACGTGTGTGTCTCACACAGACAGGCTCTCTGTGTTCCCAGGCTGAGACACTCACACAACCACCTTGCATCCTTTTATATCCACCTCCCATTATTCATTAGCAAGCATGTGCGATACTGACCAGATTAGGCCACATAGGAAAGGAATCTGGGCGAGATATACCTGCCCTCATCCACTATACCCACATGATTCTCACAAGTATTGTGGTATATAATAGTGTTATGGTGTATGTTATGTATTGTATATGGCACTGTAGTGATGTGTTGTGCACAGTATATGAGGACAGTATTGTGGTATATAATAGTGCTTTGGTGTATGTTATGTATTGTATATGGCACTGTAGTTATGTGTTGTGCACAGTATATGAGGACAGTATTGTGGTATATAATAGTGTTATGGTGTACGTTATGTATTGTATATCGCACTGTAGTGACGTGTTGTGCACAGTATATGAGGACAGTGTTGTGGTATATAATAGTGTTATGGTGTACGTTATGTATTGTATATGGCACTGTAGTGATGTGTTGTGCACAGTATATGAGGACAGTATTGTGGTATATAATAGTGCTATGGTGTATGTTATGTATTGTATATGGCACTGTAGCTATGTGTTGTGCACAGTATATGAGGACAGTATTGTGGTATATAATAGTGTTATGGTGTACGTTATGTATTGTATATGGCACTGTAGCTATGTGTTGTGCACAGTATATGAGGACAGTATTGTGGTATATAATAGTGTTATGGTGCACGTTATGTATTGTATATCGCACTGTAGTGATGTGTTGTGCACAGTATATGAGGACAGTATTGTGGTATATAATAGTGCTATGGTGTACGTTATGTATTGTATATGGCACTGTAGTGACGTGTTGTGCACAGTATATGAGGACAGTATTGTGGTATATAATAGTGTTATGGTGTATGTTATGTATTGTATATTGCACTGTAGTGATGTGTTGTGCACAGTATATGAGGACAGTATTGTGGTATATAATAGTGCTATGGTGTATGTTATGTATTGTATATTGCACTGTAGTGATGTGTTGTGCACAGTATATGAGGACAGTAATGTGGTATATAATAGTGTTATGGTGCACGTTATGTATTGTATATCGCACTGTAGTGATGTGTTGTGCACAGTATATGAGGACAGTAATGTGGTATATAATAGTGTTATGGTGCACGTTATGTATTGTATATCGCACTGTAGTGATGTGTTGTGCACAGTATATGAGGACAGTATTGTGGTATGTAATAGTGCTATGGTGTACGTTATGTATTGTATATCGCACTGTAGTGATGTGTTGTGCACAGTATATGAGGACAGTAATGTGGTATGTAATAGTGCTATGGTGTACTGTTTTGAGTTCATTTTCCCCTTCACTACTGAGGCCCGAGGAACTCCCTCTTCTGGTGAAGAAAGGTAGTGAGCCTGATTGTCAAACACCTGGGGCTGATGATGATGACTGGCTGAGTGGAGTTAATGACTGGATATAAGGCTGCCGACACCCTTCTGGCCTGCGGGTGATTTCTCTGTGGACTTCTAGGAAACCAGTCTGATTCCTGGTCCTCTAAAGCTAAGATTTCTGCTTTGCCTTTTTGCATTAGTGTTTTGTTTTCCCTGCTTTTCTGGATTCTGCCATTCCCTGCTGGGGTGAGCAGAATCTCCTTTTGCCTGTTGCTCTGTCTTCAGAATATTCCTGAGTACTGACATAGCCTTTTTTGAAGCCTAGCGTCTTCAGGGTCTTTTTTGCTGTCAGTTTGTTGGTTCTTATTTTCATAGGGTTTTTCACGGATTGCAGACAGCAGCCTTCCTGTCCTTTCCTTTCTAAGTTAGTTTGGGCCCCATCTTTGCTCAGTCTATTTTTCTGTCTGTGTTTTGTTCTTTCTTCTTGCTTCACCGTCATTATATGTGGGGGCTGCCTTTTGCTTTGGGGTCTGCTCTGGGGCAGTTTAGATTTCCCTTTCTGTCTTTAGGCTATGTAGTCCTCCGGCTGTGATCGAGGGGCCTAGGGCATCGTAGGAGCCCCCCACGGCTACTGCTAGTTGTGTTGATAGGTTCAGGGGTCTGCAATCCGATAGCTGCCAACCTCTCTGATTTTCTGGACTTAGCTAGCATTTCTATTTTTGCCTCCTACGGTGACTCAATCATAACAGAATCACCCGCCATACCGCAGATTCTAGGGTACTCAATAGCAGGAAAGAATTGTAAAACAAAAAAAACAAAAAAAAAAGTGTATATTTTTTCCTCTATATCTCTGAGGCCGTAGGGGGAATTTTTTTTTCTCTCAATGGAGATAAAGCAATTGTCTGATCGTGTGGAGCAGCTCGCTGCGGAAGTGCGGGGAATTTCCGCCTACCTTGCTCATTCACATGCTGCTGAACCAAAGATTCCTACACCTGATGTATTTTTTGGGGATCGGTCTAAATTTTTGAATTTCAAAAATAATTGTAAATTATTTTTTGCCTTGAAGCCTAACTCGTCAGGGAGCTCCGCGCAGCAGGTCAAAATTGTCATCTCTTTGCTGAGTGGCGATCCCCAGGATTGGGCGTTTTCTTTGAAACCAGATGATCCTATTCTGACTAATGTGAACCCATTTTTTCAGGCCTTGGGGTTGTTGTATGACGAACCTAATGCCATTGATCAGGCTGAAAAGACCCTGCTGGCATTGAACCAGGGTCGTGATTCTGCAGAATTGTACTGTCAAAAATTCCGAAGGTGGGCAGTACTTACTACCTGGAATGACAATGCCTTGGCTGCTCTCTTTCGGAAGGGGTTGTCAGAAACCGTAAAAGATACTATGGTGGGATTTCCTGTTCCCTCTGGTCTTGACGATTCTATGTCTTTGGCCATTCAGGTTGATCGGCGTTTGCGTGAACGCAGAGCTGCACGAGAAGTGTTGCCACCTGTTGAACAGATGTCTGAACCTATGCAATGTGATAGAGTTTTTTCCAGAGAGCAGCGTCAGGAGTTCAGAAGGCGTAATAAGTTGTGTTTTTTCTGTGGAGATGCCTCGCATATTATTTCTGTCTGTCCTAAACGCGAGAAACGCTTTGCACACACGTTTTCTGTTGGTGGTGTTCAACCTAAGTTTCTTCTGGCTATTACTCTGATCTGCTCCCTGTCCACATTTTCCGCCAAGGCTTTTGTGGATTCGGGAGCAGCCCTAAACCTAATGGACTTGGATTTTGCTAAACGTTGTGGATTTCCGATGACACCTCTGCAGACGCCTATCCCTTTGAGGGGGATTGATGCCACTCCTTTGGCTAAAAATAAACCTCAGTTTTGGACCCAGGTGGTAATGCGGGTCGCCCCAGACCATCAAGAAAATTGCAGGTTTTTGGTGTTACATAATCTGCATGATACTATTGTTCTGGGGTTTCCCTGGTTACAAATTCATAATCCAGTTTTGGATTGGAAATATGTGTCTGTGGTGAGTTGGGGTTGTCGGTGTGCCTTTAGTGAGGCTCTGGTGTTTTCCACCTCTCCTCAGTCGCATGATGTTCCTGATTATTTGGCGGACTTTTATGATGTATTTAGTGAGAATGAGTCTGCGTCTCTGCCTCCTCATAGGAGTTATGACTGTGCAATTGAACTGAGCCCGGGGTGTAAATTTCCCAAGGGTCGGCTCTTCAATTTATCTGTACCCAAGCACGAGGCTATGCGATCCTATATTAAGGAGGCGTTGGAGAAGGGTCATATTAGACCAGGGGTCCCCAACCGCCGGTCCGCGGCCCAGCACCGGGCCGCTGCAGTGCCCTTGCCGGTCCGCGGACACAAGGGGAGCCAGGGGCGGTCAGTGGCATAGCGGGGGATGGGGCGGCACGCAGCAGTTCTTAGCGGCGGCCAGGGAGCGATCAAGCAGCTCCGCTGCCTGCAAGAGGGAATAGCAGGAGCGGAGCTGCAAGGACCCATCCAGCTTCCTGCCCGCCGCCCGCGCTTCCTGTCTCTGACTGACACAGAGAGGAGAGCGCGGCCGCTGCTGTGTCAGAGCGAGGAAGCGCGGGCGGCGGGCAGGTGAGAGGAGGTGGTGTGTGTGTGTGTATGTCTGTCTGTCTGTCTGTCTGTCTGTGTGTGTATAATGTGTGTGTATGTATGTCTGTCTGTGTGTGTACATGTATGTGTGTGTGTTGGTCTGTGTTTGTGTAGCCTGGCCCTGGAGGAGATGGGGACATGAGGAGAAGGCCATGAGGGGAGTGATGGAGAGACGGCAGTGATGGGGTGAAGGCAATGATGGGGAGAGGGGAGTGATGGGCTGAAGGCAATGATGGAGAGATGGCAGTGATGGGGAGAAGGGAGTAATGGGGTGAAGGCAATGATGGGGAGAGGGGAGTGATGGGGTGAAGGCAATGATGAAGAGATGGCAGTGATGGGGAGAGGGGAGTGATGGGGTGAAGGCAATGATGGGGAGAAGGGAGTGATGGGGTGAAGGCAATGATGGAGAGATGGCAGTGATGGGGAGAAGGGAGTGATGGGGTGAAGGCAATGATGGGGAGAGGGGAGTGATGGGCTGAAGGCAATGATGGAGAGATGGCAGTGATGGGGAGAAGGGAGTGATGGGCTGAAGGCAATTATGGAGAGATGGCAGTGATGGGGAGAAGGGAGTGATGGGGTGAAGGCAATGATGGAGAGATGGCAGTGATGGGGTGAAGGCAATGATGAAGAGATGGCAGTGATGGGGTGAAGGCAATGATGAAGAGATGGCAGTGATGGGGTGAAGGCAATGATGGGGAGAGGGGAGTGATGGGGTGAAGGCAATGATGGGGAGAAGGGAGTGATGGGGTGAAGGCAATGATGGAGAGATGGCAGTGATGGGGTGAAGGCAATGATGGGGAGAAGGGAGTGATGGGGTGAAGGCAATGATGAAGAGATGGCAGTGATGGGGTGAAGGCAATGATGGAGAGACAGCAGTGATGGGGTGAAGGCAATGATGGGGAGAAGGGAGTGATGGGGTGAAGGCAATGATGGGGAGAAGGAAGTGATGGGGTGAAGGCAATGATGGGGAGAAGGGGGTGATGGAGCACTTATTCAAAACCTATGGTGAGTTGAGTCACATTATAAATGTTATTTAATTATAAGTATGCACTGCTACACTACAACCATGTCCATAGCCCCGCCCCCTTATGACCAAAGCCCCGCCCCTGCCACACCTCCATCCCCGCCCTGCCGGGCCATGGAAGAATGGTCTTGCTTGAAACCGGTCCCTGGTGCAAAAAAGGTTGGGGACCACTGTATTAGACCATCCTCGTCACCCTTAGGTGCCGGTTTTTTTTTTTGTAGCCAAAAAGGATGGATCATTAAGACCTTGTATTGATTATCGTGCCCTCAACAAAATTACTGTTAAATATCAGTATCCGTTACCCCTGATTTCTGATCTATTCTCCAGAGTTAAAGGTGCTTGCTGGTTTATCAAGCTTGACCTCAGGGGGCGTATAATCTTATTCGCATTAAGCATGGGGATGAATGGAAGACAGCGTTTAATACTCCGGAGGGACATTTTGAGTACCTGGTGATGCCTTTTGGGCTCACTAATGCCCCTTCTGTCTTCCAGTGCTTCATGAACGATATTTTCCGAGATTTTGTCGATAAATTTTTGATTATCTATCTGGATGATATTTTGATCTTCTCCAAGGATTGGGATTCTCATGTGGAACATATTCGGACTGTGTTCCGGATCTTGAGGGAGAATTCCCTGTATGTCAAAGGATCGAAATGCCTTTTTGGAGTACAGAGGATTTCTTTTTTGGGATTTATTTTGTCCCCGTCTACTATTGAAATGGACCCGGCCAAGGTACAGGCTATTTACGATTGGGTTCAGCCCACTTCTTTGAAGGCCCTCCAGAAGTTTTTGGGTTTTGCTAATTTTTATCGGAAATTTATAGCAAAATTTTCTAGTATTGCCAAGCCATTGACTGATTTGACTAAGAAGGGTGCTGCTGATGTGTTAAATTGGTCTCCGGAGGCTGTTTCTTCCTTTCAGGAGCTGAAGCGAAGATTCACCTCCGCCCCGGTTTTGCGGCAACCTGATGTGTCACTTCCGTTTCAGGTAGAGGTGGATGCTTCTGAGATTGGTGCAGGAGCTGTTTTGTCCCAAAAGGATCCTGTAACATCTAAAATGAATCCCTGTGCTTTCTTTTCCCGAAAGTTCTCTCCATCCGAACGTAACTATGATGTGGGGAATCGGGAACTGTTGGCCATGAAATGGGCATTTGAGGAGTGGAGACATTGGTTGGAGGGAGCTAAGCATCAAGTCGTGGTCCTCACTGACCACAAGAATTTGATTTACCTAGAGTCGGCTAAGCGCTTGAACCCTAGACAGGCTAGGTGGGCCTTGTTTTTTACACGTTTTGATTTTGTGGTTTCTTTTCTTCCTGGAACTAAGAATGTCAAGGCTGACGCCCTCTCTAGGAGCTTCTTTGCTGATTCTCCTGTGGTGACAAAAGCCTGCTACCATCTTAGGCGAAGGGGTAGTTCTTTCTGCCATCTCGCCCGATTTGAGACGTGCTCTGGAAGAGTTCCAGGAGGACAAACCTGAGCGTTGTCCCAGTGGAAAGTTGTATGTTCCTGACCAGTGGAAGAAGAGAGTGATGTCTGAAGTTCATTGCTCTGCTTTGGCTGGTCATCCAGGTATTTTTGGTACTAGAGATCTGGTGAGTCAGTCTTTTTGGTGGCCCTCCTTGTCTCGTGATGTCAGGAATTTTGTGCAGTCCTGTGGGACGTGCTTCCGGTCTAAATCGTGTTCACGCTCTAGTGGGTTGTTGATGCCTTTGCCTGTCCCCAAGAGGCCATGGACCCATATTTCAATGGATTTCATCTCTGATATGCCTGTCTCTCAAAGGATGACTGTTATTTGGGTGATTTGTGATAGGTTCTCTAAGATGGTTCATCTTGTACCTCTCCCTAAGTTGCCGTCTTCCTCTGAATTGGTGCCCCTGTTTTTACAACAGGTGGTTCGCTTGCACGGGATTCCTGAGAACATTGTATCTGACAGAGGAGTCCAGTTTGTGTCTAGATTTTGGAGAACTTTCTGTTCCAAGCTGGGAATTCAGTTGTCTTTCTCCTCTGCTTTTCACCCTCAGACCAATGGGCAGACAGAGAGAACAAACCAGACCTTGGAGTCATATTTGAGATGTTTTATTTCTGCTGATCAGGATGATTGAGTTTCATTTTTGCCCTTGGCCGAATTTGCTTTAAATAATAGAGCTAGTTCTGCCACTTTGATGTCACCTTTTTTTGTAACTTTGGGTTTCATCCTCGATTTTCTTCAGGGCAGGTGGAGCCCTCTGCCTGCCCAGGTGTTGACACTGTGGTGGAGAGAATGCACCAGATCTGGGACCAAGTGGTGGATAAGTTATCTCTCTCCCAGGAAAAGGCCCAGCGGTTTTCCAACCGACATAGGACCATTGGTCCCCAGTTTAAGATTGGTGATAAGGTGTGGTTATCATCAAAAAATATTGCTATGAAGGTGGCTTCTCCTAAGTTTAAACCTAGATTTATTGGACCTTACAAGATCTTGGAGATTATTAATCCGGTCTCTTTTCGTTTGGCTCTTCCTGTCACATTTAAAATCCATAATGTGTTCCATAAATCTTTGTTGAAGAGGTTTGTTGAACCTGTTGTTCCGGGGGTGGCACCTCCAGACCCTGTATTGGTTGAAGATAACATGGAATATGAGGTAGAGAAAGTACAGGATTCCCGTCTGGCTAGACGGAGACTCCAGTATTTGGTTAAGTGGAAAGGTTATGGTCAGGAGGATAATTCCTGGGTCTCTGCCTCTGATATTCATGCCAAAAGATTGGTGCGTGCCTTTCATCGGGCTCACCCTGATCGCCCTGGTGGCGTGGTTGAGGGTTCGGTGACCCCTCCTCAAGGGGGAGGTACTGTTGTGAGTTAATTTTCCCCTTCACTACTGAGGCCCGAGGAACTCCCTCTTCTGGTGAAGAAAGGTAGTGAGCCTGATTGTCAAACACCAGGGGCTGATGATGATGACTGGCTGAGTGGAGTTAATGACTGGATATAAGGCTGCCGACGCCCTTCTGGCCTGCGGGTGATTTCTCTGTGGACTTCTAGGAAACCAGTCTGATTCCTGGTCCTCTAAAGCTAAGATTTCTGCTTTGCCTTTTTGCATTAGTGTTTTGTTTTCCCTGCTTTTCTGGATTTTGCCATTCCCTGCTGGGGTGAGCAGAATCTCCTTTTGCCTGTTGCTCTGTCTTCAGAATATTCCTGAGTACTGACATAGCCTTTTTTGAAGCCTAGCGTCTTCAGGGTCTTTTTTACTGTCAGTTTGTTGGTTCTTATTTTCATAGGGTTTTTCACGGATTGCAGACAGCAGCCTTCCTGTCCTTTCCTTTCTAAGTTAGTTTGGGCCCCATCTTTGCTCAGTCTATTTTTCTGTCTGTGTTTTGTTTTTTCTTCTTGCTTCACCGTCATTATATGTGGGGGCTGCCTTTTGCTTTGGGGTCTGCTCTGGGGCAGTTTAGATTTCCCTTTCTGTCTTTAGGCTATGTAGTCCTCCGGCTGTGATCGAGGGGCCTAGGGCATCGTAGGAGCCCCCCACGGCTACTGCTAGTTGTGTTGATAGGTTCAGGGGTCTGCAATCCGATAGCTGCCAACCTCTCTGATTTTCTGGACTTAGCTAGCATTTCTATTTTTGCCTCCTACGGTGACTCAATCATAACAGTGTACGTTATGTATTGTATATCGCACTGTAGTGACGTGTTGTGCACAGTACATGAGGACAGTAATTTGGTATATAATAGTGTTATGGTGTACGTTGTGTATTGTATATCTCACTGTAGTGATGTGTTGTGCACAGTATATGAGGACAGTATTGTGGTATATAATAGTGCTATGGTGTATGTTATGTATTGTATATGGCACTGTAGTTATGTTTTGTGCACAGTATATGAGGAAAGTATTGTGGTATATAATAGTGTTATGGTGTACGTTATGTATTGTATATCGCACTGTAGTGATGTGTTGTGCACAGTATATGAGGACAGTATTGTGGTATATAAAGTGTTATGGTGTACGTTATGTATTGTATATCGCACTGTAGTGATGTGTTGTGCACAGTATATGAGGACAGTAATGTGGTATATAATAGTGTTATGGTGTATGTTATGTATTGTATATGGCACTGTAGTGATGTGTTGTGCACAGTATATGAGGACAGTATTGTGGTATATAATAGTGTTATGGTGTACGTTATGTATTGTATATCGCACTGTAGTGATGTGTTGTGCACAGTATATGAGGACATTATTGTGGTATATAATAGTGTTATGGTGTATGTTATGTATTGTATATGGCACTGTAGTGATGTGTTGTGCACAGAATATGAGGACAGTACTGTGGTATATAATAGTGTTATGGTGTATGTTATGTATTGTATATGGCACTGTAGTGATGTGTTGTGCACAGTATATGAGGACAGTATTGTGGTATATAATAGTGCTATGGTGTATGTTATGTATTGTATATGGCACTGTAGTGATGTGTTGTGCACAGAATATGAGGACAGTATTGTGGTATATAATAGTGCTATGGTGTATGTTATGTATTGTATATGGCACTGTAGTGACGTGTTGTGCACAGTATATGAGGACAGTATTGTGGTATATAATAGTGTTATGGTGTACGTTATGTATTGTATATGGCACTGTAGTGATGTGTTGTGCACAGTATATGAGGACAGTATTGTGGTATATAATAGTGCTATGGTGTATGTTATGTATTGTATATGGCACTGTAGTGATTTGTTGTGCACAGAATATGAGGACAGTATTGTGGTATATAATAGTGCTATGGTGTATGTTATATATTGTATATCGCACTGTAGTGACGTGTTGTGCACAGTATATGAGGACAGTAATGTGGTATATAATAGTGCTATGGTGTATGTTATGTATTGTATATCGCACTGTAGTGATGTGTTGTGCACAGTATATGAGGACAGTATTGTGGTATATAATAGTGCTATGGTGTATGTTATGTATTGTATATCGCACTGTAGTGACGTGTTGTGCACAGTATATGAGGACAGTATTGTGGTATATAATAGTGCTATGGTGTATGTTATGTATTGTATATTGCACTGTAGTGATGTGTTGTGCACAGTATATGAGGACAGTATTGTGGTATATAATAGTGCTATGGTGTATGTTATGTATTGTATATGGCACTGTAGTGACGTGTTGTGCACAGTATATGAGGACAGTATTGTGGTATATAATAGTGCTATGGTGTACGTTATGTATTGTATATCGCACTGTAGTGACGTGTTGTGCACAGTATATGAGGACAGTATTGTGGTATATAATAGTGTTATGGTGTATGTTATGTATTGTATATGGCACTGTAGTGATGTGTTGTGCACAGTATATGAGGACAGTATTGTGGTATATAATAGTGCTATGGTGTATGTTATCTATTGTATATGGCACTGTAGTGATGTGTTGTGCACAGTATATGAGGACAGTATTGTGGTATATAATAGTGCTATGGTGTACGTTATGTATTGTATATGGCACTGTAGTGATGTGTTGTGCACAGTATATGAGGACAGTAATGTGGTATATAATAGTGCTATGGTGTATGTTATGTATTGTATATGGCACTGTAGTGACGTGTTGTGCACAGTATATGAGGACAGTATTGTGGTATATAATAGTGCTATGGTGTACGTTATGTATTGTATATCGCACTGTAGTGATGTGTTGTGCACAGTATATGAGGACAGTATTGTGGTATGTAATAGTGCTATGGTGTACGTTATGTATTGTATATCGCATTGTAGTGACGTGCTGTGCACAGTATATGAGGACAGTATTGTGGTATATAATAGTGCTATGGTGTATGTTATGTATTGTATATGGCACTGTAGTGATGTGTTGTGCACAGTATATGAGGACAGTATTGTGGTATATAATAGTGCTATGGTGTACGTTATGTATTGTATATGGCACTGTAGTGATGTGTTGTGCACAGTATATGAGGACAGTAATGTGGTATATAATAGTGTTATGGTGTACGTTATGTATTGTATATGGCACTGTAGTGATGTGTTGTGCACAGTATATGAGGACAGTAATGTGGTATATAATAGTGCTATGGTGTATGTTATGTATTGTATATGGCACTGTAGTGATGTGTTGTGCACAGAATATGAGGACAGTATTGTGGTATATAATAGTGTTATGGTGCATGTTATGTATTGTATATGGCACTGTAGTGACGTGTTGTGCACAGTATATGAGGACAGTATTGTGGTATATAATAGTGTTATGGTGTACGTTATGTATTGTATATGGCACTGTAGTGATGTGTTGTGCACAGAATATGAGGACAGTATTGTGGTATATAATAGTGTTATGGTGTATGTTATGTATTGTATATGGCACTGTAGTGACGTGTTGTGCACAGTATATGAGGACAGTAATGTGGTATATAATAGTGTTATGGTGTATGTTATGTATTGTATATGGCACTGTAGTGACGTGTTGTGCACAGTATATGAGGACAGTATTGTGGTATATAATAGTGCTATGGTGTACGTTATGTATTGTATATGGCACTGTAGTGATGTGTTGTGCACAGTATATGAGGACAGTAATGTGGTATATAATAGTGTTAAGGTGTATGTTATGTATTGTATATGGCACTGTAGTGATGTGTTGTGCACAGTATATGAGGACAGTAATGTGGTATATAATAGTGCTATGGTGTACGTTATGTATTGTATATCGCACTGTAGTGACGTGTTGTGCACAGTATATGAGGACAGTATTGTGGTATATAATAGTGCTATGGTGTATGTTATGTATTGTATATGGCACTGTAGTGACGTGTTGTGCACAGTATATGAGGACAGTAATGTGGTATATAATAGTGCTATGGTGTATGTTATGTATTGTATATGGCACTGTAGTGACGTGTTGTGCACAGTATATGAGGACAGTATTGTGGTATATAATAGTGCTATGGTGTATGTTATGTATTGTATATGGCACTGTAGTGACGTGTTGTGCACAGTATATGAGGACAGTATTGTGGTATAAAATAGTGCTATGGTGTATGTTATGTATTGTATATGGCACTGTAGTGACGTGTTGTGCACAGTATATGAGGACAGTATTGTGGTATATAATAGTGCTATGGTGTATGTTATGTATTGTATATGGCACTGTAGTGATGTGTTGTGCACAGTATATGAGGACAGTATTGTGGTATATAATAGTGTTATGGTGTACGTTATGTATTGTATATGGCACTGTAGTGACGTGTTGTGCACAGAATATGAGGACAGTAATGTGGTATATAATAGTGTTATGGTGTACGTTATGTTTTGTATATCGCACTGTAGTGACGTGTTGTGCACAGAATATGAGGACAGTATTGTGGTATATAATAGTGTTATGGTGCATGTTATGTATTGTATATGGCACTGTAGTGATGTGTTGTGCACAGTATATGAGGACAGTATTGTGGTATATAATAGTGTTATGGTGTACGTTATGTATTGTATATGGCACTGTAGTGATGTGTTGTGCACAGAATATGAGGACAGTATTGTGGTATATAATAGTGTTATGGTGTACGTTATGTATTGTATATGGCACTGTAGTGACGTGTTGTGCACAGTATATGAGGACAGTATTGTGGTATATAATAGTGTTATGTGTACGTTATGTATTGTATATTGCACTGTAGTGATGTGTTGTGCACAGTATATGAGGACAGTATTGTGGTATATAATAGTGTTATGGTGCATGTTATGTATTGTATATGGCACTGTAGTGATGTGTTGTGCACAGTATATGAGGACAGTATTGTGGTATATAATAGTGTTATGGTGTATGTTATGTATTGTATATGGCACTGTAGTGACGTGTTGTGCACAGTATATGAGGACAGTAATGTGGTATATAATAGTGTTATGGTGTATGTTATGTATTGTATATGGCACTGTAGTGACATGTTGTGCACAGTATATGAGGACAGTATTGTGGTATATAATAGTGTTATGGTGCATGTTATGTATTGTATATGGCACTGTAGTGATGTGTTGTGCACAGTATATGAGGACAGTATTGTGGTATATAATAGTGTTATGGTGTATGTTATGTATTGTATATGGCACTGTAGTGACGTGTTGTGCACAGTATATGAGGACAGTATTGTGGTATATAATAGTGTTATGGTGCATGTTATGTATTGTATATCGCACTGTAGTGATGTGTTGTGCACAGTATATGAGGACAGTATTGTGGTATATAATAGTGCTATGGTGTATGTTATGTATTGTATATCGCACTGTAGTGACGTGTTGTGCACAGTATATGAGGACAGTATTGTGGTATATAATAGTGTTATGGTGCATGTTATGTATTGTATATGGCACTGTAGTGATGTGTTGTGCACAGTATATGAGGACAGTAATGTGGTATATAATAGTGCTATGGTGTATGTTATGTATTGTATATCGCACTGTAGTGACGTGTTGTGCACAGTATATGAGGACAGTATTGTGGTATATAATAGTGCTATGGTGTACGTTATGTATTGTATATCGCACTGTAGTGACGTGTTGTGCACAGTATATGAGGACAGTATTGTGGTATATAATAGTGCTATGGTGTATGTTATGTATTGTATATTGCACTGTAGTGATGTGTTGTGCACAGTATATGAGGACAGTATTGTGGTATATAATAGTGCTATGGTGTATGTTATGTATTGTATATGGCACTGTAGTGACGTGTTGTGCACAGTATATGAGGACAGTATTGTGGTATATAATAGTGTTATGGTGTACGTTATGTATTGTATATCGCACTGTAGTGACGTGTTGTGCACAGAATATGAGGACAGTAATGTGGTATATAATAGTGTTATGGTGTACGTTATGTATTGTATATGGCACTGTAGTGACGTGTTGTGCACAGAATATGAGGACAGTAATGTGGTATATAATAGTGTTGTGGTGTACGTTATGTATTGTATATCGCACTGTAGTGACGTGTTGTGCACAGTATATGAGGACAGTATTGTGGTATATAATAGTGTTATGGTGTACGTTATGTATTGTATATGGCACTGTAGTGACGTGTTGTGCACAGTATATGAGGACAGTATTGTGGTATATAATAGTGTTATGGTGTACGTTATGTATTGTATATGGCACTGTAGTGATGTGTTGTGCACAGTATATGAGGACAGTATTGTGGTATATAATAGTGTTATGGTGCATGTTATGTATTGTATATGGCACTGTAGTGATGTGTTGTGCACAGTATATGAGGACAGTATTGTGGTATATAATAGTGTTATGGTGTATGTTATGTATTGTATATGGCACTGTAGTGACGTGTTGTGCACAGTATATGAGGACAGTAATGTGGTATATAATAGTGTTATGGTGTATGTTATGTATTGTATATGGCACTGTAGTGACGTGTTGTGCACAGTATATGAGGACAGTATTGTGGTATATAATAGTGTTATGGTGCATGTTATGTATTGTATATGGCACTGTAGTGATGTGTTGTGCACAGTATATGAGGACAGTATTGTGGTATATAATAGTGTTATGGTGTATGTTATGTATTGTATATGGCACTGTAGTGACGTGTTGTGCACAGTATATGAGGACAGTATTGTGGTATATAATAGTGTTATGGTGCATGTTATGTATTGTATATCGCACTGTAGTGATGTGTTGTGCACAGTATATGAGGACAGTATTGTGGTATATAATAGTGCTATGGTGTATGTTATGTATTGTATATCGCACTGTAGTGACGTGTTGTGCACAGTATATGAGTACAGTATTGTGGTATATAATAGTGTTATGGTGCATGTTATGTATTGTATATGGCACTGTAGTGATGTGTTGTGCACAGTATATGAGGACAGTAATGTGGTATATAATAGTGCTATGGTGTATGTTATGTATTGTATATCGCACTGTAGTGACGTGTTGTGCACAGTATATGAGGACAGTATTGTGGTATATAATAGTGCTATGGTGTACGTTATGTATTGTATATCGCACTGTAGTGACGTGTTGTGCACAGTATATGAGGACAGTATTGTGGTATATAATAGTGCTATGGTGTATGTTATGTATTGTATATTGCACTGTAGTGATGTGTTGTGCACAGTATATGAGGACAGTATTGTGGTATATAATAGTGCTATGGTGTATGTTATGTATTGTATATGGCACTGTAGTGATGTGTTGTGCACAGTATATGAGGACAGTAATGTGGTATATAATAGTGCTATGGTGTACGTTATGTATTGTATATCGCACTGTAGTGACGTGTTGTGCACAGTATATGAGGACAGTATTGTGGTATATAATAGTGCTATGGTGTATGTTATGTATTGTATATGGCACTGTAGTGACGTGTTGTGCACAGTATATGAGGACAGTAATGTGGTATATAATAGTGCTATGGTGTATGTTATGTATTGTATATGGCACTGTAGTGACGTGTTGTGCACAGTATATGAGGACAGTATTGTGGTATATAATAGTGCTATGGTGTATGTTATGTATTGTATATGGCACTGTAGTGACGTGTTGTGCACAGTATATGAGGACAGTATTGTGGTATATAATAGTGCTATGGTGTATGTTATGTATTGTATATGGCACTGTAGTGATGTGTTGTGCACAGTATATGAGGACAGTATTGTGGTATATAATAGTGTTATGGTGTACGTTATGTATTGTATATGGCACTGTAGTGACGTGTTGTGCACAGAATATGAGGACAGTAATGTGGTATATAATAGTGTTATGGTGTACGTTATGTTTTGTATATCGCACTGTAGTGACGTGTTGTGCACAGAATATGAGGACAGTATTGTGGTATATAATAGTGTTATGGTGCATGTTATGTATTGTATATGGCACTGTAGTGATGTGTTGTGCACAGTATATGAGGACAGTATTGTGGTATATAATAGTGTTATGGTGTACGTTATGTATTGTATATGGCACTGTAGTGATGTGTTGTGCACAGAATATGAGGACAGTATTGTGGTATATAATAGTGTTATGGTGTACGTTATGTATTGTATATGGCACTGTAGTGACGTGTTGTGCACAGTATATGAGGACAGTAATGTGGTATATAATAGTGTTATGGTGTACGTTATGTATTGTATATGGCACTGTAGTGATGTGTTGTGCACAGAATATGAGGACAGTATTGTGGTATATAATAGTGTTATGGTGCATGTTATGTATTGTATATGGCACTGTAGTGATGTGTTGTGCACAGTATATGAGGACAGTAATGTGGTATATAATAGTGTTATGGTGTATGTTATGTATTGTATATGGCACTGTAGTGATGTGTTGTGCACAGTATATGAGGACAGTAATGTGGTATATAATAGTGTTATGGTGTACGTTATGTATTGTATATGGCACTGTAGTGATGTGTTGTGCACAGAATATGAGGACAGTAATGTGGTATATAATAGTGTTATGGTGCATGTTATGTATTGTATATGGCACTGTAGTGACGTGTTGTGCACAGAATATGAGGACAGTAATGTGGTATATAATAGTGTTATGGTGTACGTTATGTTTTGTATATCGCACTGTAGTGACGTGTTGTGCACAGAATATGAGGACAGTATTGTGGTATATAATAGTGTTATGGTGCATGTTATGTATTGTATATGGCACTGTAGTGATGTGTTGTGCACAGTATATGAGGACAGTAATGTGGTATATAATAGTGTTATGGTGTACGTTATGTATTGTATATGGCACTGTAGTGATGTGTTGTGCACAGAATATGAGGACAGTATTGTGGTATATAATAGTGTTATGGTGTATGTTATGTATTGTATATCGCACTGTAGTGATGTGTTGTGCACAGAATATGAGGACAGTAATGTGGTATATAATAGTGTTATGGTGTACGTTATGTATTGTATATGGCACTGTAGTGATGTGTTGTGCACAGAATATGAGGACAGTATTGTGGTATATAATAGTGTTATGGTGTATGTTATGTATTGTATATCGCACTGTAGTGATGTGTTGTGCACAGAATATGAGGACAGTAATGTGGTATATAATAGTGTTATGGTGTACGTTATGTATTGTATATGGCACTGTAGTGACGTGTTGTGCACAGAATATGAGGACAGTATTGTGGTATATAATAGTGTTATGGTGTATGTTATGTATTGTATATCGCACTGTAGTGATGTGTTGTGCACAGAATATGAGGACAGTATTGTGGTATATAATAGTGTTATGGTGTACGTTATGTATTGTATATGGCACTGTAGTGACGTGTTGTGCACAGAATATGAGGACAGTATTGTGGTATATAATAGTGTTATGGTGTATGTTATGTATTGTATATCGCACTGTAGTGATGTGTTGTGCACAGAATATGAGGACAGTATTGTGGTATATAATAGTGTTATGGTGCATGTTATGTATTGTATATGGCACTGTAGTGATGTGTTGTGCACAGAATATGAGGACAGTAATGTGGTATATAATAGTGTTATGGTGTACGTTATGTATTGTATATGGCACTGTAGTGACGTGTTGTGCACAGAACATGAGGAAAGTATTGTGGTATATAATAGTGTTATGGTGTATGTTATGTATTGTATATCGCACTGTAGTGATGTGTTGTGCACAGAATATGAGGATAGTATTGTGGTATATAATAGTGTTATGGTGTATGTTATGTATTGTATATGGCACTGTAGTGACGTGTTGTGCACAGTATATGAGGACAGTAATGTGGTATATAATAGTGCTATGGTGTATGTTATGTATTGTATATCGCACTGTAGTGACGTGTTGTGCACAGTATATGAGGACAGTATTGTGGTATATAATAGTGCTATGGTGTACGTTATGTATTGTATATCGCACTGTAGTGACGTGTTGTGCACAGTATATGAGGACAGTATTGTGGTATATAATAGTGTTATGGTGCATGTTATGTATTGTATATGGCACTGTAGTGATGTGTTGTGCACAGAATATGAGGACAGTAATGTGGTATATAATAGTGTTATGGTGTACGTTATGTATTGTATATGGCACTGTAGTGACGTGTTGTGCACAGTATATGAGGACAGTATTGTGGTATATAATAGTGTTATGGTGTATGTTATGTATTGTATATGGCACTGTAGTGATGTGTTGTGCACAGAATATGAGGACAGTAATGTGGTATATAATAGTGTTATGGTGTACGTTATGTATTGTATATGGCACTGTAGTGACGTGTTGTGCACAGTATATGAGGACAGTATTGTGGTATATAATAGTGTTATGGTGTATGTTATGTATTGTATATGGCACTGTAGTGACGTGTTGTGCACAGTATATGAGGACAGTATTGTGGTATATAATAGTGTTATGGTGTACGTTATGTATTGTATATGGCACTGTAGTGACGTGTTGTGCACAGAATATGAGGACAGTAATGTGGTATATAATAGTGTTATGGTGTACGTTATGTATTGTATATCGCACTGTAGTGACGTGTTGTGCACAGAATATGAGGACAGTAATGTGGTATATAATAGTGTTATGGTGTACGTTATGTATTGTATATGGCACTGTAGTGACGTGTTGTGCACAGAATATGAGGACAGTAATGTGGTATATAATAGTGTTGTGGTGTACGTTATGTATTGTATATCGCACTGTAGTGACGTGTTGTGCACAGTATATGAGGACAGTATTGTGGTATATAATAGTGTTATGGTGTACGTTATGTATTGTATATGGCACTGTAGTGACGTGTTGTGCACAGTATATGAGGACAGTATTGTGGTATATAATAGTGTTATGGTGTACGTTATGTATTGTATATGGCACTGTAGTGATGTGTTGTGCACAGTATATGAGGACAGTATTGTGGTATATAATAGTGTTATGGTGCATGTTATGTATTGTATATGGCACTGTAGTGATGTGTTGTGCACAGTATATGAGGACAGTATTGTGGTATATAATAGTGTTATGGTGTATGTTATGTATTGTATATGGCACTGTAGTGACGTGTTGTGCACAGTATATGAGGACAGTAATGTGGTATATAATAGTGTTATGGTGTATGTTATGTATTGTATATGGCACTGTAGTGACGTGTTGTGCACAGTATATGAGGACAGTATTGTGGTATATAATAGTGTTATGGTGCATGTTATGTATTGTATATGGCACTGTAGTGATGTGTTGTGCACAGTATATGAGGACAGTATTGTGGTATATAATAGTGTTATGGTGTATGTTATGTATTGTATATGGCACTGTAGTGACGTGTTGTGCACAGTATATGAGGACAGTATTGTGGTATATAATAGTGTTATGATGTATGTTATGTATTGTATATCGCACTGTAGTGATGTGTTGTGCACAGTATATGAGGACAGTATTGTGGTATATAATAGTGCTATGGTGTATGTTATGTATTGTATATCGCACTGTAGTGACGTGTTGTGCACAGTATATGAGGACAGTATTGTGGTATATAATAGTGTTATGGTGCATGTTATGTATTGTATATGGCACTGTAGTGATGTGTTGTGCACAGTATATGAGGACAGTAATGTGGTATATAATAGTGCTATGGTGTATGTTATGTATTGTATATCGCACTGTAGTGACGTGTTGTGCACAGTATATGAGTACAATATTGTGGTATATAATAGTGCTATGGTGTACGTTATGTATTGTATATGGCACTGTAGTGACGTGTTGTGCACAGTATATGAGGACAGTATTGTGGTATATAATAGTGCTATGGTGTACGTTATGTATTGTATATCGCACTGTAGTGACGTGTTGTGCACAGTATATGAGGACAGTATTGTGGTATATAATAGTGTTATGGTGCATGTTATGTATTGTCTATGGCACTGTAGTGATGTGTTGTGCACAGAATATGAGGACAGTAATGTGGTATATAATAGTGTTATGCTGTACGTTATGTATTGTATATGGCACTGTAGTGACGTGTTGTGCACAGTATATGAGGACAGTATTGTGGTATATAATAGTGTTATGGTGTATGTTATGTATTGTATATGGCACTGTAGTGATGTGTTGTGCACAGAATATGAGGACAGTAATGTGGTATATAATAGTGTTATGGTGTACGTTATGTATTGTATATGGCACTGTAGTGACGTGTTGTGCACAGTATATGAGGACAGTATTGTGGTATATAATAGTGTTATGGTGTACGTTATGTATTGTATATGGCACTGTAGTGACGTGTTGTGCACAGAATATGAGGACAGTAATGTGGTATATAATAGTGTTATGGTGTACGTTATGTATTGTATATCGCACTGTAGTGACGTGTTGTGCACAGAATATGAGGACAGTAATGTGGTATATAATAGTGTTATGGTGTACGTTATGTATTGTATATGGCACTGTAGTGACGTGTTGTGCACAGAATATGAGGACAGTAATGTGGTATATAATAGTGTTGTGGTGTACGTTATGTATTGTATATGGCACTGTAGTGACGTGTTGTGCACAGTATATGAGGACAGTATTGTGGTATATAATAGTGTTATGGTGTACGTTATGTATTGTATATGGCACTGTAGTGATGTGTTGTGCACAGTATATGAGGACAGTATTGTGGTATATAATAGTGTTATGGTGCATGTTATGTATTGTATATGGCACTGTAGTGATGTGTTGTGCACAGTATATGAGGACAGTATTGTGGTATATAATAGTGTTATGGTGTATGTTATGTATTGTATATGGCACTGTAGTGACGTGTTGTGCACAGTATATGAGGACAGTATTGTGGTATATAATAGTGTTATGGTGCATGTTATGTATTGTATATGGCACTGTAGTGATGTGTTGTGCACAGTATATGAGGACAGTATTGTGGTATATAATAGTGTTATGGTGCATGTTATGTATTGTATATGGCACTGTAGTGATGTGTTGTGCACAGTATATGAGGACAGTATTGTGGTATATAATAGTGTTATGGTGCATGTTATGTATTGTATATGGCACTGTAGTGACGTGTTGTGCACAGTATATGAGGACAGTATTGTGGTATATAATAGTGTTATGGTGCATGTTATGTATTGTATATGGCACTGTAGTGATGTGTTGTGCACAGTATATGAGGACAGTATTGTGGTATATAATAGTGTTATGGTGTATGTTATGTATTGTATATGGCACTGTAGTGACGTGTTGTGCACAGTATATGAGGACAGTATTGTGGTATATAATAGTGCTATGGTGTATGTTATGTATTGTATATGGCACTGTAGTGATGTGTTGTGCACAGTATATGAGGACAGTATTGTGGTATATAATAGTGTTATGGTGTATGTTATGTATTGTATATGGCACTGTAGTGACGTGTTGTGCACAGTATATGAGGACAGTATTGTGGTATATAATAGTGTTATGGTGCATGTTATGTATTGTGTATGGCACTGTAGTGATGTGTTGTGCACAGTATATGAGGACAGTATTGTGGTATATAATAGTGTTATGGTGTATGTTATGTATTGTATATGGCACTGTAGTGACGTGTTGTGCACAGTATATGAGGACAGTATTGTGGTATATAATAGTGTTATGGTGCATGTTATGTATTGTATATGGCACTGTAGTGATGTGTTGTGCACAGTATATGAGGACAGTATTGTGGTATATAATAGTGTTATGGTGTATGTTATGTATTGTATATGGCACTGTAGTGACGTGTTGTGCACAGTATATGAGGACAGTATTGTGGTATATAATAGTGTTATGGTGTATGTTATGTATTGTATATGGCACTGTAGTGACGTGTTGTGCACAGTATATGAGGACAGTATTGTGGTATATAATAGTGCTATGGTGTATGTTATGTATTGTATATGGCACTGTAGTGATGTGTTGTGCACAGTATATGAGGACAGTATTGTGGTATATAATAGTGTTATGGTGTATGTTATGTATTGTATATGGCACTGTAGTGACGTGTTGTGCACAGTATATGAGGACAGTATTGTGGTATATAATAGTGCTATGGTGTATGTTATGTATTGTATATGGCACTGTAGTGATGTGTTGTGCACAGTATATGAGGACAGTATTGTGGTATATAATAGTGTTATGGTGCATGTTATGTATTGCATATCGCACTGTAGTGACGTGTTGTGCACAGTATATGAGGACAGTATTGTGGTATATAATAGTGTTATGGTGTATGTTATGTATTGTATATGGCACTGTAGTGACGTGTTGTGCACAGTATATGAGGACAGTATTGTGGTATATAATAGTGCTATGGTGTATGTTATGTATTGTATATCGCACTGTAGTGACGTGTTGTGCACAGTATATGAGGACAGTATTGTGGTATATAATAGTGCTATGGTGTATGTTATGTATTGTATATGGCACTGTAGTGATGTGTTGTGCACAGTATATGAGGACAGTATTGTGGTATATAATAGTGTTATGGTGTATGTTATGTATTGTATATGGCACTGTAGTGACGTGTTGTGCACAGTATATGAGGACAGTATTGTGGTATATAATAGTGTTATGGTGCATGTTATGTATTGTATATGGCACTGTAGTGATGTGTTGTGCACAGTATATGAGGACAGTATTGTGGTATATAATAGTGTTATGGTGTATGTTATGTATTGTATATGGCACTGTAGTGACGTGTTGTGCACAGTATATGAGGACAGTATTGTGGTATATAATAGTGTTATGGTGCATGTTATGTATTGTATATGGCACTGTAGTGACGTGTTGTGCACAGTATATGAGGACAGTATTGTGGTATATAATAGTGTTATGGTGCATGTTATGTATTGTATATGGCACTGTAGTGATGTGTTGTGCACAGTATATGAGGACAGTATTGTGGTATATAATAGTGCTATGGTGTATGTTATGTATTGTATATGGCACTGTAGTGATGTGTTGTGCACAGTATATGAGGACAGTAATGTGGTATATAATAGTGTTATGGTGTATGTTATGTATTGTATATGGCACTGTAGTGACGTGTTGTGCACAGTATATGAGGACAGTATTGTGGTATATAATAGTGTTATGGTGCATGTTATGTATTGTATATGGCACTGTAGTGATGTGTTGTGCACAGTATATGAGGACAGTATTGTGGTATATAATAGTGTTATGGTGTATGTTATGTATTGTATATGGCACTGTAGTGATGTGTTGTGCACAGTATATGAGGACAGTATTGTGGTATATAATAGTGTTATGGTGTATGTTATGTATTGTATATGGCACTGTAGTGATGTGTTGTGCACAGTATATGAGGACAGTATTGTGGTATATAATAGTGTTATGGTGTATGTTATGTATTGTATATGGCACTGTAGTGACGTGTTGTGCACAGTATATGAGGACAGTATTGTGGTATATAATAGTGTTATGGTGCATGTTATGTATTGTATATGGCACTGTAGTGATGTGTTGTGCACAGTATATGAGGACAGTATTGTGGTATATAATAGTGTTATGGTGTATGTTATGTATTGTATATGGCACTGTAGTGACGTGTTGTGCACAGTATATGAGGACAGTATTGTGGTATATAATAGTGTTATGGTGTATGTTATGTATTGTATATGGCACTGTAGTGATGTGTTGTGCACAGTATATGAGGACAGTATTGTGGTATATAATAGTGTTATGGTGTATGTTATGTATTGTATATGGCACTGTAGTGACGTGTTGTGCACAGTATATGAGGACAGTATTGTGGTATATAATAGTGTTATGGTGCATGTTATGTATTGTATATGGCACTGTAGTGATGTGTTGTGCACAGTATATGAGGACAGTATTGTGGTATATAATAGTGTTATGGTGTATGTTATGTATTGTATATGGCACTGTAGTGATGTGTTGTGCACAGTATATGAGGACAGTAATGTGGTATATAATAGTGTTATGGTGTATGTTATGTATTGTATATGGCACTGTAGTGACGTGTTGTGCACAGTATATGAGGACAGTATTGTGGTATATAATAGTGTTATGGTGCATGTTATGTATTGTATATGGCACTGTAGTGATGTGTTGTGCACAGTATATGAGGACAGTATTGTGGTATATAATAGTGTTATGGTGTATGTTATGTATTGTATATGGCACTGTAGTGATGTGTTGTGCACAGTATATGAGGACAGTATTGTGGTATATAATAGTGTTATGGTGTATGTTATGTATTGTATATGGCACTGTAGTGACGTGTTGTGCACAGTATATGAGGACAGTATTGTGGTATATAATAGTGTTATGGTGCATGTTATGTATTGTATATCGCACTGTAGTTATGTGTTGTGCACAGTATATGAGGACAGTATTGTGGTATATAATAGTGCTATGGTGTACGTTATGTATTGTATATCGCACTGTAGTTATGTGTTGTGCACAGTATATGAGGACAGTAATGTGGTATATAATAGTGCTATGGTGTACGTTATGTATTGTATATGGCACTGTAGTGATGTGTTGTGCACAGTATATGAGGACAGTAATGTGGTATATAATAGTGTTGTGGTGTACGTTATGTATTGTATATGGCACTGTAGTGACGTGTTGTGCACAGTATATGAGGACAGTATTGTGGTATATAATAGTGTTATGGTGCATGTTATGTATTGTGTATGGCACTGTAGTGATGTGTTGTGCACAGTATATGAGGACAGTATTGTGGTATATAATAGTGTTATGGTGCATGTTATGTATTGTATATCGCACTGTAGTGACGTGTTGTGCACAGTATATGAGGACAGTATTGTGGTATATAATAGTGCTATGGTGTATGTTATGTATTGTATATGGCACTGTAGTGACGTGTTGTGCACAGTATATGAGGACAGTATTGTGGTATATAATAGTGCTATGGTGTATGTTATGTATTGTATATCGCACTGTAGTGACGTGTTGTGCACAGTATATGAGGATAGTATTGTGGTATATAATAGTGTTATGGTGTATGTTATGTATTGTATATGGCACTGTAGTGACGTGTTGTGCACAGTATATGAGGACAGTATTGTGGTATATAATAGTGCTATGGTGTACGTTATGTATTGTATATGGCACTGTAGTGACGTGTTGTGCACAGTATATGAGGACAGTATTGTGGTATATAATAGTGCTATGGTGTATGTTATGTATTGTATATCGCACTGTAGTGACGTGTTGTGCACAGTATATGAGGATAGTATTGTGGTATATAATAGTGTTATGGTGTATGTTATGTATTGTATATCGCACTGTAGTGATGTGTTGTGCACAGTATATGAGGACAGTATTGTGGTATATAATAGTGTTATGGTGTACGTTATGTATTGTATATGGCACTGTAGTGATGTGTTGTGCACAGTATATGAGGACAGTAATGTGGTATATAATAGTGCTATGGTGTATGTTATGTATTGTATATGGCACTGTAGTGACGTGTTGTGCACAGTATATGAGGACAGTATTGTGGTATATAATAGTGTTATGGTGTATGTTATGTATTGTATATGGCACTGTAGTGACGTGTTGTGCACAGTATATGAGGACAGTATTGTGGTATATAATAGTGTTATGGTGTATGTTATGTATTGTATATCGCACTGTAGTGATGTGTTGTGCACAGTATATGAGGACAGTATTGTGGTATATAATAGTGCTATGGTGTACGTTATGTATTGTATATGGCACTGTAGTGACGTGTTGTGCACAGTATATGAGGACAGTATTGTGGTATATAATAGTGTTATGGTGCATGTTATGTATTGTATATGGCACTGTAGTGACGTGTTGTGCACAGTATATGAGGACAGTATTGTGGTATGTAATAGTGTTATGGTGTACGTTATGTATTGTATATGGCACTGTAGTGACGTGTTGTGCACAGTATATGAGGACAGTATTGTGGTATATAATAGTGCTATGGTGTATGTTATGTATTGTATATGGCACTGTAGTGATGTGTTGTGCACAGTATATGAGGACAGTATTGTGGTATATAATAGTGCTATGGTGCATGTTATGTATTGTATATGGCACTGTAGTGACGTGTTGTGCACAGTATATGAGGACAGTATTGTGGTATGTAATAGTGTTATGGTGTACGTTATGTATTGTATATGGCACTGTAGTGACGTGTTGTGCACAGTATATGAGGACAGTATTGTGGTATATAATAGTGCTATGGTGTATGTTATGTATTGTATATGGCACTGTAGTGATGTGTTGTGCACAGTATATGAGGACAGTATTGTGGTATATAATAGTGTTATGGTGTACGTTATGTATTGTATATCGCACTGTAGTGACGTGTTGTGCACAGTATATGAGGACAGTATTGTGGTATATAATAGTGTTATGGTGTACGTTATGTATTGTATATGGCACTGTAGTGATGTGTTGTGCACAGTATATGAGGACAGTATTGTGGTATATAATAGTGCTATGGTGTATGTTATGTATTGTATATGGCACTGTAGTGATGTGTTGTGCACAGTATATGAGGACAGTATTGTGGTATATAATAGTGCTATGGTGTATGTTATGTATTGTATATGGCACTGTAGTGACGTGTTGTGCACAGTATATGAGGACAGTATTGTGGTATATAATAGTGTTATGGTGTACGTTATGTATTGTATATCGCACTGTAGTGACGTGTTGTGCACAGTATATGAGGACAGTATTGTGGTATATAATAGTGTTATGGTGCATGTTATGTATTGTATATGGCACTGTAGTGACGTGTTGTGCACAGTATATGAGGACAGTATTGTGGTATGTAATAGTGTTATGGTGTACGTTATGTATTGTATATGGCACTGTAGTGACGTGTTGTGCACAGTATATGAGGACAGTATTGTGGTATATAATAGTGCTATGGTGTATGTTATGTATTGTATATGGCACTGTAGTGATGTGTTGTGCACAGTATATGAGGACAGTATTGTGGTATGTAATAGTGTTATGGTGTACGTTATGTATTGTATATCGCACTGTAGTGACGTGTTGTGCACAGTATATGAGGATAGTATTGTGGTATATAATAGTGTTATGGTGCATGTTATGTATTGTATATGGCACTGTAGTGATGTGTTGTGCACAGTATATGAGGACAGTATTGTGGTATATAATAGTGCTATGGTGTACGTTATGTATTGTATATGGCACTGTAGTGATGTGTTGTGCACAGTATATGAGGACAGTATTGTGGTATATAATAGTGTTATGGTGTACGTTATGTATTGTATATGGCACTGTAGTTATGTGTTGTGCACAGTATATGAGGACAGTATTGTGGTATATAATAGTGTTATGGTGTATGTTATGTATTGTATATGGCACTGTAGTGATGTGTTGTGCACAGTATATGAGGACAGTATTGTGGTATATAATAGTGTTATGTAGATAGCTGGATTATGTGCATCGTCCATTACATAAACACATTGTCTTTTTATGATAATGTAGCACAAGTCAGCTGTGGTGTGGAGGCTGGTGGGTGGTGTGGAGGCTGGTGCGGGTCCAGTGAGGGGAGTAGTCCTCCTCGGCCTCCTGCCCTGTGGTTGCTGTGTGTACACTGCTGTTGCACATAGTGGCAGCCATAGTGCTGACGTTGAAGCCCAGCCCTGTGAGGTTGCAGAAGCGGAGTGCAGGGAGGGGAGACATGGGGGAGGCCGCACAGAGGGCCGGGGGAGGAGAACACGGGCACTTGGAGATGCCTGATTGCTGGAGAGAGACAGTCAATCGTTTCTAGAAAGTCCTTGAACCAACCGGCTGGGCCTGAGTGGAGGAGGCCCATCTGCACCCCACGTCCGGAGAGGGGCTCCGTGCTCTGCAGCCAGCACAGGGGGAGCACACACTTTCAATGGAGGAGCAGCCTGGCCCACAGCAGCAGCAGCACAACCACCACCATCTGCACTCCTCGCCCAGCTACTACTACTACACGGCCAGCAGCAGCCTGCAGCATGGAGCCGAGGGCAGCGCCAAGTACCAGCCAAAGCCGATAAAACATGAGCAGAAACACGCCCTACAGCAGCAGGAAACACACCAGAAGAAAACAGGTCGGCTCCTGGGGGGCACTACAGGGGGTGCATGGGTGGGGGGAAGCATGGAAGTCTGGGGGTGCTGGCCAGAGCGGCCATGGCTTCTCTGTGCCAGTGACTTGGCAATGCCATCCGTGGGTTATCCGGGCACACGCCGTATGCCAGGCTGTGGCTTGTACTGTGAAACGATAATTGCATTGGTCATTGGATATTGGTTTTGCTCGTTGCCCCCCACACTGAGACTCAGCCCCCTGACCAGGTCACCAGCGCTGTGGCTCATAACGCCTGCGACTGAATGGAGAGGTTGCTTGTCGCCAAGTATTGGGGTCTATGGGGTGGTCTTGTGCCTGACCGCTGTTATGTGTGATTGAGACTTCTATGGAGTGTGACTGATGTGCAAGAAAACTTACAGCCGGGGTCCCCCAACTTATTGAGGAATTTTTTGGGTACATAGTCACTAAATTGCCTGTGGCATAGCCTGGAACAAAGGCCTGCGCCACACGCTTAGTCTTTTGTCTGTTACAAGATGCGTTGTTGCAATTACAAAATGATTGTTTTTGTAAATCTAGAAACAATTGAGCTGATAGATCACACCCTGGTGTATATATATATAACGGCAGACACTGGGGTGTGAGCGGCTGCCTGGGCCCGGACCCCACATAAGATCATTGGGTGTTTTACTAGTGTTGCTTCTAGATGTTAATACCCAATTTAGGGTGCAGTGCACAGAATGCCCCTTATGGCGGATCACTAGAATGCCCCTTATGGCGGATCACTAGAATGCCCCTTATGGGGGATCACTAGAATGCCCCTTATGGGGGATCACTAGAATGCCCCTTATGGGGGATCACTAGAATGCCCCTTATGGGGGATCACTAGAATGCCCCTTATGGGGGATCACTAGAATGCCCCTTATGGGGGATCACTAGAATGCCCCTTATGGGGGATCACTAGAATGCCCCTTATGGCGGATCACTAGAATGCCCCTTATGGGGGATCACTAGAATGCCCCTTATGGGGGATCACTAGAATGCCCCTTTTGGCGGATCACTAGAATGCCCCTTTTGGCGGATCACTAGAATGCCCCTTATGGCGGATCACTAGTGCACAGAGTGGCCCCTTATGGCGGATCACTAGAATGCCCCTTTTGGCGGATCACTAGAATGCCCCTTATGGCGGATCACTAGAATGCCCCTTATGGCGGATCACTAGTGTCTCATTCTGTTTGTTATTCTTGCCATGTTTTATTGTTTTATTGTAGGGTTTTCTTTTAGGGCAGGGTTCCCCAACTCCGGTCCTCAAGGCCCACCAACAGATCATGTTTTGAGGATTTCCTTTGTATTGCACAGGTGATGCAATTATCACGTGAACAATACTAAGGAAATCCTGAAAACATGACCTGTTGGTGGGCCTTGAGGACTGGAGTTGGGGAACCCTGTTTTAGGGGATGTGTGTAGTTACGTAAAACCACTCAGGCCGGCTGCTTGCTGCAGGGGGTAATTGAGTTCTGGAAGCCGGCTATGTGCCTCCTCCTCCTCTCCAGTCAGCTGCTTCATATGGCCTAGTGTCCGCAGCCAGAGCTCAGGACTCGCCTAAATGCCTGTATCGCGTGTAGACAGATCTGGGGCGACTGCTCCCGGGTCACTGAGTCCATGTAGATGTGGACGGTGATAACGTCGTGTGCTATTGGCTATTGTGTCGCTGTCATTGTTTCCTCTATACGGGTGGAAACAAGTTGTATCAGATGAATATTCTAGAAGATGTGGCTCTCGGCCCTGGCGTCTACGTTATATAATGGGATTGTGTGTCTACGAGAGATGTTCTGGCAGGACGGAGAACGTGCCGTGTGCTGTTCTATAAGCTTGGGTACATTTTTTTTTTTTTTTTTTTTTTTTTATCGATGTTGATGAAAGACAATTTTAGTCTTTTACACTTTCACAAATAAAAAATATCGCTGCATAGGCATTATCGTAAAAGTAGGAAGAACTAGTAGCAATGCGATCGCCTTTATCAGGCATGCGGAGAGGTACAACTCTCATCTAGTTTTTCATAATTTTTCTGAAAGTCGCAATTCGTCTATTGCTTCTGTCACATTGGTACTACTTCTCAGGCTGAATTCCCACGTTCGTATTTCAAGGTCCATATGTGATCCACAATGTCGGAACCGAAGATGGTTCTTATGACCTGAACTAACATTTTCAGACATGCCTATAAGGTATATTTGTTTTAATTATTTTACTCCCTTATATAGCACTATTAATTCCTCTGCGCTTTACAGACCTCATCATCACTGTCCCCGATGGGGCTCACAATCTAAATTCCCAATCAGTATGTCTTTGGAATGTGGGAGGAAACCCACTCAAACACGGGGAGAACTTATAAACTCCTTGGTGGGATTTGAACCCAGGACCCCAGCGCTGCAAGGCTGCAGTGCTAACCACTGAGCCACTTGTGTGCACACCATCCTTTTTCATGTGGCTCCGCTCTGAAACCCACCAACTAAACAAAAGAATTAATGTGTTAATTTATACGTGAAAACAACTTGCTGTCCACACATTCAGTCTTTTTGAGCCTGATTTATCCACTTGGGGTCTCCAACTAGTTAAAAGAAGTGACCTGATCGTTCTTCAGGTGTTTTCCACTTTGTAGTTGCTTTGCATTTTCTAATACAAGTCAGTGGGATGGCTCGACAGGCGCCCTGAGTGTTTTGACAACATTTTTGCTTGAATATTCGCTAGTGGTTTCTTCATTGTTGAATGCCAGTAAAAAGACGTTCATAATTACTGCCAAAAAGTGTCGAAAAAGTGCTCGGGAAACAATTTAAAAAACCCAAAACACTAAAGAAGCATCAGGAAAAAATTGCTGGCGTTTCCTGAAGATGTTGGAAGCACATACCCTAAAGGTACCGACACATTTAGCGATGCACCAGCGATACGACCTGGTCAGGATCGCTGGTGCATCGCTAAATTGTCGCTAGTGAGCTGCCACACAGGCAGATCTCACCAGCGACATGTCGGCGGTCGTTACTTACCTGTCAGACGTGGCGATGAAGACGTCCTCCCGCCCGCGTCCACGTGTCGCTCGTCGGCGCCAACAGGAAGCGGCTGACGAGAAACGGTCCAGGACGTTCTCGCACGATCAGCGATAACCAGCGGGGGAGCCGGTTGGAGGTATCAGACATAGTGATATCGCTAGCAATATCGCTGCTGCGTCACAAAATCGGTGACTCTTTAGCGATATCGCTAGCGATCTCGCTTAGTGTGACGGGCCCTTTAGGCTGTTAGTTTGGATCAGATGACTCATGGTCGATCCAGACATTGCGGTAGCATATGGATGTCTGAATTCATCCTTAAAGGGAATCTGTCACCCCATTTTAGCCTTATCAGCTGCCGGCACCGCCATCAGGGGCTTATCTACAGCATTCTGTAATGCTGTAGATAAGCCCCAGATGTAACCTGAAAGAGAAGAAAAAAGAGATTATACTCACCCTGGCGTTCTGTCCGGTCCGATGGGTGTCGCCGTCCCGTCTGGCGCCTCCAATCTTCACACGATTATGTCCTCCTTCTTGCTTCTCCTGCGCAGGCGTACTTTATCTGCCCTATTGAGGACAGAGCAGAGTACTGCAGTGCGCAGGCGCCGGACCTCTCTGACCTTTCCCGGCGCCTGCGCACTGCAGTACTTTACTCTGCCCTCAACAGGGCAGATAAAATACGCCTGCACAGGAGCCGAGGGAGAAGCAAGAAGGAGGACGTCATCGTGTGAAGATGGGAGGCACCGGACCGCGACACCCACCACCCCCGCCCCCCGGTGATTATAATCTAACGTGTTTTTCTTCTCTTTCAGGGTACATCGGGGGCTTATCTACAGCATTACAGAATGCTGTAGATAAGCCCCTGATGGCGGTGGCCGCAGCTTATAGGCCGAAAATGGGGTGACAGATTCCCTTTAATCTGGTGTGAACAGTTTAATGGTAATACGTGGCTTCCCTTCTTTGCCTGTTAACAGTACTCCCCTGCCCACTTTTGATCTGCCCAATAGAGGGTGTTAAAAACTGATGTCCACTACTGAAAGTGTGTACAATGGGCATGTGAGCTTAAACTTGACCATGGAGTGGTAACAAAAGGTGGCCAGGGTCTCACATGCAAAGAACTCGCACGAGTCTTGCATCTTAATATCCGGCACTGCCGCCGTCACTTGGGACCGGAGTGTGCGGCTGCATGTATTTCTATGCAGCTGAGTGCTTCGGTCCGTTTGCCGGCGGCAGTGCCTGGTATTGAGATGCGAGACTCATGCGAGTTTCTTGCATGTGTGACCCTGGCCTTACTTGGGAAACAGATGGGGCTGGAAAGCACCATGATCATGGCACAAGTCTGTGCAATTTTCTGCTTCTGATCTTATGCAAGCTTAAAATAGGACTAGGCTTATAACCAATGAAGGGACACGGTGTGCACTGTTCTGCTTTCTCCCTACTAAGCTGATTATTGGGGACTTGAAGGTTGGACTCCCACTGATCCAACATTGTCATTATATATTTCAAAGCACCACTCCAGCATTTTTTTATTTTTTGCAGCACTGGGGTGGTGCAACTAGTCCAAGCTCCCTGGCCCATAGCATTATACTTACCAGCCATCAGTTTCATCATATACCGGCGCCGTTCTGGTCCTCTTCTGCAGGTGGCTCCAGTGTTTGCTGGAAGATCCGGAAGTCACAACCCAGTGTAAGTTTGAGAGCTAGAATGGGGCAATCATAAACTTATACTGAGAGCTTGTGAGTGTTAACTTTGACTTCCGATCGGGACGAAAGAGCGACATTGATAACTGATCACGATGGCGACTGGTGACGAGTATAACGCTTAAGTCAGGGATCTTGCATTAGTTGCACCACTCCAGTGCCGCAAAAAAAAAAAATGCTGGAGTGGTGCTTTAACTCCTGAAAGAGTTTGTCCAGGATTAGAAGAGCATGGCTGCGTTCTTTCATAAATTGCGCCATCCCTGACCATGGGTTGCATCTTGGTATTACAACTCGGCCCCGTTGAAATGAATAGAGCTGAGCTGCCATACACATCCAATGGTTGGGGGTCATTGTTTTCTAAAGAAAGCCGCCATGTTTTTCTAATCTTAGACATCCCGATGAAGATACAGTAGTAGTTCAGGTCTGTGACTCACTACTGCCAACTTTCTAAATCACTGACAAACAATTTAGTTGATTTGATAAGTCATGGCCGGAGGATCTGACTGACATTTCCATCTTTACGATCCGGCGCAGGGGGTGTCATTGTTGGCTAGTGATGGTTCTTTTGATCAATGTCTGTTGTAAATGTCACCATGAGCAGCACTTACAGTCATGGCCAAATGTTTAGAGAATGACACAAATATTAATTTTTACAAAGTCTACTGCTTCATTTTTTCTAATGGCAATTTGCATATACTCCAGAATGTTATAAAGAGTGATCAGCTTAACAGCAATTACTTGCAAAGTCAATATTTGCCTAGAAAATTAACTTTATCCCCCAAAACACATTTCAACATCATAGCAGCCCTGCCTTAAAAGGACCAGCTAACATCGTTTCAGTGATTGCTCCATTAACACAGGTGTGGGTGTTGATGAGGACAGGGCTGGAGATCAATCTGTCATGATTAAGTAAGAATGACACCACTGGACACTTTAAAAGGAGGCTGGTGCTTGGCATCATTGTTTCTCTTCTGTTAACCATGGTTATCTCTAAAGAAACACGTGCAGTCATCATTGCACTGACACAAAAATGGCCTAACAGGGAAGAGTATCGCAGCTAGAAAGATTGCACCTCAGTCAACAATCTATCGCATCATCAAGAACTTCAAGGAGAGAGGTTCCCTTGTTGCCAAAAAGGCTCCAGGGCGCCCAAGAAAGACCAGCAAGCGCCAGGACCGTCTCTTAAGTGTTTCAGCTGCGGGATCGGGCTACCAGCAGTGCAGAGCTTGCTCAGGAATGGCAGCAGGCAGGTGTGAGTGCATCTGCACGCACTGTGAGGCGGAGACTCTTGGAGCAAGGCCTGGTCTCAAGGAGGGCAGCAAAGAAGCCACTTTCTCCAGAAAAAACATCATGGACAGACTGATATTCTGCAAGAGGTACAGGGAGTGGACTGCTGAGGACTGAGGTAAAGTCATTTTCTCTGATGAATCCCCTTTTCGATTGTTTGGGACATCTGGAAAACGGCTTATTCGGAGAAGACCAGGTGAGCGCTACCACCAGTCTTGTCTCATGCCAACTGTCAAGCATCCTGAAACCATTCATGTGTGGGGTGGCTTCTCAGCCAAGGGAATGGGCTCTCTCTCAGTCTTAGTTAAAAAAAAAAAGTTGTAGTCAGCTTACCCGTCTGCAGAGCAATCCCCAAGCCTGCCAACGCCCAGCACGGACTGTGGTGAGCATCCACATGAATTAGGAGCAAGAGGAAGAAAAAAAAAAGTGATCCAGCTGGAGACGGAGGCGGCTGCAATGACTAAGACTATTTTTTAGTTGAAACGCGTTGATCCTCCTCACTGGTGTGCATGGTGTTTGCTATAAGAAATTTTTAAAGAACCAATATATTTTTAAGTTGTCCAATAAAGCTTTGTAAATTGCAGCCGCCTCAGTCTCCAGCTGGATCACTTTTTTTTTTCTTCCTCTCTGTCTTGCCTAAAAACACAGACATGAATAAAGAATGGTACCAGAATGTCCTCCAAGAGCAACTTCTCCAACCGTCCAAGAGCAGTTTGGCGATCAACAATGCCTTTTTCAACATGATGGAGCACCTTGCCATAAAGCAAAGGTGATAACTAAATGGCTCAGGGAACAAAACAGAGATTTTGGGACCATGGCCTGGAAACTCCCCAGATCTTAATCCCATTGAGAACTTGTGGTCAATCATCAAGAGACGGGTGGACAAACAAAAACCTTCAAATTCAGACAAAATAAAAGCATTTTTTTTGCAAGAATGGACTGCTATCAGTCAGGATTTGATCCAGAAGTTGATTGAGAGCATGCCAGGGAGAATTGCTGAGGTCCTGAAGAAGAAGGGTCAACACTGCAAATATTGACTTGCTGCATTAACTCATTCTAACTGTCAATATAACCTTTTGCTACTCATAATATGATTGCAATTATATTTCTGTATGTGATAAAAACATCTGACAAACACACATAAAAACCAGAGGGCAGCAGATCATGTGAAAATATAATATTTGTGTCATTCTCTAAACTTTTGGCCGACTGTACATTTCCTGATCATGCAGCTTATGATAACTCTGGCAGCACAATTAATGAAAGTAATCCATAGTTTTATTTTTCCCCATGTATTCACAACTATCATGATGGCAGATTTGATCAGTGTTCTTTTCCATCCCTCGTATAATGCCGACTTGTTCTGTAGCGCTGTACGGTCTGTTATCAGTCGTACCATTCTCTACTTATACAGTGTTACCAATGGGGTCTCAAGTTAAAAAAACAAAACAAAAAAAAAACGTACATTAAAAATAAAAATCTCATTCTGCTTCATTAGGTTTTGGCCCAAATATGCAGCAAAATCTGACACCTGAGTTTATTCAGCCCCCATTGCTTACAATGAGTGGAAAACCCTGAAGGAAGTGACAATGCTGCATTCTGCGAAAAGGAAGCGAAGCACAAAATACGGAGGACAGAAAAACCAAAGTGTGTGCGTGAGATTTCTGAAATCTCATGCGCTTTGCTGGTACTGTAAAACGCTGCTGAAAATTTGCATTAAAAAACCGCTGAAAAGGCGCAATGTGTGAACACGCCCTAAACAGAATTAAAATACTGTCGTGTTTAGGCGTAAGCATTTTTTATTGTAAATTCTTCATATTGCTAAAGCAACCATCGCCTTTTATTCGTGGGGGGAAAACCTTTTTTTTTAAAAAAAAACAAAAACTTTTCATGTGCTCTTGAAAAAAAAAAATATACGGTGTATATGCAAAGAGTCATAAAACGTCATGCAAGGTTTGAAAAATTGCTAAACTTTGGAACCCAGGCATGAGCAAAGTGATTTGCAGTACCTTGGTCCAGCAGCCACATTACCATGTTACTCTGTGGCAGAGCTCTGCAAACTGTCTAATAGCTGCCAGTATCCCTGACGCCCCATCAGAACAGTAGATCCCAGCAACGTCATGACTGTAATGTCGTACTGCACCTCCATACGTCGCCGGACTTATTAATCAGCAGAGGTTACCAGTAGTGATGAGCAAAACCTTGTTTATTTGGGTTTGGGCGGACTTTTTAAAAAGTTCAGTTCGGGACCCGAACTTGACCCCGGACTCCAACCCCATTCAAGTCAATGGGGACCCAAACCTCAGTGTTGTAAAATTGTCAGAGTAAAGGCTAGGGGGCTGCAAAAGGAAGCAAAATGGGGGTAAGCGAAGGACAATTGCAGATGAATGTGGATAGATGGGAAAATGACTTAAAGGGGTTTTGTCACCATAGCAATCATGGTAAAATAGGAAGTACGTGAATAACATAAAATAGGTGTCCTCACGGAGACTGAGGCTGGCTACTGTCCAGTTAGAAATTTCTCCAACAGAGCATGTGGCAGAGTACTCCTAAAGAAGCAGCTTACAAATGTCACCCACAGAGCATTGGGCATAATACCCCCACAGAATCTTAAAAATGTCACCCACAGGGCATGTTTTCATATTACCCCCACAACTCCAAAATTTCAACTCCAGTTGTGTACATTGCAAGCTGGTAGTATGATCTTGGGTCGAGCTGGCGGTCCTTCGTGAGGGTGGCTAATGGCAGTCCAGATAGAAATGTCACCCACAGAGCATGAGGCAGAGTACCTCTACAGAAGCAGCTTACAAATTTTGCCCACAGAGCCAAACTTTCTTCATACAGTAGAGTGACTGCAGATAAAAAGTTTGTAGTTTGATTCTGGATACAGTGGAGGTCCAACGCGAGGCTTGCTTCCACTAGTCACAGCCCTTCAGCCTTGGGATGCTTCTCCAGTACTGGTGCCTTAGGGTCCTGGGGACCCAAAGTATTTCCATTGAAAAAATTATTGTTCAGAGCAGGCAACCATGCCTGAATACTTCAGCTAGGCATAATAGAATTGTACTCCGTTTCTATTTTCTTGTTTGTTTGAACTGGAGCCATGATTGCGTGGACCCGGTGGAACACAAAATGAAGGAGCTACAGGCACTGCGCAGCCATCCAATCTCAAACCGCCCACGGGAGGGGTTGCAGAGTACACACGGGTAATGGAGAATCGGGGTGCTATTCTGGAGAGACAGCCTGATTAAACAGGTAGCACATCCAAGGAATGCAGCAGTCAAGCAAATTAACCACTTCTCACCTGAGTCAGCAGTTGATCTAGCGAGACAGAATAGCCATTCATGAAAATTTAGAGGCTCTGTAATTTGAGTAGTTAAATCCTTTACTAAGCATTAGGCCCGGTTGCAAAGAAGAGTAAAATAATTTTTTAGGCCCGCTACTGGTACAGATACAGCTGCAGAATGCACAGAGGCTTTTAGGCACAGTATCCTCATAGAAGGTACTAACAAATTTCACCCACAGAGCATGTTTCCACATTTCCCCTACAAAAGCTGATTAAAAAAAATTCACACCCAGACAATAGGCACAATACCCCCACAGGCAGGGTTGCAGGGTACACACAGCATCTTAAAGGCACAGTACTCCCACATATATGGGTTAAAGAACACCCACAGTGGCTTTTGACACAGTACTATCAAAGACATGATTGCATAAGAGAACAAAAATGTGTTTTAGATACACCTCACTCCCACTGACACAGTTGAAAATTATCAAGATTGTAAAAACTTGTGGTTGCACACGGTACTATCACAGACATGGCTGCAGAGTACACAATGTTTTTGGTAAACTGCGCACACACAAAACCTAATACTGTTCTTCACTACAGCTGCGTCCTGTCCCTACGCTAAGCAGAGCAGAAATAAAAAAAAAAATCAGAATCTTGAACCAGAAGGAACAGGAGCAAGTGGAGGAGGAAGTGGAGATACAGGGCAGCACGGTGGCTCAGTGGTTAGCAGTGCAACTTTGCAGCGCTGGGGTTCTGGTTTCAAATCCAACCAAGAACAACATCTGCAAGGAGTTTGTATCTTCTCCCTGTGTTTGCGTGGGTTTCTTCCCGGTACTCCCACACTCCAAAAGATATACTGATAGGTAAATTAGATTGTGAGCCACAATGGTGACAGTGCTGATAATGTCTATAAAGCGCTGTGGAATTAATGGCGCTATATTAGTAAAATAAACAGTCAAGGGAGGAGTAATCCAACACTTTTTATTTTATTTTTTATTTTAGTAATGGAACAGACTTAAAACAACCTAGAATTTACAAAACTAAAACTAGCAATCTATAACCAGGAGGGTGTAGGTACGAGTGGAGGAAAATGTGGACATCTTGCCACGGATCTCTTCTGAGCTGTGTTTGGTGTAATGATTTCAGCGGCATGGTAGGCTGTATCAGCCAGCCTACTGGCTAGGGGCTGCCTGATGTGCCGTAGCACCATGCTCCCTCTTTTGCTGTGGTCTAGTGGCAGCATGGCCACCTCATCTTGCTCCAAACTGTGCACATCGCTAGGATGGCCTCTTCTCCATGTGGGGTCTAGGACCTCCATCTCCCGCATCATCTTCCACAACTCAACCCTGCAGTCCTTGCCAGTCTGCACACTGCAGAAAGATGCTGCAATTGGCAGCTGAGTTTTGTCATCCTCTGACATGTGCTGCAGTGGTCCACTGACCCACACATAGTCATTATCCAAAATAAGTGGTTGGGCATCAGTGCACTCAAATCACATCCACTTAGGGTATGTGCACATGCGGCGGATTCTGCTGCGGTCCGGTTCCGCAGCGTTTTTGGCCCTGTGGATCCGCAGCAGTTCTGCAGACATGGTGCAGTACCTTGTTATCCTATGGGTTTTCAAAACCGCTGTGCCCAGGCTGCGGTTTTTTCTGCGCGGTTTTGCTGCAGTTTACAAACCGCAGCATGTCAACTCTTTCTGTGGATTCCACAGCGGTTCGGCACCTGTTCCATGGTCCAGGTGTCAAACCGCAGGTCACTTTACCTGCGGTTTTACCTGCGGATCCGCACGAGAACAACCCGCAGGTGAATCCGCAGCGTGTGCGCATAGCCTTATGGGGCAGGGCCAGGTGGATGGACGAAAGAACCCCAGCCAGCAGTCATCAAAAAGCAAAAAAGACTGCTGCATGACTTGGCTCAGTGTGCTTGGCTGATTTGCAAGGGGCAAACTTACAGAAAAAAACGACCAAAAAGTCCCAGAAAGATAATGTATTTATTGAGTCATTATAAAAAATTATTTAAAAAACATAGTTAAAATGTATAATACATATACTGAACAAAAAAGAGGGGTTATGCTACCCAGATATGAGGCATAAAGTATATACGACAAAATTGTATAAACAAAAATAGTGATTAAACAAAATAGGTATTGATATTTATAAAAAATAATAGATAGTAAACAATATAAAGTGCACAGACACCAAAGAGTATATACTAGAAACCATAAACATAAGTGTAAACCACTACCACCGTAAACCTATATATATCAATATACCAATATAGTGCATCTGTGTGGTAGGCTGAAAAAGGACACAATGTGTGTCACAATATTACAATGTCTGCCGACCAGGAAAGGGGAAAATGGTGTAAAAATAATAAAAATATGCTGATGAAGGCTTAGCGCGAAACGCGCGTCGGGACCGGGTTGCTTTCCCAGGAGACCAGGAGAGGTTGTATGTATTTTCACATATTTTTATTATTTTTACACCATTTTCCCCTTTCCTGGTCGGCAGACATTGTAATATTGTGACACACATTGTGTCCTTTTTCAGCCTACCACACAGATGCACTATATTGGTATATTGATATATATAGGTTTACGGTGGTAGTGGTTTACACTTATGTTTATGGTTTCTAGTATATACTCTTTGGTGTCTGTGCACTTTATATTGTTTACTATCTATTATTATTTTTTATAAATATCAATACCTATTTTGTTTAATCACTATTTTTGTTTATACAATTTTGTCGTATATACTTTATGCCTCATATCTGGGTAGCATAACCCCTCTTTTTTGTTCAGTATATGTATTATACATTTTAACTGTATGTTTTTTAAATAATTTTTTATAATGACTCAATAAATACATTATCTTTCTGGGACTTTTTGGTCGTTTTTTTCTGTAAGTTTGGTGTTTGCAACACGACTGTCCTACTAACTGTCCAACACTCTCCAGCGATATATTATTGTTTATTCACATTACTATTTTAATATAGTGTAATTTCGCTGTTTCTCCTTACTTTGTTCTTTTTCTTGATTTGCAAGGGGGTGGAAGCCGGATGAGCATGGTTCTCAATGCCAACTGTGCACTTTATGTAGTAAACCAGGTGGAAGATAATGTGAAGGAACTGAAACCACTTAACCATCCAATCTAACACCTTTTCAACATCTTGTGGCCAGGGCTTTGGAGTCAGTCTGTGTCCATTTTGGTGGAGTCGGTATAAAATGTAACGACTCCAACTCCTAAAAAATATAAATTGGGTACAGTAGTTCAGTGCAGGATGTGCTGTAAATTTTTTATAAGAATTTGGGAAAGTTATGCAAGGTCTGTTATATTTCTGATCTGGGTAAAACTTTTAGCACTGTACTCCCACAGATATGGGTGCAGAGGCCACGCAATGGCCTTTAGCACTGTACTCCCACAGATATGGGTGCAGAGGCCAAGCAATGGTTTTTAGCACTGTACTCCCACAGATATGGGTGCAGAGGCCAAGCAATGGTTTTTAGCACTGTACTCCCACAGATATGGGTGCAGAGGCCACGCAATGGCCTTTAGCACTGTACTCCCACAGATGTGGATGCAGAGGCCAAGCAATGGCTTTTAGCACTGTACTCCCACAGATGTGGGTGCAGAGGCCACGCAATGGCCTTTAGTACTACTCCCACAGGTGTGGATGCAGAGGCCAAGCAATGGCTTTTAGCACTGTACTCCCACAGATGTGGGTGCAGAGGCCACGCAATGGCCTTTAGCACTGTACTCCCACAGATATGGGTGCAGAGGCCACGCAATGGCTATTAGCACTGTGCTCCCACAGATATGGGTGCAGAGGCCACGCAATGGCTATTAGCACTGTGCTCCCACAGATATGGGTGCAGAGGCCACGCAATGGCTATTAGCACTGTGCTCCCACAGATATGGGTGCAGAGGCCACGCAATGGCTATTAGCACTGTGCTCCCACAGATATGGGTGCAGAGGCCACGCAATGGCTTTTAGCACTGTGCTCCCACAGATATGGGTGCAGAGGCCACACAATGGCTTTTAGCACTGTGCTCCCACAGATATGGGTGCAGAGGCCACGCAATGGCTTTTAGCACTGTGCTCCCACAGATATGGGTGCAGAGGCCACGCAATGGCTTTTAGCACTGTGCTCCCACAGATATGGGTGCAGAGGCCACGCAATGGCTTTTAGCACTGTGCTCCCACAGATATGGATTGCAAAGTGTGCATTCTGAGTCTGTCCCTCACTCCAGCTGCGTGCTATCCCTACACTGAGAGCATTATAGTGGCCGGGTCACACACTGCGCTGGCCAGTCACAGCCATGCCAATATTTGGCATGGCTGTGATGGCTCCTGAAGTGTCCATGATCGAAAAGTTTGCTGATTGGCTGCGATGCAGCCTTAAGTTTTAACAAGTTTTATTAGACTGGCGAAACCGAATGTGCAGTAAAAAGTCTGTGTTCGGTGACTTTACACTAGGTGTCTGGTACGAACGCCGAACTTTACCATTCGGGTTCACTCATTCTTAATTCCCAATAATTTTGGCATGAATACCTCTGTGGCTTTTTGATTTGCAACTATTCATCAGATGCTTTGCACCTTTTTTAAGTTGTATTTTTTGGCGTGAAATCCTGCTAGCAAATTCTCTTTAATAACAGGAGAAGGGGATATAATGTATACAAATATCTGCATTTATTTGAGTTTGGGAAATAGTGACATGTTGAAAAAATGTTTATGATGCTAGTCTGCAGAAAGAGACTGAGCGAAAAAACGTCTGCAACAAGAGCCTGGCGTCAGTACGTAACCCCCTAGACCTGGGTCATGTCCTCCATAAATATATGCCCCCACCTATAGACGGAATAGGAGTCTGATGCTTGCTTCAGCAGATGAGCAGGTCGGCCATATTTGTATAGATGGAGAGATGGGAGCACATGGCAGGATTTTACACATTCAAGTCTTTTTATAGTTAGTGACAGCTGCCAACTTGTATTGCTGTTCTTGTAAATGCCATAGACTTGAATGGTGAGATCCAACTCTCCATTCACTCTTTTTCCCGGACGTATTTGTCTTATCTGAATGGCAGAGAACAGGGCAACATATACTTCAAAATCGAGGGTTTCGGGGTCTCCAGGGTGGAGATGGAGGGAAAACAAGTAGGTGTACTTAAATATTTTGCCAAGAAAAGGATGCATCGAGCGCCTATACTTGGTTTGAACAGTCATTCTGTGCTGACAGACGCCCTTTAATGTGCATAATGTTCAGATGATGAAATCTCCTAAAAAATTATTGGTAAATCCTCCAGGGCTGTGGAGTCGGAGTCGTGGAGTCGGAGTCGGAGTCGGTGCTCATTTTGGTGGAGTCGGAGTCGGAGTTGGAGTCGGTATAAAATGGACCGACTCCGACTCCTAAAATATATAATAAATTGGGTACAGTAATTCAATGCAGGATGTGCTGAATATTTTTTCATAGGAGTTTGGGAAAGTTATGAAATGTCCTATAAATGGCTGTTCTATTCCTAATCTAAGGCTACATTCACACATAGCGTTTTTCCTGTGTTTTTTGAGGATACGTTTTTCAGCTGCAAAAGCTGATCATCTTTTTAAAAAACCGCATCACCTGAAAGGTTTTTGAGCTCATAGATAATGTTTTCAATAGCAAAAGCAGATTAGAAATCTGCTCTATCTATCCATTTATCCATATCTGTCTATCCATATCATATCTGTACCAAAAAGAATGAAAACCGGGTAGTACACCAATATATATTCTGTTCTATCTAAATATCTTGATTATTGGATCATAAAAATGATTAAATGTCTGAGGTTCACATTGTACTACAATAAATTTTTCACTTAAATATAAGCAATATGTGTGGGAGTCGGAGTCGTGGAGTCGGAGTTGGAGTCGGAGTCGGTGTAAGGGAAATTGAGGAGTCGGAGTCGGAGTTGGAGTCGCAGGGTTGGCTTACCGACTCCACAGCCCTGAAATCCTCAGTATAAGGTTATAGGCATACAGAAGTAGAGTAGGGCCTCAAACACTTTCTGACTCCCTACAATCTTCCCTGTCCCCAATCTCCTCTTTTTCCTGTCCTGATCTGGCTGTTCATCACTAAAACAACACTCTTACAACCACCCTTGACCAGGTAGCGCCCCTCACCATCAGAACCTCCAAACACAAGAGTAAAACAGCCCTGGCTCACATCGCAAACTCTATTTCTCCAAAGATGCTCTAGGAGTGCTGAACGCCGATGGAGAAAAACCCGCACACCAGAAGACTTCATCCACTTCAAATTTATGCTAAGAACCTACAACTCTGCCCTTCACTTCGCCAAACAGACCTACTTCACCACCCTGATCTCCTCACTAGCCAACAACCCCAAGAAACTTTTTGACACCTGGCACTCCCTCCTCAGGCAAAAAGCACAAGCTCCTATCTCAGACATTTGTGCAAATGACCTGGCCTCCCATTTTATAGAGAAAATAGATATCTGTCAGGAAATCCGCTCCCAACCAAGTACTGTGACTCCCATCCCTTCCTGCATCTCCCCTGGCTCACTCTCCATATTTGATCCCATCACAGAAGAAGTAGTCTCCAGACTCCTCTCCTCTTCTTCTCGCCCAACTACATGCACTACCTACCCCATGCCCTCACATCTCCTCCAGTCTCTCTCGCCAGTCATCACAACTCATCTAACTACAATCTTTAATCTCTCCCTCTCCTCGGACATTTTCCCATCCCATCCTCCTTCAAACACTCTATTATTACTCCATTATTAAAGAAACCTGCTCTTGTCTCATCCTGCGCAAACAACTACAGACCAGTATCCAATCTCCCCTTCATCTCTAAACTTTTGTTTGCCTAGTCTACTCCCGCCTTACCCGTTACCTCTCCACTCACTCCCTCCTAGACCCTTCACAGTCTAGCTTCCGACCCCTACATTCGACTGAAACTGCACTCATCAAAGTGACCAATGACCTTCTGACAGCAAAATGTAACGGTGAACACTCTCTGCTCATTCTTATTGACCTATCTGCAGCTTTCGACACTGTTGACCACCGTCTCCTACTCCATAGGCTCCAGTCACTAGGCATTAAGGACACTGCTCTCTTCTGTTCTCTTCCTATCTCTCTGACCGCTCCTTCAGTGTTTTGTTCGCTGGCTCCACGTCATCTCCTCTTCCTCTCGCTGTCGGGGTACCCCAGGGCTCTGTCCTTGGGCCCCCTTCTCTTCTCTCTCTACATGGCCCTAATTGGACAGACCATCAGCAGATTTGGCTTTCAGTACCATCTTTATGCTGATGATACACAACTATATACGTCATCCCCCGACCTTACCCCCGCTGTACTACAGAACGCTAGTGACTGTCTGTCCGCAGTCTCCAACGTCATGTCCGCTCTCTATCTGAAACTTAACCTCTCAAAAACAGAACTACTTCTGCTCCCGCCATCTACTAACCTCCCTAAATCTGACATTTCCCTCTCCGTGGGTGGCACCATAATAACACCCCGGCAGCAGGCACGCTGTCTGGGTGTTATGTTTGACACGAATCTCTCCTTCACATCCCATATACAATCTCTTGCCCACTCTTGCCGCCTACACCTAAAGAACATCTCCAGAATTCGCCCTTTTCTCACCATGGAAACAACAAAAACCCTCACTGTCGCATTGATCCACTCCCGCCTGGATTACTGCAACGCTCTACTAATTGGCCTCCCCGCTACTCGACTTTCCCCTCTCCAGTCCATACTTATTGCAGCAGCCAGGGTCATATACCTGGCTAATCGGTACTCGGATGCGTCCGCTCTTCGCCAGTCCTTACATTGGCTGCCCATTCATTATAGGGTCCAATTCAACGTACTTGTTCTCACCCACAAAGCTCTCCACAGTGCAGAACCCCCCTACATCTCCTCCCTCATTTCTCTCTATCGGCCTAGCCGACCGTTGCGCTCTGCATAAGACTTTCGACTAACCTCTGCCCTAATCCGCACCTCCCACTCCAGACTCCAAGACTTTTCCCGCGCTACGCCAATCCTCTGGAATGCTCTACCCCAAGAAATTAGGACTATCCACAATTTGCACAGTTTTAGGCGCTCTCTCAAAACACATCTATTCAGAGCAGCCTATCACATTCACTAATCGGTCATTTTATGTGCAATTGAGTATGTAGCCCATTCACTATCTCTGTCCCCCACTTTCTCAAGATGGCTGGACCATCATTGTAAATACACACCTGTACTTTGTATCTCCCCCACCTCATTGCAGATTGTAAGCGCTCACGAGCAGGGTCGTCTTATTTTACTTTGATTACTGTATTGTTAACGTTGTTACTTATGACTTGTGTTTTGAAACTGTAAAGCGCTGTGGAATATGTTGGCGCTATATAAATAAAGATTATTATTATTAGGGCCCACCGATGCATAGAATCATAGAATCGTAGAGATGGAAGGGACCTCCTGGGCCATCTGGTCCAACCCCCTGCTCAAAGCAGGATTCGCTAAATCATCCCAGTCAGATGTCTGTCCAGCCTCTGTTTGAAGACTTCCATTGAAGGAGAACTCACCACTTCTCGTGGCAGCCTGTTCCACTCATTGATCACTCTAACTGTCAAAAAGTTTTTTCTAATATCTTATCTGTGTCTCCTCCCATTCACTTTTATCCCATTGCTTCTAGTCTTTCCTTGTGCAAATGAGAATAAAGTTGATCCTTCTACAATGTGACAGCCCTTTAGATATTTGTAGACAGCTATTAAGTCTCCTCTCAGTCTTCTCTTTTGCAAACTAAACATTCCCAAATCCTGCAACCTTTCCTCATAAGACAGGGTTTGCAGACCGGTCACCATTCTGGTCGCTCTTTTCTGAACTTGCTCCAGTTTGTTGATGTCTTTTTTAAAATGTGGTGCCCAAAACTGGACACAATATTCCAGATGAGGTCTGACCAAAGAGGAGTAGAGGGAAATAATGACTTCACGTGATCTAGACTGTATGCTTCTGTTAATACATCCTAGAATTGCATTTGCCTTTTTTGCTGCTGCATCACACTGTTGACTCATATTCAGTCTGTGATCTATTAGTATACCCAAGTCTTTTTCGCATGTGCTGTCACTTAGCCTTATTCCTCCCATTCTATATATGCTTTTTTCATTTTTATTGCCCAGATGTAGTACTTTGCATTTCTCCCTGTTAAAAACCATTCTGTTAGTTGCTGCCCACTTCTCCAGTTTATTTAAATCTTTTTGAATCCTCTCTCTCTCTTCTCTAGTATTAGCTATCCCTCCTAGCTTTGTGTCATCAGCAAATTTAATCAGTTTACCCTCAATTCCTTCATCTAAATCATTGATAAAGATGTTGAACAATACAAGGCCCAGGACAGAGCCCTGTGGTACCCCACTTGAGACATTCTTCCAACTGGATGTGCAGCCATTTACGACCACTCTTTGGGTCCGATCACTAAGCCAGTTATGAATCCACCTAACAGTTGCCTTGTCCATTCCATACTTAGTCATTTTTTCAATAAGGATTGTATGAGAGACTTTGTCAAATGCTTTGCTGAAGTCAAGATATACTATATCTACAGCATTTCCTTGATCCACCCAATCAGTGATACCGTCATAGAAGGAAATTAAATTAGTCTGACATGACTTATTAGTTACAAACCCATGCTGACTCTGTGTAATCACTTCATTCTTATCCAGGTATTGACATACATGTTGTTTAATAATTTGTTCAAAGATCTTTCCTGGTATAGAAGTCAGACTCACCGGCCTATAGTTGCCTGGGTCCACCTTCTTCCCCTTTTTGAAGATAGGAACAACATTTGCTCTTCTCCAGTCTTCTGGCACTTCTCCTGTTCTCTAAGAATTTTCAAAGATTATGGAGAGGGGTTCAAAAATTTCTTCTGCTATCTCCTTCAGTACTCTGGGGTGTAATTCATCTGGACCTGGAGACTTGAATTCATTTAGGTTAGCTAAGTGTTTCCTCACTATCTTTCTGTTTATAGATATCCTGGATTCTTCTATTCCCTTAATAGGACAGTGAATAACAGTTGATATTACATTTCCTTTCTGAGAGAAAACAGATGCAAAATAGGAATTTAAAAGTTCAGCCTTCTCAATATCCTGTCTTACCATTTCATCATTTTCATCCTGTAAAAATCCTATAGCATCTTTGACTTTTCTTTTACTTTTGACATATCCCCAAAATCCTTTATTATTGCTTTTGACATCTCTTGCAAGCCTCAATTCATTTTCAGCTTTAGCTAATCTGATTTGTGCCCTGCAGGTTCTGCAGACTGCATTATATTCTTCTTTAGATATGCCTCCCTCTTTCCATTTTATAAACATTTTTTTCTTCCTTTTTAGCATGTGCTTAAGTTTTGTGTTCATCCATCCTGGTTTCCTTAAATGCTTCCTATTCTTCCCTCTTTTCGGAATTGTTAACAACTGTGCTTTGAGAATTTCATTTTTCAAGATTTCCCATCCTTCCTGGACATTTTTGTCCTTAAGGATATCCAGCCATTGGATCCCTCCAATTCTCTTTCTGAATCCCTTAAAATCTGCCTTTCTGAAATCTAACCTTGACGTCTGAGTCTTCACAGGTCTTCCGCCTCTAGTTATCCAAAATTCTAAAATAGCATGGTCGCTACCTCCTAGGGTCCCAGCCACTTTTACCTCCTCAACCATTTCCTCCCTGTTTATAAGGATTAGATCCAAGGTAGCAGTTCCCCTTGTTTTCTCCCCTACCTTTTGGAAGATAAAGTTGTCAGCAAGAGAGGATAAGAATTTCCTTGACCTGTTAGTTTTGCCTGAGAGAGATTCCCAACAAATGTCTGGATAGTTGAAATCTCCCATATTTTTTGGAGAACTTGGCCATTTGATGCATAAAGAGTTCATCCATATCTTCAGCTTGCACAGGTGGCCTGTAGTAAATGCCTACAATGGTGTCCTTTCCATTGTTCTGTCCTTGTATTCTTACCCAAACAGTTTCCACAGAACTCCCAGTCTCTGAAGCTTCAATCTCTGTGCAGATATACGCGTTTCTGACATACAATGCGACACCCCCTCCTCGTTTATCAAGTCTGTTTCTTGCAAATAAGTTGTATCCTTCTAGTCTTGTATTCCAATCATGTGTATTGTCCCACCAAGTTTCAGTGATTCCAATGACATATTTATTTTCCTGTGTTAGTAGTTCCAATTCTCCTTGTTTGTTGCCCATGCTTTGTGCATTAGTATAGAAACATTTTAGTTTGTGATTGGTTTCTCTTTCTCCAATATTTTTATTAATTAGATTCTTTTGTCTTTGTTCTTCCTTTCCACTTCTAATAGCAGAGTTCTCAATAGCATTTGTCAGGTGTATGGCTTTTTCTGGTCTTTTGCTTCCCTTCCCATGTTGTTCTAGTTTAAAGCTCTCCTTACAAGTGTAGCAAGGCGACTTCCAAATACATGCTTTCCAGTCTTCGTAAGGTGCACCCCATCTCTAGCAAGTAGTCCATCGTATAAGTAGTTCACTCCGTGATCCAGAAATCCAAATCGTTGCTGACGGCACCATCGACGTAGCCAGTTGTTCACCTGCAGAATCTTATTCCACCTCCTTGTTCCATGGCCATCCACTGGGAGGATGGAAGAGAAGACCACCTGCGCTCCCAGTTCTTTCACTTTCTTGCCTAAGTCTTCAAAGTCTCTGCAGATGGTTTCCAGGTCGTTTCTTGCGGTGTCATTTTGTCCCCACATGTAGTAACAGGAATGGGTAGTCATCTGTAGGTCTGAGGAGTCCTGATATCCTGTCAGACACATCTTTAATTTTTGCACCTGGAAGACAGCACATTTCTCTTGAAGTTATATCCGGTCTGCAGATAGCGGCCTCTGTTCCTCTCAACAGGGAATCCCCCATGACCACCACTCTCCGTTTCTTCTTCACAACATTTTTCTTTCTCCATCCAGGAGGACTCTGAAGGCGTACAAGGTTGCTGTTTGTTGGCAAAGTCTTATCCTGATGTATTTCTTCATCGTTTTCCTGCGTGAGAGCCTGGTACTGGTTTCTGAGCAGTATGGGCGCTGACTGCCTCCTGATCCTCCGGGTCACATGTCTCCATTCCTCTGTTTCTTCAGGTGCACTACGAATTTCTTCTCTTTCTGTAACATGAAGAGATAATTCTGCTCTGTCCAAGAACTCTTCACCTTCCTTAATGATCTTCAACGTAGCTAACCTCTCTTCGAGATTTTGCAACTTTTCCTCCAACAGGATGCATCTGGTTCTCCATAACAATGGCTTATAAAAAGAATTATGTATGTACCTTTTAGGGTATGTGCACACGGTACGGATTCTGCTGCGGATCCCCAGCGTTTCTGCAGCTGTGGGTCCGCAGCAGATTTAGGTGTGTTGTGCAGTACCATTGTTTTCAATGGTAAACTGAAAAACCCTGTGCACATGCTGCAGATTTTTCCGCGCGGTTTTGCTGCAGTTTACAATCCGCAGCATGTCAATTCTTTAGTGCAGAAATGCTGCAGTTTCACATCTCATCCATTATGAGGTGTAAAACCGCAGAAAAGTCCTGCGGATTTATCTGCGGTTTTTACTACAAAATCCGCAGAGCCTAAAAACTCTGTGTGCACATAGCCTTAGGAAAAGCCCGAGTGGTTCATCACTGTTGATCTAATGTTAATTCATCGTAGAATCCCATTAATCTGAAACGCTAGAAACAGGAGTCATAGTAAATTTATGGGACTTGCAGAAATATTGTTTATCAGTTTATGGAAATATTACCTTCCAAAGTATGTAGTCCAGTCAGGCACCTGTAATGATTGTTACTATTGGATGGCACAATAAATCTGTATTAATGTCAAGGCTGTGGAGTCGGTAAGCCAAACCTGCGACTCCGACTCCTCAATTTCCCTTACTCCGACTCCACGACTCCGACTCCCACATATATTGCTTATATTTAAGTGAAAAATTTATTGTAGTACAATGTGAACATCAGACATTTAATCATTTCTATGATCCAATAATCAAGATATTGAGGTAGAACATAATATCTATTTATTGGAATACAACTTTAGAACACAAAAAACTGTAATAAATTGTAAATGTGTAATACACTGTATAATATCGATTGCATATATATAGTACAGACCAAAAGTTTGGACAAACCTCTCCTTCAAAGAGTTTTCTTTATTTTCATGACTATGAAAATTGTAGATTCACTCTGAAGGCATCAAAACTATGAATTCACACATGTAGAATTATATAATTAACAAAAAAGTGTGAAACAACTGAAAATATGTCTTATAGTCTAGGTTCTTCAAAGTAGTCACCTTTTGCTTTGATTACTGCTTTGCACACTCTTGGCATTCTCTTGATGAGCTTCAAGAGGTAGTCACCGGAAATGGTCTTCCAACAGTCTTGAAGGAGTTCCAGAGATGCTTAGCACTTGTTGGCCCTTTTGCCTTCACTCTGCGGTCCAGCTCACCCCAAACCATCTCGATTGGGTTCAGGTCTGGTGACTTTGGAGGCCAGGTCATCTGGCGTAGCACCCCATCACTCTCCTCCTTGGTGAAATAGCCCTTACACAGCCTGGAGGTGTGTTTGGGGTCATTGTCCTGTTGAAAAATAAATGATGGTCCAACTAAACGCAAACCGGATGGAATAGCATGCCGCTGCAAGATGCTGTGGTAGCCATGCTGGTTCAGTATGCCTTCAATTTTGAATAAATCCCCAACAGTGTCACCAGCAAAGCACCCCCACACCATCACACCTCCTCCTCCATGCTTCACGGTGGGAACCAGGCACGTAGAGTCCATCCGTTCACCTTTTCTGCGTCGCACAAAGACACGGTGGTTGGAACCAAAGATCTCAAATTTGGACTCCTCAGACCAAAGCACAGATTTCCACTGGTCTTATGTCCATTCCTTGTGTTCTTTAGCCCAAACAAGTCTCTTCTGCTTGTTGCCTGTCCTTAGCAGTGGTTTCCTAGCAGCTATTTTACCATGAAGGCCTGCTGCACAAAGTCTCCTCTTAACAGTTGTTGTAGAGATGTGTCTGCTGCTAGAACTTTGTGTGGCATTGACCTGGTCTCTAATCTGAGCTGCTGTTAACCTGCGATTTCTGAGGCTGGTGACTCGGATTAACTTATCCTCCGCAGCAGAGGTGACTCTTGGTCTTCCTTTCCTGTGGCGGTCCTCATGAGAGCCAGTTTCTTTGTAGTGCTTGATGGTTTTTGCCTCTGCACCTGGGGACACTTTAAATGTTTTCCCAATTTTTCGGACTGACTGACCTTCATTTCCTAAAGTAATGATGGCCACTCGCTTTTCTTTACTTAGCTGCTTTTTTCTTGCCATAATACAAATTCTAACAATCTATTCAGTAGGACTATCAGCTGTGTATCCACCAGACTTCTGCACAACACAACTGATGGTCCCAACCCCATTTATAAGGCAAAAAGTCCCACTTATTAAACCTGACAGGGCACACCTGTGAAGTGAAAATCATTTCCGGTAACTACCTCTTGAAGCTCATCAACAGAATGCCAAGAGTGTGCAAAGCAGTAATCAAAGCAAAAGGTGGCTACTTTGAAGAACCTAGAATATAAGACATATTTTCAGTTGTTTCACACTTTTTTGTTAATTATATAATTCCACATGTGTAAATTCATAGTTTTGATGCCTTCAGAGTGAATCTACAATTTTCATAGTCATGAAAATAAAGAAAACACTTTGAATGAGAAGGTGTGTCCAAACTTTTGGTCTGTACTCTCTCTCTCTCTCTATATATATATATATATATATATATATATATATATATATATATATATATATATATATATATATATATATATATATATATACACACTATGACTTATCTCAGCTAAGACAAAGCCTAGATCCTCAGGCTACATTCACACTATGGACGTCGCCAGGATCAAACCTGGGGGGGGGGGGGGCAGAACCTCATAATGTTCCGCACAATTTGATACTGCACACCTCAGCTGCTGCAGAACCTCATATTGCACAACCCTACACTTGAAAATAGAGCCTTAACCTTAAGAAGATGTGGTGATGAATGCAGTTTATTTATTCCAACTATCAATTGATGTTGATGTGTTACTGAAGACGAGCAATGCCTGTCCTGGGCATCCTTTTGGGCAGCTATGAGGTTTCCCTGACTGGTGCTAAAAAAAAAAAAAGGAGTGTTAGTCTGTGTGCTATCCGGCTTTCATTCTTTTTGGTACAGATAAGATATGGATAGACAGATATGGATAAATGGATAGATAGAGCAGATTTCTAATCTGCTTTTGCTATTGAAAACATTATCTATGAGCTCAAAAACCTTTCAGGTGATGCGGTTTTTTAAAAATCTGATCGGCTTTTGCAACTGAAAAACTTATCCTCAAAAAACGCAGGACAAACGCTGTGTGTGAATGTAGCCTTAGATCAGGAATAGAACAGCCATTTATAGGACATTTCATAACTTTCCCAGATTCCTATGAAAAAATATTCAGCACATCCTGCATTGAACTACTGTACCCAATTTATTATATATTTTAGGAGTCGGTCCATTTTATACCGACTCCAACTCAGACTCCACCAAAATGAACACCGACTCCACGACTCCGACTCCACAGCCCTGGCCAAGTATACACCTTTAGCAGGTGAAATAAGTAATGAACACGTCACCAATTCAATTTTCTAAGTATATTTATTTCTAAAAGTGCCTTATGACATGAAATTCTCACCAGAGGTCCCAGCCACACGGGCAAAGATATCACCAAGCTAAATTAAGTTATGTGTAATAATGAGAAATAACATAGGGAAAAAGTATTGAACATGAAAAAAGAGGTATAAAAAGCCATGGAAAGTCATGACACCAGCTCAATCTATCAGTAATTAGAAAATAATCCTGCCATTTAATAAAAAATATCAGCTGATGGCCTATAAAAAGGGTGTCTCATTACCAAGGTGCCACAGAATAAACATCTTATGATGAGCAAAATCAGTGACTGTCTGAAGACCTTCGCAACCTTATTGTTGTATAACATACTGATGGCATTGGTTAGACAGCCAAAAAAACATGTGTTAGACAGCCAAGCAACCGATGCAAACTTGAGTAGCGAGCACTTGCTCAACACTAGTTCGTTTGTGTTTTTTTTTTTTTTTTTAACTTTTGACAAAACCTCAACCCTAATCTCGAAGAATGATAAAATAAAAAAATTAATCCCTCTAAGGTAACTATACAGTGGTGGGGGTTGATTTACTAACTATCACTGTGATCAAAAGGAACCAATAGAAAAAGTGTCTGCGATTCATTGAATAATGATCACCTGATCGGGAACCAAAAAATCTGGCACTGATCGTGCTCTCCAGGGTTTCCGCTATCCCTAGTAGATTTTCAGGCTCTAGGGGTGCAATATCTTTGTTCCCGATCTCCGTTTTAAAACAGCGATGAGGAAATAAAGCCCCCTAGTGGCCTCCGTTTTTTTTAATTTCTATCGGCGGTTGTTAAGGGGTTAAAGTTTGCTCAACATTTAGTAATAATAATACTGAGAGAATATAGTCTAGCTAAATTGAACTCTTTGGATGCCATAATACCATAGATTTAGGCTAAAAGACATTGCATATCACCCCAAGAACACCGTACAAACAGTGAAGTTTGGAGGTGGAACATCATGGTGTGGGGCCAATTTTCAGCATACGGAACTGTCATACTTCATGTAATCGAAGGAAGTATGAATGGACAAATGTATAGACACATTCTTGATAAAAATCTGCTGCCATCTGGTGAAGCTGAAACGAGAATGGACGTTTCCGCAAGACAATGATCCCAAAAACACAGCCAAGGAAACTCAATTGGTTTCAGAGAAATAAAGTAAAGCTGTTCGAATGGACCAGCTACTCACCTGACCTGAACTTAAGAGAAAATGTATGGAAGGAACTAAAAGCTTAATTCATAGAAGGAGCCCACGGAGGCTTCAGAATGTGAAGAGTGTTTGTGTAGAAGCATGGGCCAAAATCACACCTGAGCAATGCATGCGACTAGTTTCTCCATACAGGAGTCTTGAAGCTGTCATCACCAACAAAGGCTTTTATACAAAGTATTTAAATGAATCTCAGTTCAATACTTTCCCTGTGTCATTTCCCATTATTACACATAATTTATGGACCTCTGTGTTTTGATTTCTTTGCCTGTGTGGATTCAGCGGGTTGTTAACATCATCTGATTGTGAATTTCATGTCAATAGCACCTTTTAGAAATATATTTACTTAGAAAATTGGTGATGTGTGCAATACTTATTTCACCCACTGTATATACCTTGTAATTTAGACTTTCTACATAGCAGTAGATCAGAATATCTCTAAAGCTAGGCATGGTGGAAATATACCTGCAACTCCTTTCATAATACCCACCCAAAAAAAAAAGTCAGGTTTTGATCCATGTCACAGTTGAGGATATATGGTACATTTTGTTGAACACAAATGAACTCATTTAGCCTAACCTTTCCTCCTGAGTTCATGAAAACCCTCCGTGACAAGTGATGGAACTCAGACCTTTAAACAGTTTGTTAGTATTTGACCCACAATTTTGCTGGTGATCACTCATCCATAGGATCGGTGGGAGTCTGACAACTGACAATTAGTGATGATCAAGCATGGTTGGATAAGGTGTCATCGTTATCAGAGCATTTTGGCGTGCTCTAAAAATATGCTCGAGTCCCCATGGCTGCATGTCTCGCGGCTCTTCGACAGCCTTAACACATGCAGAACAAATAGGCAATCCCTGCATGTGTTGCGGCTGTCGAACAGCCCCAAGACATGCAGCCGTGGGGACTCGAGCATATTTTTAGACCATGCCAAAAATACTTGATTAAAACAAGAGCGTGATCAGATAACACCTTATCCAACCACGCTCGATCATCACTACTGACGTACCCAGTAACCAGCATGTATAGCAGTGTGTGGATGTAAGCAGAGTACAAAACTTAAACATCACCGCTCCATGCACTGTGAAGTGGTCATTCTCTGGTACTGCAGCTCCTCTCCTATTGAAGTCAATAGGAGGTGAACCTTACGATTTGACAACGGCCACTACAGTGTTCAGAGCTGTGCTGTTCTGGCTTCATACACTGTTTACATCCAACCATTTCCACTGCAGTTGATTGGTGATGGACCCCAAAGGACCTCATATTTTTCACCTATTTTAAGGATTGGTCATGTAAGTATCGGATAAAACCCTGTAAATGTAGGTTCCCATTTCCATATAAAAAAAATCAGAGGTTCATCCAGAAAACTATTAATATTTTTCTCATTTGTCATCCTTGTGCAATTCGTTTTTTTATAGCAGCAGCTATTAAAGGGGTTGTCCACGGTAATGGCCATGGTAATTCATTCCATCATCCATGTGTGCTGTCTGACAAGTGTGAACTGCATCATATATTGCTAGATATTTTTATGGTATTTCATTCCATCACTCCTGTGGTGGGTCTTTCTTTTTTATCTATTTGGTTTCTTCTTTGAAGTGTAGAAAGGTGTTTTTTTTTTCTTTTCCCTTTCTCTGTTTGATGGCCTTGTCCAGCGTTAGTTATTTACCCTGCATAGTAATGCCTGCTCTGGCCTTGTGCTAATTGGTTAATTACTGATTGTGGCCTTTTGGTGGCTGAAGCTAGCAGACATTTCATTTCATATATATTTAGCTCTGGCTGGGATAGCACGCGTGCAACAGATATTAAGTGCAACAGGATCAAGTGTTTTGCAGTTAGACAATGCAGTTGGACAGGGCAGGAGACAGGTAAGGTGCATAAATTTTTCATGCACGCATGCTTCTTGGTCAGTCGTACTACATATGCATTGATCATATCAACCTGCTGCTTTTTTGTCTTCACCTCTGCTTTCTAACAACTCGCCTGCCCTTTTACACATTCTGTGCACTCTCTGCATATCCACCCCTCCCTTTTCCCCCTCTCCCATGTATAACTCTGATGCTCTATTGACATATCTTACCCACACCAAACCATCCAAAACCACCATGCAGCACTCAAAACGTTCATACAAATCATCCCACCACCTGCTTTTTCTGTTTTTTATCCTTTTAATAGCTGCAGGTGACATCTCCCCCAACCCTGGGCCTCCCTCCACCAGCATACGTTACTCTCCTCCAGCTGCATATAGAAACCCTGCTAATCTTATTAACATTTAGTGCATGCCTTCTCTCACTTTCCAATGTGCTCTCTGGAATGCACGGTCTGTGTGTAACAAACTGACTTACATTCACGATCTTTTTCTCTCTAATTCCCTTAACCTTCTGGCTATTACAGAAACCTGGATCCAGCATTCAGACACCACCGCTGCTGCCGTTCTCTCGTTTGGTGGGCTGAAATTTTCACATACCACCAGACCTGAGAACAGACAGGGTGGAGGTGTTGGTTTGCTCCTTTCATCACAATGTGCTTTCCAGGTCATCCCCCCCGGTTCCCCTCACTTACATTTCCTTCCTTTGAAGTCCACGCCGTCAGACTCTTTAAGCCCTTCTCCTTACGAGTGGCGGTTGTTTATCGCCCTCCAGGCTCCTCCCGCCAGTTTCTAGACCACTTCACCACCTGGCTTACTCACTTTCTATCCTGTGACATCCCAACCCTCATCATGGGAGACTTTAACATCCCCATCAATGATCCGCTCTCCCAGTCTGCCTCTCATCTTCTTTCTCTAACTTCTTCATTCGGCCTCTCACAGTTTACTAATTCTCCTACACATGAGGACGGGAATACTCTGGACCTGGTTTTCTCCCGTCCCGGCTCGCTGCACAATTTTACTAACTCGCCTCTCCCGCTCTCGGACCACAACCTTCTTTCCTTCTCTGTCAAGAATTGTCTCCTCACCCGGGACACCCCCACTTACCACACTTATCGGAATACACGTACCATTAATACCCAACAGCTTAGGGACAATCTCCACACATCTTTAGCCCTCATCTCCACCCTCTCCTGTCCAGACATAGCATTGTCACACTTCAATAATACACTGAAGAATGCCCTAGATGAAGCAGCACCTTCTATACGCAGAAAGACCCGACACAGACAACGGCAGCCCTGGCACACAACGCAAACACGCTTTCTTCAGCGCTGCTCGAGGTGTGCAGAGCGGCAGTGGAGAAAATCTCTCTTAGCAGAAGACTTCAGCCACTATAAGTTCATGCTCAAAACCTATAACTCTGCCCTCCATCTGGCCAAACAATCCTACTTCACCACCCTCATCACCTCACTATCCAACAACCCAAGACGACTTTTTGAAACCTTAAACTCCCTCCTGAAACCTAAAGTACAGGCCCCCATCACCAACCTCAGCGGTGAGGATCTGGCCACTTATTTCCTAGAAAAAATCAACCACATACATCAGGATATCTCAGCCCTATCTCCTCAGTGCCTGGATCCCCTTCCCTGCCGCACCTCAAGCTCACTAGACATCTTTGAGCCTGTTTCAGAAGAAGAAGTTTCCAAGCTCCTCGCTTCTGCTCGGCCTACAACCTGCAACAGTGACCCTATTCCTTCACAGCTCCTGCAGTCTCTCTCACCAGTGGTCACCACTCACCTGACTAAAATATTTAACCTCTCTCTTTCTTCAGGTATATTTCCCTCCTCATTTAAACATGCCATCATAACCCCTTTACTTAAAAAGCCATCCCTGGACCAGAACTGCACTGCTAACTACAGACCTGTCTCTAACCTTCCCTTCATCTCTAAACTCCTGGAACGCCTGGTCCACTCCCGTCTAATCCGCTATCTCTCGGATAACTCTCTTCTCGACCCCTTACAATCTGGTTTCCGCTCTTTACACTCTACTGAAACTGCCCTCACTAAAGTCTCTAATGATTTAATAACAGCTAAATCGAAAGGTCATTGCTCCCTGCTGATTCTACTGGATCTCTCTGCCGCATTTGACACTGTGGATCACCAGCTCCTCCTCACTATGCTCTGCTCTATAGGCCTCAAGGACACAGCCCTCTCCTGGTTCTCCTCCTACCTCTCTGACCGCTCCTTCACTGTATCTTTTTCCAGCTCCTCTTCCTCTTCTCGTCCCCTTACTATCGGGGTCCCGCAGGGCTCAGTCCTAGGCCCCCTCCTCTTCTCTTTATACACTGCCCCTATTGGACAAACAATCAGCAGATTTGGGTTCCAGTATCATCTCTATGCTGATGACACCCAATTATACACTTCTTCCCCTGACATCACCCCTACCCTAATTCAAAATACCAAGGATTGTCTGTCTGCTGTCTCTAGCATCATGTCCTCCCTCTATCTGAAACTAAATCTCTCTAAAACTGAACTTCTTGTGTTTCTCCCCTCTACTAACCTCACTCTACCTAACATCGAAATAACCCTGGAGGGTTCAACCATAACTCCCAAGCAGCATGCCCGCTGTCTAGGGGTCATATTCGACACTGAACTTTCCTTTACTCCGTACATCCGATCACTCAGTCGCTCTTGTCACCTGCATGTTAAAAACATCTCCAGAATCCGAACTTTTCTCACCTTTGAAACTGCTAAGACTCTTACTGTCGCTCTTATTCATTCTCGTCTGGACTACTGCAACTCTCTTCTGATCGGTCTCCCTCTTACCAAACTTTCTCCTCTCCAATCCATCTTGAATGCGGCAGCCAGGGTCATATTTCTGTCCAGCCGCTTCACCGATGCCTCCATCTTGTGCCAGTCATTACACTGGCTACCTATTCGCTACAGGGTCCAGTATAAACTCATCTCTCTCACCCACAAAGCTCTCCACTGCCTTATATCTCCTCTCTCGTCTCTGTCTATCGCCCTACACGTGCCCTCCGTTCTACAAATGACCTAAGACTAACATCCCCCGTAATCCGAACCTCGCACCTCCGTCTCCAAGACTTCTCTCGTGCTGCTCCAGCTCTCTGGAATGCACTTCCCCAGACGATCAGACTGATACCTAGCCCTGACCTATTCAAGCGCACTTTGAAAACCCATCTCTTCAAACAAGCCTACCACATCAACTACTCAGCAAGCTAACTTTGCCCTGTTCCCTCCTTCCAAATATTATTCTGAATCTGCACCCTACTATTCATCTGTCTCCACACCCTTCATGCACATGATAACTGCACTTGATACTTGTCTATTGCACTTAAACACACGGGCTGATGACCGGATTATGCAGCTTTATATGAAAATCCCTATTATAATTGCCAGACCTGAATTAACAAGCATTTCTCACCTACTGTGTCCCCCCATTTCCTTGTAGATTGTAAGCTTGCGAGCAGGGACCTCACTCCTAATGTCACTGTTTGAATTGTCTTAACTTGTATTGAATTTATTGTCTGTACATGTCCCCGCTTAATTGTAAAGTGCTGCGGAATATGTTGGCGCTATATAAATAAAAATTATTATTATTATTATTATTATCCACTACTCGGACAACCCTCTCTAAATCCCAATGTTTCCCCTTGTTAAATAACAGCTATACTCCCCTCCAGTGCCGGCATCGGTCGTTCGGTGTCGGCACTGACTCTCTTGGGGATTATGTGACATAATCAGCAGCCACGTCACTCTCCCCTCCTACGGACAAATAACATTCATCCAGAGGGAGTCACTGCCCAGTTGAATAACTTTGTGATCTGTTTTTTTTATTTTTACTGAAAGGCAATTTTGCCATTGGCCATGAGGCTGCAGAAATCTTTCTATATTGTTTTGTCTGCAATGAGGTACAGTCAAACTAAGCCTCTGCCCTTTTATCTACACGTTCCCTCTTTCAGCCTGTATTTTATTCCTACCCTTATTTTAAAATGTTCTAACACACAGACTCTGTTCTCCACTCCCAGGTTGGAACTGCTTTTCTTCCCTCTGTCAAATGCAAAACATTCTTATTGTTTTTACAAGTGGGAAACCGCTTTTCCACACCTGTCAGACTGCTCCATTCTTGCAGAGCAGCGATCTCATAGAGGCTGTTCAATGAAAAGTGATCTTTAAAGATTTTTAAAAATGAGCCTGACATCACCAAAAAACCTGCAGATTAATGGCGACCTATCCTGTGGACCCGGCTGACTTGACGTGCGGCTACACACAGAAAATGAAGTTTTAGGCTGTGTGCACACGCTGCGGATTGTGGTGCGGATTCATCCGCGTGGATTTTGTAAAATCCGCAGGTGAAACCGCAGGTCAAAAGAAGGTTTTGCCCTTCGGTTTTTAATCTCCTCAATGGAGGAGATGGCAAACCGCAGCAAAATCCGCAGAAAGTATTGACATGTCAATTCTTTGTGCGGATTGAAAACCGCAGATAATCCGCGCGGAAAATTCTGCACCGTCTGCATTGCGGTTTTTGATTCCCATAGGGAATCATGGTACTGTACACCGCAGCAAAAACTGCTGCGGGTCTGCAGCGGCCAAATCCGCTGCGCAACCGCAGCAAAATCCACAGCGTGTGCACACAGCCTTAATCACCGTGTAATCTCCTGGTAACGGCTCCATACGAGTCCCGCGGTCGGTGCAGGTGATTGATTTTAGTCACCGCTTAGTGTCCTAGGAGTGCAGCTCACTCTGCAAACGCGCTGAAGAGTTTTGTCCAGAAAAAAAACAACTGAAATAATGTCCCCAAAAAAAAGTTAAAAAAAAAAAAAAAAAAAAAAAGGCAAGCAAATGATGAACCTTGTATATTGCAACGGCAGATCCAGACTTTTAGGGTGTGTGCACACACTGCGGATTCTGCTGCGGATCCACAGCGGTTTTGGCTGCTGCGGATTCACAGCAGTTTCTGCTGCGGTGTACAGTACCATAATATCCTATGGGAAATGGAAACCGCGGTGCAGACGGTGCCGATTTTTCCGCGTGGATTTGCTGCGGTTTCTAATCCGCAGAAAGAATTGACATGTCGCTACTTTTCTGCGGATTCTGCTGCGGTTTACCATCTCCTCCATTGTAGAGGTGATAAACCGCAGACCAATACGCAGATATTTACCTGATGTGTCCAGACTTGGGGAAGTTGCAGCTTGATGATCCTGGCTTCCAGTGACATGTCTGGCTTGATTTGTTCCAAAATTGACTTGTTTGTTCTTCTTGCCATCCGTGATATTGAGATCATCCATCTCCAATCCACATTTTGAAGGTGATGATTCTCCTTATTTCTCTTCTCTTGCAGGTCGGATCGAGGGCAGATATGCGGCATTATAGAACGCTGTAGATAAGCCATGAACGACAGCGGCCGCATCTTATAGCGGCCGAAACAGCTGACAGGTTCCCTTTAATGTCACAGCGCCAGGCCACCTAATGCAGAGAGTCGCCTCTGATTTTTGAGGATTTTGGCCACCCCTGTACCGGATGTTCTGGCACAATAAGCGTCCATGGGAACCTGTCGCCATTGTCTTACGTATGTGCTGTGCTTCTCCCCTGATAAAAACCGTGTCTTGTATGTAGGGATCTGAATAATAACAATAATAATCTTTATATAGCGCCAACATATTCTGCAGCGCTTTACAGTTTCAAAACACAAGTCATAAGTAACAACGCTCTGTCCTGGGCCCTGTATTGTTCAACATCTTTATCAACGATTTAGATGAAGGAATTGAGGGTAAACTGATTAAATTTGCTGATGACACAAAGCTAGGAGGGATAGCTAATACTAGAGAAGAGAGAGAGAGGATTCAAAAAGATTTAAATAAACTGGAGAAGTGGGCAGCAACTAACAGAATGGTTTTTAACAGGGAGAAATGCAAAGTGCTACATCTGGGCAATAAAAATGAAAAAAGCATATATAGAATGGGAGGAATAGGGCTAAGTGACAGCACATGTGAAAAAGACTTGGGTATACTAATAGATCACAGACTGAATATGAGTCAACAGTGTGATGCAGCAGCAAAAAAGGCAAATGCAATTCTAGGATGTATTAACAGAAGCATACAGTCTAGATCACGTGAAGTCATTATTTCCCTCTACTCCTCTTTGGTCAGACCTCATCTGGAATATTGTGTCCAATTTTGGGCACCACATTTTAAAAAAGACATCAACAAACTGGAGCAAGTTCAGAAAAGAGCGACCAGAATGGTGACCGGTCTGCAAACCCTGTCTTATGAGGAAAGGTTGCAGGATTTGGGAATGTTTAGTTTGCAAAAGAGAAGACTGAGAGGAGACTTAATAGCTGTCTACAAATATCTAAAGGGCTGTCACATTGTAGAAGGATCAACTTTATTCTCATTTGCACAAGGAAAGACTAGAAGCAATGGGATGAAGCTGAATGGGAGGAGACACAGATTAGATATTAGAAAAAACTTTTTGACAGTTAGAGTGATCAATGAGTGGAACAGGCTGCCACGAGAAGTGGTGAGTTCTCCTTCAATGGAAGTCTTCAAACAGAGGCTGGACAGACATCTAACTGGGATGATTTAGCGAATCCTGCTTTGAGCAGGGGGTTGGACCAGATGGCCCAGGAGGTCCCTTCCAACTCTACGATTCTATGATTCTATGAACGTTAACAATCCAGTAATTAAAGCAAAAATAAGACGACCCTGCTCGTGAGAGCTTACAATCTGCAATGAGGTGGGGGAGATACAAAGTACAGGTGTGTATTTACAATGATGGTCCAGCCATCTTGAGAAGGTGGGGGACAGAGATAGTGAATGGGCTACATACTCACTTGCACATAAAATGACCGATTAGTGAATGTGATAGGCTGCTCTGAATAGATGTGTTTTGAGAGAGCGCCTAAAACTGTGCAAATTGTGGATAGTCCTAATTTCTTGGGGTAGAGCATTCCAGAGGATTGGCGTAGTGCGGGAGAAGTCTTGGAGTCAGGAGTGGGAGGTGCGGATTAGTGCAGAGGTTAGTCGAAAGTCTTTTGCAGAGCGCAGCGGTCGACTAGGCCGATAGACAGAAATGAGGGAGGAGATGTAGGGGAGTGCTGCACTGTGGAGAGCTTTGTGGGGGAGAACAAGTACTTTGGCTGCCCACTCATTATAAGATCCAATTCAATGTAAGGCCTGGCGAAGAGTGGACGTGTCCGAGTACCGATTAGCCAGGTAGATGACCCTGGCTGCTGCATTAAGTATGGACTGGAGAGGGGATAGTCGAGTGACGGGGAGGCCAATTAATAGAGCGTTGCAGTAGTCCAGGAGGGAGTGGATCAATGCGACAGTGAGGGTTTTTGTTGTTTCCATGGTGAGAAAAGGGCGAATTCTGGAGATGTTCTTTAGGTGTGAGCGGCAAGAGCGGGCTAGAGATTGTATCTGGGATGTGAAGGAGAGATTGGTGTCAAACATAACACCCAGACAGTGCGCCAGCTGCCGGGGTGTTGTTATGGTGCCACCCACGGAGAGGGAAATGTCAGATTTAGGGAGTTTAGTAGACGGCGGGAGCAGAAGTAGTTTCAGATAGAGAGCGGACATGATGTTGGAGACTGCGGACAGTCACTGGCGTTCTGTAGTACAGCGGGGGTAAGGTCGGGGGATGACGTATATAGTTGTGTGTTATCAGCATAAAGATGGTACTGAAAGTCAAATCTGCTGATGGTCTGTCCAATTGGGGCCGTGTAGAGAGAGAAGGGGTCCAAGGACTGAGCCCTGAGGTACCCCGACAGCGAGAAGAAGGCATCTGAAGTCCCAAATTATGCAAATCAGACTGAGGCGCATTCAGGGCGTGTCCCCATACACTTTGGCTGCTACTAGACCCGCCTCTAATGCGCCTCAGCCCGATTTGCATATTATGGCTTCCACACTATATTTTCCGTAACTTGAAACCTCATTGTAAATAAGGCCCCGTATTTCTCAGGGGAGCAGCCGATCGCATACTACTCCCGGGCTCACAGGCTTCTGTAATGTCGCTTTGCGGCACCCGGCAGGCTCATTGTCGTGCACCATGCCTGGGCTCCGGCGCCATTGCTGCCAGCGCCTCGGCTTCTGCTGTGACTACTCGCTTTCGCGTACAGTTCAGACTAGAGCCAACGCCACATATCACGTCTCCGTCTCTGATTGGTGAACTAGGAGTGAAGAAGGGCGGGGTCGCGCATGCGTTCTTGTGTGCGATGTGACGCAGACTCTCGCCGGGCTCCTCTCGCGTTGATGACTATAGTGTAGGCATGCGCAGTACTGATTAGAAAGTCTCGCGTGAACTGTAAGTTCTTACGAAGCGAGACTTTCCGGCACGGTGCTGAATGGTGAGTGGGAGCAGAAGCCGGGACAGTGCAGCCGGCGGCCGGTTCTGGAGCTGCGGGAGGAAAGATGGCGGCGGCGTCGCTGCTGCTGGCGGCAACAAGTCAGGAGCGCCCGGTCTTGTAGTGAAGACGAGTCTGGATACAGGTCTGACGCTGCGAGAGCCGCTGCCCTCCTCCTGCCGCCCGCCCGCCCTGCTGCAGCTCGGACTCGGGACCCTGCAGTCAAGGTGACCGACGGCAACTGCAGCCCGGACAAGGTAGTGACGGCGGGGGGCGCACAAGCGGAGCGCGGGGTCTCCTCATTCACAGCGAGAGCTCGGGGAGCGGGCTGTAATGTGTGTGTGTGTGTGTGTGTGTGTGTACACTGCAGAGGGGGTGCGGGCTGTAATGTGTGTGTGTACACTGCAGAGGGGGAGCGGGCTGTAATGTGTGTATGTGTGTACACTGCAGAGGGGGAGCGGGCTGTAATGTGTGTGTGTGTGTACACTGCAGAGGGGGTGCGAGCTGTAGTGTGTGTGTGTGTACACTGCAGAGGGGGTGCGAGCTGTAGTGTGTGTGTGTACACTGCAGAGGGGGTGCGGGCTGTAATGTGTGTGTGTGTGTACACTGCAGAGGGGGTGCGAGCTGTAATGTGTGTGTGTACACTGCAGAGGGGGTGCGGGCTGTAATGTGTGTGTGTGTGTACACTGCAGAGGGGGTGCGAGCTGTAGTGTGTGTGTGTGTACACTGCAGAGGGGGTGCGGGCTGTAATGTGTGTGTGTACACTGCAGAGGGGGTGCGGGCTGTAATGTGTGTATGTGTGTACACTGCAGAGGGGGTGCGGGCTGTAGTGTGTGTGTGTACACTGCAGAGGGGGTGCGGGCTGTAATGTGTGTACACTGCAGAGGGGGTGCGAGCTGTAGTGTGTGTGTGTGTACACTGCAGAGGGGGTGCGGGCTGTAATGTGTGTGTACACTGCAGAGGGGGAGCGGGCTGTAATGTGTGTGTACACTGCAGAGGGGGTGCGGGCTGTAGTGTGTGTGTGTGTGTACACTGCAGAGGGGGAGCGGGCTGTAATGTGTGTATGTGTACACTGCAGAGGGGGTGCGGGCTGTAGTGTGTGTGTGTGTACACTGCAGAGGGGGTGCGAGCTGTAGTGTGTGTGTGTACACTGCAGAGGGGGTGCGGGCTGTAATGTGTGTGTACACTGCAGAGGGGGAGCAGGCTGTAATGTGTGTGTACACTGCAGAGGGGGAGCGGGCTGTAATGTGTGTGTACACTGCAGAGGGGGAGCGGGCTGTAATGTGTGTGTGTGTACACTGCAGAGGGGGTGCGAGCTGTAGTGTGTGTGTGTGTACACTGCAGAGGGGGTGCGGGCTGTAATGTGTGTGTACACTGCAGAGGGGGAGCGGGCTGTAATGTGTGTGTACACTGCAGAGGGGGTGCGGGCTGTAATGTGTGTGTGTGTCTGTGTACACTGCAGAGGGGGAGCGGGCTGTAGTGTGTGTGTACACTGCAGAGGGGGTGCGGGCTGTAATGTGTGTGTGTGTGTGTACACTGCAGAGGGGGTGCGGGCTGTAATGTGTGTGTACACTGCAGAGGGGGAGCGGGCTGTAATGTGTGTGTACACTGCAGAGGGGGAGCGGGCTGTAATGTGTGTGTGTACACTGCAGAGGGGGAGCGGGCTGTAATGTGTGTGTGTACACTGCAGAGGGGGAGCGGGCTGTAATGTGTGTGTGTACACTGCAGAGGGGGTGCGGGCTGTAATGTGTGTGTGTGTGTGTGTGTACACTGCAGAGGGGGAGCGGGCTGTAATGTGTGTGTGTGTGTGTGTCTGTGTACACTGCAGAGGGGGAGCGGGCTGTAGTGTGTGTGTACACTGCAGAGGGGGTGCGGGCTGTAATGTGTGTGTGTGTACACTGCAGAGGGGGTGCGGGCTGTAATGTGTGTGTGTGTGTGTGTGTGTGTACACTGCAGAGGGGGAGCGGGCTGTAGTGTGTGTGTACACTGCAGAGGGGGTGCGGGCTGTAATGTGTGTGTGTGTGTGTACACTGCAGAGGGGGTGCGGGCTGTAATGTGTGTGTGTGTGTGTGTGTGTGTGTGTACACTGCAGAGGGGGAGCGGGCTGTAGTGTGTGTGTGTGTGTACACTGCAGAGGGGGTGCGGGCTGTAATGTGTGTGTACACTGCAGAGGGGGAGCGGGCTGTAATGTGTGTGTGTACACTGCAGAGGGGGAGCGGGCTGTAATGTGTGTGTGTACACTGCAGAGGGGGAGTGGGCTGTAATGTGTGTGTGTACACTGCAGAGGGGGTGCGGGCTGTAATGTGTGTGTGTGTGTGTGTACACTGCAGAGGGGGAGCGGGCTGTAATGTGTGTGTGTGTGTGTACACTGCAGAGGGGGTGCGGGCTGTAATGTGTGTGTGTGTGTGTGTACACTGCAGAGGGGGAGCGGGCTGTAGTGTGTGTGTGTACACTGCAGAGGGGGTGCGGGCTGTAATGTGTGTGTACACTGCAGAGGGGGAGCGGGCTGTAATGTGTGTGTACACTGCAGAGGGGGAGCGGGCTGTAATGTGTGTGTGTACACTGCAGAGGGGGAGCGGGCTGTAATGTGTGTGTGTGTACACTGCAGAGGGGGTGCGGGCTGTAATGTGTGTGTGTGTGTGTGTGTGTGTGTACACTGCAGAGGGGGAGCGGGCTGTAATGTGTGTGTGTGTGTGTCTGTGTACACTGCAGAGGGGGAGCGGGCTGTAGTGTGTGTGTACACTGCAGAGGGGGTGCGGGCTGTAATGTGTGTGTGTGTGTGTACACTGCAGAGGGGGTGCGGGCTGTAATGTGTGTGTGTGTGTGTGTGTGTGTACACTGCAGAGGGGGAGCGGGCTGTAGTGTGTGTGTACACTGCAGAGGGGGTGCGGGCTGTAATGTGTGTGTGTGTACACTGCAGAGGGGGTGCGGGCTGTAATGTGTGTGTGTGTGTGTACACTGCAGAGGGGGAGCGGGCTGTAGTGTGTGTGTGTGTGTGTACACTGCAGAGGGGGTGCGGGCTGTAATGTGTGTGTGTGTGTGTGTACACTGCAGAGGGGGTGCGAGCTGTAGTGTGTGTGTGTGTGTGTGTACACTGCAGAGGGGGTGAGGGCTGTAATGTGTGTGTGTGTACACTGCAGAGGGGGTGCGAGCTGTATGTGTGTGTGTACACTGCAGAGGGGGTGCGGGCTGTAGTGTGTGTGTGTGTGTGTACACTGCAGAGGGGGTGCGGGCTGTAATGTGTGTGTGTGTACACTGCAGAGGGGGTGCGGGCTGTAATGTGTGTGTGTGTACACTGCAGAGGGGGTGCAGGCTGTAGTGTGTGTGTGTACACTGCAGAGGGGGTGAGGGCTGTAATGTATGTGTGTGTGTGTGTGTGTACACTGCAGAGGGGGTGCGAGCTGTAGTGTGTGTGTGTGTGTACACTGCAGAGGGGGTGCGAGCTGTAGTGTGTGTGTGTGTGTACACTGCAGAGGGGGTGCGGGCTGTAGAGTGAGTGTGTGTGTGTGTGTACACTGCAGAGGGGGTGCGGGCTGTAATGTGTCTGTGTGTGTACACTGCAGAGGGGGTGCGGGCTGTAATGTGTCTGTGTGTGTACACTGCAGAGGGGGTGCGGGCTGTAATGTGTCTGTGTGTGTACACTGCAGAGGGGGTGCGGGCTGTAGTGTGTGTGTGTGTGTGTGTGTACACTGCAGAGGGGGTGTGGGCTGTAATGTGTGTGTGTGTGTGTACACTGCAGAGGGGGTGCGGGCTGTAGTGTGTGTGTACACTGCAGAGGGGGTGCGAGCTGTAGTGTGTGTGTGTGTACACTGCAGAGGGGGTGCGAGCTGTAGTGTGTGTGTGTGTACACTGCAGAGGGGGTGCGAGCTGTAGTGTGTGTGTGTGTACACTGCAGAGGGGGTGCGGGCTGTAGTGTGTGTGTGTGTGTGTGTGTGTACACTGCAGAGGGGGTGCGGGCTGTAGTGTGTGTGTGTACACTGCAGAGGGGGTGCGGGCTGTAGTGTGTGTGTGTACACTGCAGAGGGGGTGCGGGCTGTAGTGTGTGTGTGTGTACACTGCAGAGGGGGTGAGGGCTGTAATGTGTGTGTGTGTGTGTACACTGCAGAGGGGGTGCGAGCTGTGTGTGTGTGTGTGTGTACACTGCAGAGGGGGTGCGAGCTGTAGTGTGTGTGTGTGTGTACACTGCAGAGGGGGTGCGAGCTGTAGTGTGTGTGTGTGTGTACACTGCAGAGGGGGTGCGGGCTGTAGTGTGTGTGTGTGTACACTGCAGAGGGGGTGCGGGCTGTAGTGTGTGTGTGTGTGTGTACACTGCAGAGGGGGTGCGGGCTGTAGTGTGTGTGTGTACACTGCAGAGGGGGTGCGGGCTGTAGTGTGTGTGTGTACACTGCAGAGGGGGTGCGGGCTGTAGTGTGTGTGTGTGTACACTGCAGAGGGGGTGCGGGCTGTAGTGTGCGTGTGTATACTGCAGAGGGGGTGCGGGCTGTAATGTGTCTGTGTGTACACTGCAGAGGGGGAGCGGGCTGTAATGTGTCTGTGTGTACACTGCAGAGGGGGTGCGGGCTGTAGTGTGTGTGTGTGTGTGTGTGTGGACACTGCAGAGGGGGTGTGGGCTGTAGTGTGTGTGTACGCTGCAGAGGTATGTGTAAATATATAATGTCTTAAATATTAGGTGTGAGGTATATAATAGATATCTGTGTGTGTATGTTCTCTCCTTGTGTGAGTTTCCTCGCACTTCCTAAAGACATACTGATAGGGAATTTACACTGAGCTTCAATGTGGACAGTGATGAGTGGCTGGAAAGTGCAGTGAATTACGCCAGATATATATATATATATATATATATAACATTTCATTTCAGAAGTTTGTGTGCATATAGTATGATTCTTTGAGGTAAAAGATTGTTTAAAAATAGGAAATGTTTTACCTTACAAAAAGAATCACCTGTAATCCCCTGCTGTTTATTTTTTTAAGTGATGCAATCTTGCTTGACCATCCATGCTTTTATTCATAGTAGATAGGTAAAAAACTTACATTCTATTATATATTTTAACTATATTTGTTATTAATTAATCCTTGAAATCAAATCATTTTTAAGTCTATGAGAGGGCCTAAAGGGAAAAAGGGGGGGATCCCTAAAATCTTGATTTACTCCCTTTAACGCACAAGAAAAAATTTCTGCGTCCTTTAATTCCTTTGTTACATGTGACGTACTATCCCGTTCACGGTACCCCGGCCCGTATGACCGGGGACGGGATAGTAAGTCACCGCGATCAGCTGCGCTCATGGGGGGAGCGCCGCTGATCGTGGCCAGGTGTCAGCTGATTATCACAGCTGACACCTGGCACTATGTGCCAGGGGCCGTCACGGACCGCCCCGGCGCATTAACCCCTGGCACACTGCGATCAAACATGATCGCAGTGTACCGGGAGCACAGGGAAGAAACGCGCAGGGAGGGGGCTCCCTCCCTGCTTCCCTGAGACCCCTGGAGCAGTGCAATGTGATCTCGCTGTTCCGAGGGCCTCCTTCCTTGCAAGGAGGCGGCTTCCTCAGTGCCCACTGAGAGCTGGTGCTAAGAAAGCCTGCAGCAGTGCCTGTCAGATCGCTGATCTGAGACTGCACTGCAAAGTGTCAATCAGCGATCTGACACTTTATTATATTGTCCCACACTGGGACAATATAATAAAGTTAAAAAAAGTGTAAAAATAATTATTAAAAAATTACAGTACACATTTAGTATCGCCGCGTCTGTAACGACCCGCCTTATAAAACTTTCCCACTAGGTAACCCCTTTAGTGAACCCCTAAAAAAAAAAAAAAAAAAATGCTTTATCACACCGCCGAACAAAAAAGTTCAATAGTGCGCGATGAAAAAGACTTCTATAAATAACCATGGTACCGCTGAAAACGTCATCTTGTCCCGCAAAAAACGAGCCGCCATACAGTGTCATCTGTTACCCTTGGGAAAATAAACATTTGGGGGCAAAAATATAATTTTTTTGGAAACAAAATGATTTTTTTATTTTTATGGCTCTACGTTATAAACCTCTGTGAAGCACTTGGGGGTTCAATGTGCTCACCACACATCTAGATAAGTTCCTTGGGGGGGCGGGGTCTTGTTACCAAAATGGGGTGACTTGTGGGGTGTTTCCACAGTTTAGGCACATCAGGGGCTCTCCAAACGCAACATGACACCCGCAGACCATTCCATCAAAGTCTGCATTTCAAAACGTCACTACTTCTTTCCGAGCCCCAATGTGTGCTCATACAGTAGTTTTCTCCCACATATGGGGCGTCAGCGTACTCAGGACAAATTGCACAACAACTTTTGGGGTCCAATTTCTCCTATTACCTTTGGGAAAATTAAAAAAAAAAATTGGGGACTAAAAGATCTTGTTTGTGGAAAAAATGATTTTTATATTTTCACGCCCGTGCGTTATAAACTTCTGTGAAGCACTTGGGGGTTCAAAGTGCTCACCACACATCTAGATAAGTTCCTTGGGGGGTCTAGTTTCCAAAATGGGGTCACTTGTGGGGAGATTCCACTGTTAAGGCACATCAGGGGCTCTCCAAATGCAACATGGCGCCCGATATCAGTTCCAACCAATTCTGCGTCAAACGGTGCTCCTTCCGTTCTGAGCTCTGCCGTGCGCCAAGACAGTGTTTTACCCCCACATATGGGGTATCGGCGTACTCAGGACAAATTGCACAATAACTTTTGGGGTCCTGTTTCCCTTGGGAAAACAAAAATTGGTGGTGAAAAGATCATTTTTGTGGAAAAAAATGATTTTTTAATTGTACGGCTGTACGTTTATAAACTTCTGTGAAGCTCTTGGGGCTTCAAAGTTCTCACCACATATCTAGATAAGTTCCTTGGGGGGGGGGGGGGTGTCTAATTTCCAAAATGGGGTCACTTGTGGAGGGGTTTCCACAGTTTAGGCACATCAGGGGTTCTCCAAACGTGACATGGCGTCCAATCTCAATTCCAGCCAATTTTGCGTTGAAAAAGTCAAATCGCGCTTCTTCCCTTCTGAGCTCTGCCATGCGCCGAAACAGTGGTTCCCCCCACACACACACACACATCGGGTATCGGTGTACTCAGGACAAATTGCACAACTTTTATGGTCCTATTTTTCCTGTTACCCTTGGTAAAATAAAAAAAAAAATTGGACCTCAAGTAATTTTTTTGTGGGGAAAAAAGGTTAAATGTTCATTTTTTTCTTTTTTTTTTTTTTAAACATTCAAAAAATTCCTGTGAAGCACCTGAAGGGTTAATAAACTTCTTGAATGTGGTTTTGAGCAGTTTTTAGAATGGTGTCACTTTTGGGTATTTTCTATCATATAGACCCCTCAAAGTGACTTCAAATGTGATGTGGTCCCTAAAAATAAAATGGTGTTGTAAAAATGAGAAATCGCTGGTCAACTTTTAACCCTTATAACTTCCTAACAAAAAGAAATTTTGGTTACAAAATTGTGCTGATGTAAAGTAAACATGTGGGAAATGTTACTTATTAAGTTTTTTGTGTGCCATTTCTGTGATTTAAGGGCATAAAAATTCAAAGTTGGAAAATTGCGAAATTTTCATAATTTTTGCCAAATTTCCATTTTTTTCACAAATAAACGCAAGTTATAGGAATGAAATTTAACCACTAACATGAAGTACAATATGTCACGAAAAAACAATGTCAGATTCACTGGGATCCATAGAAGCGTTCCTGAGTTATTTAACCTCATAAAGGGACAGTGGTCAGAATTGTAAAAATTGGCCCGGTCATGAACGTGCAAACCACCCTTGGGGGTAAAGGGGTTAAAGTTTGTCCAGTACTCAAACAGTCCCGACGCAATCACTAGTTTTCCTCAATGTTAAATAATTCCAGCTGTGTAATGCTGCCATGGACTTGTGGATTTGCTGTGCTGGGCGTTAGAAATTACTGACTGGCCACCCTTTATTTGGGACCGTAATGACACTATCTTTTGAGACTCTGCTTTCTTAAATATGAAAGAACTGACAGTCGGGAACTCGGAGATCTTATTATTCAGTGTGATGTTTGCCATGCTTCATGTTCTTTTTTTAATGGGGTTTTGTGATTACAGCACTTTATAATATATGATCTGATAAGCCGTGCCTTAAAGGGAACTTGTCATCTGATTAATGACATGGGCAGCGTGAATCTCACTGGCTGGGTTATTAGTCATGTGGGTTTTAGGGCTCATTCTGACATCAGTGATTTAAAATCGTATGCAAAAAAATGTCCTGTGTTTCATCGGAGTTTGGGCGATGTCCGTTTTTACCATAAACTTGAATTGGTGACTCTGATCCAACAATTGGATCAATATTGGAGGAGTGGGAAAAAATTTGGCATGTGAACTATCCTATAGATTATTCTACGTGTGAGTGCCATCCATGAACAATACAGCCTTTGTACGTGGAAAAACTAATTTGAAAGAGCTTTCCCTCTGAAACGATGCTGCCATCTTTCAGAGGAAGCCTGCTGAGGACCATGAAACTCAAACAAGTTGCCTGTAGCATGTATCCTTTGGCTTTCCCTGATCCCCCTGACTGACCGGTTTCTCCTTTTACACATACGTTTCAGTCTAGAGGGGCTAGGGAGTGACAAGGAACAGCCTCGGACAATTCATCTGAGATGACTGCTTCACTAAGCGTAAAGTGCCGCAGAGTAAGGCTACGTTCACACATCCGTGTGTCATGTCCTGTCCAAATGCTGTCTAGTTTCATTAGGCCATACACATCAGTTTTAGAAACTGGTCCGAGAGACTCTGAGCAGGTCGTATTCTCATGAGTGTTGCGGATCACATTTTGCTGTTAATGTGTATACAGATTCTTGAGACCCGGATGGAACAAGATATGCAGACTTTGTATATCTTCTGAGTTTTTCCTAATTTGATCTGTTTAACTGATTAAGAGTTAATGGATTAAAAAAAGTTCACTTTCTGTTCCAGTAGGAAATTTATGCAACTAAAAAGCATCTAGGATTACACCTAAGAAAAAGGGCAGTTTCTCTCGGATAGTAACACCTGGCTGTTTGAGTGTAGCTAAGACATGCATGGTAGTGTCTGATTCGTGCAGTATGTTGTACCAGTCAAGAAGTCCTAACTAGTGATGAGCGAACATGCTCTGATGAGGAGTTATCTGAGCATGCTTATGTGCTAGCCGAGCGTCTTCAGCGTTCTCAAATACTATGCTCGAGTCTCTGCAGCTACATGTCTCGCAGCTTTTCGACAGCTGCAACACATGCATGGATGTCCTCTTTGTTAGGCAATGCATGCATGTGTTGCGGCAGCCGGGATACATGCACACGCGGGGATTTACTCGTTTTTCAAGCACACCGAAGACACTCGGTTAGCACTCGAGCATGCTCCATAACACCTTATCCGAGCACGTTCCCTCATCACTAGTCCTAACTATGCACACCCGGCTAAGAACTCTTATTTTCTTTTTAATGGATTGAGGAGAATAAATAACTACCAGACCCTTCATCCAAAGTATTAAGCATGTTCTGTGGCATATACCCTCAGGACATTTGAGAGACTTCTATGCACATTAGGGCGGGGTCAGACTTGCGAGAACCTCGGATGAGTCTCACTCATCAATACCCCGGCACTGCCGCCGGCACTCGGGACCGGAGCGTGCAGCTTCATAGAAATACATGCAGCTGAACGCTCCTATCAAAGTGCTGGTGGCAGCGCCTGGTATTGACATGCGAGACTCGTCCGAGTTTCTCGCATGTCTGACCCCGGCCTTAGTCAGACGATCCTCATGAAATTGGCAGGTCTGCTTGGATAAAAGTCAATGTGTGCGGAAGGAGGGTCACCAGAATTGAGGCACAGCTGCAGAGTTTTTCTTCTACACATTTATAGTCAGGAGATGTTCTTTTATCATGTAGATGCTTGGTGGTGGTCTTATCCTTCCGATTCTCACCGGTTGTTAGGTCTTGGCATACTTTAGCGGTATGGTAGTGTTAACATGACAGCAGTGCTCGTTCTTTTACCTTTGTAATGAGATGGTGAGAATTTCTGGATGTTGTAATTTCTGTTTCATAATAATTTTTTTTTTTTCTTCCTTTAGTACATGGAGAGCTAAATGGTACTACAGGAAACCGCAAGACCCTGGGTTTTGACAAATCTGCAAACCAGACTGCCTCCAGAATTCCCAACGGTAGCCAGCAAGGCCCTGCAGAAATTGGCACCAATTCCAAGCACCTAGCAAAGACTATTAACTTTGGAAAGGCAAACAACAAACCTAAAACTTTGCTTCATAAAAACAGTATGGACAAACAGAATGAGAAATCTTATGAAAGCAAACCTAGGGATATCAAATGCACAGACAAAGGGGAGATTCACAATGGTTTGCTGTCTAACAGCTCTGGTTTTATTACTAACGGCTATGTAGGCAAAGGTGCTGAGAACGATGGCAGCGGTTCCGAGAGTGGATATGCCACAGCTAACAAAAGGAAAGCCAAGTTCACGATCACCAAGCCTATCGAGAACTCCAGCTTTTTGAGTGGCAAAATGTCAGACGTTGAAACAAAACTGGATTCTGAAAATTTAAAGCCAGATTTGTTTGCAGATCAGAAAACAATATCTCGGGCAGATAACGGGAAAGCCACTTGGAAAAGTGAACCTTCAGCCACGGGCATCGGTCGGAGTAAATTAAGCACCGGAGATATTCCGAGGAAGAACTCTGATGGCAAACCCGTTGTAGGGAAGAAGTTTGATGACCGGCCCAAGGGGAAGGCATCTCCAATTAGCTCCACTAAGGAGGACTCTTGGACATTGTTTAAACCCCCTCCTGTTTTCCCTGTTGATAACAGTAGTGCTAAAATAGTTCCCAAAATTAGTTATGCAAGTAAAGTTAAAGAGAACCTCAATAAAGCAGCCCAGAACAACACAACTTCTCCCTCACCCCTCTCCTTCTCCTGTCAAAGTGGGGAAATGACCTCATCAAACTGTGTGTCCCAGGTTCCCATGTCCGCCATGAAGTCTGTATCTACAATTAATTTTGCCAATGGACCCCTTTTAGTAGGAGCTGATGGGGGTTTTATGGCTACTGCTGCTAGTACTGTTTCACACACACTGCCTGGGGGAGTAGAGCCTTTGCCCACCGAATCCTCTTCTGCCTCTACAAACCCCTCTGAACAAAAGAAATCTGGCCTTTTTACTTATCCTTCAAATATGCAACATGCCCTGCCAGATGCTTTGCAGGCAGACCAGTCTGGACAGTCCAATCAGCAAAGCTTGGGAGACATTTTCCAGAACCAGTGGGGTTTGTCTTTTATAAATGAACCAAGTGCCGGCCCTGAGGCTGGAACCAATAAGCCAGACACTGGACAGATGGTTTGGGAACACCCAACCCCTCCTGTTTCACAGGGTGCTGAAACTGTTCCCTCAGGAAATGTGCGCCCTGTTTTTCCCAAGGCCTACGAGCTGGAGAAACGGACTAGCCCTCAAATTCCAGATGGTACCACACTGAAAGCAGCTCATGCTTCTGGAGTAGATGGAGGTGCATTATCCTTAGAAACCCTGCATATAGGGGAACTGCTAAAGCCAGAAGCTGCTAGCCAGGGTTTGATAGTGTTTCAAGCCAGGGTCTGTGAAAGCGAAGAAATTCCTCAGACCTTCCTGAAAAACACTTTACAGACCTCCGCCAAAGATAAGAGGTACCATGGAGATCTTGACTGCAAAGATACCTGGGGTTCTTTTGACCTGAGGGCTGCTATAATCTATCACACTAAAGGTAAAGGTCCTATGTAATTTATGAGGAAAAATGAAGTTTAGTATTCGGCATCAGGCACACTCAGTGATGGCAATAAATGCCTAAATTATGGTTGATTCTGCCAGTTTTAGGAGGGATTTAAAATTTCTGTGGACCATTCCTCAGACCAACACAATAAGATGTGTGTGACCAACACAATAAGATGTGTGTGCCTGGTTTATATTTTGTGATCCATATCTTGATTGCATGTATATGAAGTGCTGGAAATGTATATATTTTCCTGAAAGCATAGGCAGAATGCTCCTTACCTAATATTCCTATAAACTTCAGTAGAAGAGTCAGCAGGCGCTCCCATTTATGTACATGAAATATCCTTTTATAATGGAGTGGAGAGCGAGTCCTCCTGACTTACATTCTGCTAATGTGCATGTGTTTTTAAGGTATTGGTTTAGTCCCTTGTAGTAGTTACCTCTCGCTGTGGTTTGCCTCCAGGAGAAATATGGGATCTGGCATGTGTAAATCTACTAAACTCAAGCCTTTTCTTGCACGCTTGCTGTGAGATGAGTTTGTGGCCATCACAATAAATGGTCTATATGAGCATTTTCAGGCTGAAATCACAAGTACAGTTCTTGTGGACACTTTTGTTCTAAGGCAATGTTTCTCAATGTCCTGTCCTCACCGCCCCCAACAGATCATGTTTCCGGGATTTCCTTAGTATTGCACAGTTTCTGATGTCTTGATTTATTATTCCATCACCTTTGCAATACTGGGGAAATCCTAAAAACATGATCTGTTGACGGCCATGAGGACTGGAGTTTGGGAAACACTGATCTAAGGAAAGGAGTAGATCCAAAAAGAAGTATAAAGAAAAGACAATTTTTTTTTTCTAATATGGTCATAGAAAGTGCATGTTGTTCCAGGGGTTAAGTGTAACCAGACTTTTGAGGGTTTTTTTTTTTTTTTTTTTTGTTTCATTCCCCTTATTTTGTGGCCTAGTAAATGTCCTTCAGTCTCACGAGCTGGAACCCCACTGATTACCCAAAACACTGAGCATGAGTGTGCAGCTCCTGCCTAATCGTTTGCAGAGCAGTGTAAGGACCCATAGACTTTCTATTGCATTCACATGCTGCTCCCTATATGATCTTTGGAGCTGAATGCTTCTGCCTCTTGAGCTGAAGGCTTCTGAGCAGTCTTAGTGATGGGTGGGAATTTCAAAGACCCGCAACCTTCGATAATGGCTTATCTATGACTTTTTAGTTGATGGTCCATCCTTAGGCTGTCATAAATATCTGATCAGTTGGGGTGCGACACCCGGTGCCCCTGCCAATCTCCTGCTCCCGGCAGGGGCTGGATGTTCACCGTTGCAGAGCTGAACAGCTTGGTTAACTGGATAGTGGCAGTGAGTAGGTACTGCACATCTTCCCACTGATCAAATCCATAGTGGCATGACTGTGCTGTGCAGCTCCACAACTGAGCACATCTGCTCAGCACTGAGAACAGATGTTTGGTGGGGTGCCAGATTTCGCTCAACTCACGATCAGATATTGATGATCTGTCCTAAGGATAATTTATTTCTATATCTCCAACATACTCCACAGCACTTTACATTTTAGATAATGCCTTTAAAGGCCCTACAAAATATAAAAAATTGGGCGTGTGGACATCACATTCCTTAATAACAAGCGGCACCAGTTTTGCTGGAGTCAGGACTCCTTGTACTACGTGGTTGGCCATTCATCTGAGCTCTGTGTACTACTATATTTTCTCTGCAGTGATATGGATTTCCCAATGAAAATCTGTTTAGCGGGATACATTTTAAAGAGACTATTCCTTACAGGGGTTTCTGGGTTTTCACCTGACACGAATAGCTTATTTTAGGAAGACAAAATGTTTTAATTAATGTACACAGATGTATAACTTAAACCATCCCAAAAATAACCTTTGAACAAGTTCAGCTCTTTGCAGAAGGTTTACTTTCAGACATGATGGAAAGGAAGTTATTTCTTTAAAGGTGTTGTCTACTACGTTGGTACATAATAAGGTAAAATAATAGCAGATACAATCGCCTCGATGCTGGCGCCGATCCAGCCGTGTCAGCTCCTGATTTCCCGGGCTTTGTGTGACATTGTCACGTGAGCCATGCTGTCAATCAGTGTCTGCTTCACTCTCACTTCTTCATACAAAAAAGGACACTCATTTGAAGTGAGCGTGCCACTGTTGACGCTTTTTTTTTTTTTTTTTTGCCCAAAGTTTTTTTTTATTACATTAACCTGTTATCAGGATGCTTCTTCCCTGAAACAGATCAGCCCAAGTTGTATATAAGAATATTGTGTTTTCAGAGAACCAGATTATTGTACGTTTCCAATGTGGTTTCTATCCAGAATTCTCCATGATCTTAACATCTTCTTTCTCCTCTGTTAACAGAAATGGAATCTATTTTGAACTTGCAAAAACAAGGTAAGCTGAAACCTAAAGGTATTGGGCTGGCATTTACTTACCTTGACTAAACAAGTACCTTATCTGTTTCTTTCATGTTCTTGTAATCATTAACATGGCCCAGGCCCACTCCTAGCACTGGGCTGTTTATGAAGGCCATTGTTACATTGACACGGTGACCCCTGCTGTTCATAGCATCTTGTAATGGGTAAAGGGTATCTGTCTTAAAAGATCAACTCCCATTCTCCTAAAACCACACACAAATGGGCATGCGTATTTTTGAAATCTAAATCCACCGTCGCCTTCGTATCTTTTTGTTGCTGCTTTCTCAAGTAATTGGCGTTTTCTTTCACATGTGAATATGGTGGCAAGTGCTCTGGGCATGCCACAGCACTTAACAAGCCACGGTCTCCCCGCTCACCACCAGCCTCTTGCTTCATCGATTGCTTACTGTCTGTTATCGCCTGGCGTCACACACAGGGCTATGGAGTCGGTAAGCCAAACCTGCGACTCCGACTCCTCAATTTCCCTTACACCGACTCCACGACTCCGACTCCCACATATATTGCTTATATTTAAGTGAAATATTTATTGTAGTACAATGTGAACATCAGACATTAAATCATTTTTATGATACAATAATCAAGATATTTAGATAGAACATAATATATATTTATTGGAATACAACTTTAGAACACAAACTAATAAAATGTAAATATGTAATACACTATGTAATATCGCTTACATATATACAGTACAGACCAACAGTTTGGACACGCCTCATTCAAAGAGTTTTCTTTATTTTCATGACTATGAAAATTGTAGATTCATTCTGAAGGCATCAAAACTATGAATTAACACATGTGGAATTATATAATTAACAAAAATGTGTGAAACAACTGAAAACAGGTCTTATATTCTAGGTTCTTCAAAGTAGCCACCTTTTGCTTTGATTACTGCTTTGCACACTCTTGGCATTCTCTTGATGAGCTTCAAGAGGTAGTCACCGGAAATGCTTAGCACTTGTTGGCCCTTCACTCTGCGGTCCAGCTCACCCCAAACCATCTCGATAGGGTTCAGGTCTGGTGACTGTAGAGGCCAGGTTATCTGGCATATCACCCCATCACTCTCCCTCTTGGTCAAATAGCCCTTACACAGCCTGGAGGTGTGTTTGGGGTCATTGTCCTGTTGAAAAATAAATAATGGTCCAACTAAACGCAAACCGGATGGAATAGCATGCTGCTGCAAGATGCTGTGGTAGCCATGCTGGTTCAGTACGCCTTCAATTTTGAATAAATCCCCAACAGTGTCACCAGCAAAGCACCACCCCACACCATCACACCTCCTCCATGCTTCACGGTGGGAACCAGGCATGTAGAGTCCATCCGTTCACCTTTTCTGCGTCGCACAAAGACTTGGTGGTTGGAACCAAAGATCTCAAATTTGGACTCCTCAGACCAAAGCACAGATTTCCACTGGTCTAGTGTCCATTCCTTCTGTTCTTTAGCCCAAGCAAGTCTCTTCTGCTTGTTGCCTGTCCTTAGCAGTGGTTTCCTAGCAGCTATTTTACTATGAAGGCCTGCTGCACAAAGTCTCCTCTTAACAGTTGTTGTAGAGATGTGTCTGCTGCTAGAACTCTGTGTGGCATTGACCTGGTCTCTAATCTGAGCTGCTGTTAACCTGCGATTTCTGAGGCTTGTGACTAGGATGAACTTATCCTCCGCAGCAGAGGTGACTCTTGGTCTTCCTTTCCTGGGGCGGTCCTCATGTGAGCCAGTTTCTTTGTAGAGCTTGATGGTTTTTGCCACTGTCCTTGGGGACACTTTCAAAGTTTTTCCCAAATTTTCGGACTAACTGACCTTCATTTCTTAAAGTAATGATGGCCACTCGTTTTTCTTTACTTAGCTGCTTTTTTCTTGCCATAATACAAATTCTAACAGTCTATTCAGTAGGGCTATCAGCAGTGTATCCACCAGACTTCACAGCACAACTGATGGTCCCAACCCCATTTATAAGGCGAGAAATCCCACTTATTAAACCTGACAGGGCACACCTGTGAAGTGAAAATCATTTCCGGTGACTACCTCTTGAAGCGCATCAAGAGAATGCCAAGAGTGTGCAAAGCAGTAATCAAAGCAAAAGGTGGCTACTTTGAAGAACCTAGAATATTAGACATACAGTATTTTCAGTTGTTTCACACTTTTTTGCTAATTATATAATTCCACATGTGTTAATTCATAGTTTTGATGCCTTCAGAGTGAATCTACAATCTTCATAGTCATGAAAATAAAGAAAACGCTTTGAATGAGGTGTGTCCAAACTTTTGGTCTGTAATAGAGATATATTTATTTATATATATTTATATATATCTATCTGTGTGTGTGTGTGTGTGTGTGTGTGTGTGTGTGTGTATATATATATATATATATATATATATATATATAATCTCTCTCATTATGACTTCTCTCAGCTAAGACAAAGCCTAGATCCTCAGGCTACATTCACACCATGGGCGAAGCCAGGATCAAACCTGGGGGGGGGCAGAACCTCATACTGTTCCGCAGACCCTCATACTGCACACCTCAGCTGCTGCAGAACCTCATACTGCACACCCCTACATTTGAAAATAAAGCCAGCACCTTAAGATGTGGTGATGAATGCAGTCTATTTATTCCAACTATCAATGTTGATGTGTTACTGAAGACGAGCAATGCCTGTCCTGGGCACATAATCGTGTGAAGATGGGAGGCGCCGGACAGAACTCCAGGGTGAGTATAATCTCTTTTTTTCTTCTCTTTCATGTTACATCGGGGCTTATCTACAGCATTACAGAATGCTGTAGATAAGTCCCTGATGGCGGTGCCGGCAGCTGATAGGGCTAAAATGGGGTGACAGATTCCCTTTAAGGATGAATTCAGATATCCATATGCAGCCGCAATGTCTGGATCGACCATGAGTCATCTGATCCAAACGAACAGCCTAAAGGGCCCGTCACAATAAGCGAGATCGCTAGCGCGTCACTGATTTTGCGACGCAGCAGCGATATTGCTAGCGATATCGCTATGTGTGATGCCTGGCTATCGCTGATCGCGCGAGAACGTCCTGGACCGTTTTTCGTCTGCTGCTTCCTGCTGGCGCCGACGAGCGACGCGTGGACGCGGGCGGGAGGACGTCTTCATCGCTGCGTCTGACAGGTAAGTAACGACCGCCGACTACTGCTACGTCGCTGGTGAGATCTGCCTGTTTGGCAGCTCACTATCGACCATTTAGCGATGCACCAGCGATCCTGACCGGGTCATATCGTTGTCGGGATTGCTGGTGCATCGCTAAATCTGACGGGACCCTTAAGCTGGAGTCACACATGGCGACTTACCAGCGATCCCGACAACGATATCAATGTCAGGATCGCTGGTAAGTCGCTATGTGATCGCTGGTGAGCTGTCAGACAGCTTCACCAGCGATTAGCACAGCGACGCCGCGCGCACGGCATCGCTGTGTTCGTTAGCGCTGATGAAATATTCATGTCAAAAATAGAATTAAAATAAAAAATATTGTTCTCACCTTCCGACGTCCCGCGCAGCATTCCGGCCTCTCTCCACGCTCCGGTCCCAGTAATCCTTTGCGAGAATTACCGCGATGACGTCCGTTCTCGCGGGATCGTGAAGTCTCGCTGTCATTCTTACAAAGGATTACTGGGACCGGGAGCGTGGAGAGAGGCGGGAAGACTGCGCGGGACGCCGGAAGGTGAGAATAACAATATTTTTTATTATTTTACATCTGATCGCTGGTCTCCCGCCTGTCACACGCAGCGATGCGTGCTGGCCAGCGGGAGATCAGCGACGAAAAAAATGTCCAGAGGTTTCTTGCAGCGATACCGGCAGGGGGGCTGATCGCTGTCACACACCGCGATCTCGCTGGTGAGATCGCTGTTGTGTCACAAAAGCGAGATTGCTATGTGTGACGGGGCCCTAAGTCTGTGTGCTACCCGGCTTTCATTCTTTTTGGTACAGATAAGATATGGACAGATAGATATGGATAAATGGATAGATAGAGCAGATTTCTAATCTGCTTTTGCTATTGAAAACATCTATGAGCTCAAAAACCTTTCAGGTGATGTGGTTTTTAAAAATCTGATCTGCTTTTGCAGCTGAAAAACGTATCCTCAAAACGCAGGAAAAATGCTGTGTGTGACACATGCCTTAGAACAGCCATTTATAGGACATTTCATAACTTTCCCAAATTCCTATGAAAAAATATTCAGCACATTCTGCATTTAACTACTTTACCCAATTTATTATATATTTTATCAGTCGGTCCATTTTTACCGACTCCACCAAAATGAGCACCGACTCCACAGCCCTGGTCACACAGACAGAGCGCTATCAAACTAAAGAGGCTGGTTCTGGGCGCAGAGCTTTAAAGGGAATCTGTCACCCTTTTGGCTTGCAGCTGCCGGCATAAACATCAGGGGCTTATTTACAGCTGTCTGTAATGCTGTAGATAAGCCTCTGATGTAACCTGAAAGATAAGAAAAACGAGTTAGATTATCCCCCCCCGAATGGGCGGTCCGGTCCGGTGGACGTTGCGATCCGGTCCGACACCTCCCTTCTTCATGTGATGACGTCCTCTTCTCCTGTCCTGTAATGGCTGCGGCGTTGAGGGCAGAGCAGAATTCTGCAGTGCGCAGGCGTCGGACCTCTCCCGACGCCTGCGCGCTGCAGGACTCTGCTCTGCCCTCAACAGGGCAGAGCAGTGCGCTTGCGCTGCAGCCATTACAGGGCGGGAGAAGAGGACGTCATCACATGAAGAAGGGAGGCGTCGGACCGGACCGCCCACCCCGGTGAGTATAATCTAACTCGTTTTCTTTATCGCCTTATTGGGGGACACAATACCATGGGGTGTATGCTGCTGCTGCTGCTAGGAGGCTGACACTATGCAAAACAAGAACATTAGCTCCTCCCCGGCAGTATACACCCACCGACAGGCACTAGGCACCTCAGTTTGTGCTTAGTGTCTGTAGGAGGCGGACCGGGATCTTCCCAGATCCGCAATTAACCTTTTCTTCCTTTAGGTGTTCTAGTGTGAACTTTTTAATTCTCTTGTCTTTTAATTTGCAGATTCAAGTCGGGAAACAGGGTGAAAATTCACTCTGATTTCCCATATCAGGCGGCTGAGCGAGCAGTGTGGTGATCCCACATCGCAACTCTCAGTGCGCTGGCAGGACTTTGTCCCATATCACCTCCGGGTGCTATGGGATGCGGACAGGTGGCTGGTCCTTGCCAAAAATCCCCCTCCTCACCCCTCTCTCGGGACAGGGCTGAGAGGAAGACGGCGATCGCAAGATTCCCCTCGCCATCAAGAGGTTAATGCCGTCTTCTGCAGAAAGCGGGTACAGAGGACAGCGGCCACTACCCTAGTGAGAGGCCCCTGTGGTCTTCCTCTTCAGGGACTTCAGGTAGGTGCCTGAACGATCCCTCCAGCCCGCAGCATCCCCAAAAGGCACATTGGTGGGTAACTGGACATCACCAGGATTTGAATTTCCCGCCCCTCACCTGCCTGTCGGGCGCCGCTGTCACCAGCCGCGCGCCTCTCCACTCATATTACAAGGCTGAATACAGGGGTTTTTTCTCTCCCTGTTTTCATAGCTGGCCATGTTTTCCCACAGCTCTCCTGCGCGCCAGTACCTCCATTACAGGGACTTTCTCTTCTCCTCCTGGTCGTTTTAATCACGGGGCTGCGGCGCTGCTTTTTACTTTCACTTTCACTTTGTTGCCCGCTCTCGGAGCGCCGCCTCCTCTTTCTGAGCGCGCTTTCCTCGCGCCTTTTTTAGCCCATCACAGGGCTCCTCATCCCCTTCCTTCATCTCTGCTCCAATTGCGGCTCAGCCGCTAAGCTCCGCCCACCGCTCCTCATCAGGCATATCCTGCTTTCTGCGCTGCTTGGGGGACACTTCAGCGTTTCTGCTGCTCGCCGGAACTAGGTAGGCTCTGCTCTATGCAGAGATATTAGCCCTCCTCCGCAGTTCTTTCCCCAATTTCCGCGGACATTCAGCGCAGTTTTCCTTATGCCCAACCCTGCAGGGGATCTCTGTTTCAGGCCCACCGCTACTCATTACGCCTGTGCGCGCTGTAAAAGGAAGTGGGCTTCAGGTCAGCCATCTCCTTTCTGCCCGTCCTGCAGCTATGTCGGCCTCTCAGGAGCACACAGATCCCCGTGATGGGGGCACTTCTCCTCTCCCAGAATGGGCCGTAGACATGTCTCAGTCGGTATCCGATCTGACCAAAGTTTCTCAGTCCCTGGTCCAGGTCCTAGAACGTTTGCCTCAGCTATCTTTCTTCGCAGGGGCATCTTAACGGCAGCTCCCCAGGACGAGCTGGCAGATCTGGCAGATCAAATTAATCACGCGGGTAAATACCTTTTAGCCGCCTCCTTAGATGCGGCCGGTTGTGTAGCTAGGGCTAACAGCAATATAGTAGCTGTACGCCGAGTTCTCTGGCTAAAGTCATGGAATGCGGATACCACCTCAAAAAAGTCGCTCACCAATCTGCCCTTCCATGGTTCTAGGCTCTTTGGGGCCAGACTGGATCAAATAATTTCCGATGCCACTGGGGGTAAAAGTACTTCTCTCCCCCAGTCTCGACCAAGACGCTTCTTTAATAGAAAGGGCTTTAGGCCCTTTCGTCCGTTCTCGTCCACAGAGAGATCTGTCCAGCAAGAGCGTCCTTCCGCTTCTAGGGAGCGAGAGCAGAAGAAACCTTCTTACAAGCCCGCTCCCCGCTGGAGATCTAGAGGACAATACTCCAGGTCCTCAGGTGCCCGTTCCGGTAGGTTTGCCTCCAAGTGATGGGGCACCCCCACCTGGAAATTTTTCCAGGGTGGGAGGCAGACTTTCCTTTTTCGTGGACGCTTGGCTGTCGGTTGTCGACGACGCTTGGGTCAGAGAAATCATCGCATCCGGTTACAAGATCGAATTTTCTTCCCCGCCAGACAGGCGTTTTTTCCTTTCTCGTCCGCCAAGACAACGGTCCCACATTCCAGGATTCTTTCAGGCCGTCTCCTCCCTTCTTTCCGCCGGAGTGATTGTTCCCGTTCCCTGGACCTCAAGTTGCTCAATCGCCACGTGAAGATTCTTCACTTCAAAATGGAGTCTCTTCGATCGGTGATAGCCTCAATGGAGCCTGGAGAATTTCTCTGTTCTGTGAACATACGGGATGCCTATCTTCACATCCCTGTTTGCTTGCAGCATCAGAAATATCTCAGGTTTGCGATTCAGGACGATCATTACCAGTTCACGGCTCTCCCTTTCGGCCTAGCCTCCGCTCCCCGTGTTTTCACGAAAGTGATGGCGACGGTCATGGCCATCCTTCGATCCAGAGGGATTCTCATCATTCCTTATCTGGACGATCTCTTAATCAAGGGCTCGTCCCGTCAAGACTGTCTCCTAAGTCTTCAGATAACCCTGGATACTCTCGACCGTCTCGGATGGTTAGTCAACAAAGAAAAGTCCGTCCTCAGCCCCACTCAGCGTCTGACCTTTTTTAGGCATGGAGTTCGACACGAACCTGGCCAGGGTGTTTCTTCCGAGGGAAAAATTTGCGGCTCTGTTCAAAGGGATTCGAGCCCTCAAACGGCCGACTCCCATTCCCCTTCGATTCTGCATGAAAGTTCTGGGGAAGATGGTAGCTTCCTTGGAAGCAGTGCCCTTTGCACAGTTTCACCTTCGTCCTCTTCAGCTGTCCCTCCTTTCAGCCTGGGACAAGACGACGAGGTCCTTAGACCGGCCAATTCTTCTCCCTCTCAAAGTGAGGCAATCCCTCACTTGGTGGACGATGTCTTCATCAGTCCTCCAAGGGAGGTCCTTCCTCCCGCTTCGGTGGCAAGTCATCACCACCGATGCCAGCCTCCTGGGTTGGGGAGCGGTTTTTCATCAGAGGATGGCTCAAGGACACTGGAACCCTCAGGAAGCTCTTCTTCCTATCAATCTGCTCGAGATCAGAGCAATCTTTCTGGCCCTTCTTCGCTGGCAACCCCTTCTCGTCGGCAAGCCGATCCGCATTCAGTCGGACAACGCCACGGCTGTGGCGTACATAAACCATCAGGACGGCACGCGCAGCCACCAAGTCATGTCAGAAGTGGCCAGGATTCTGCGCTGGGCGGAACGTTACGTCCCAGCAATCTCCGCCGTTCACATTCCAGGGGTGGAAAACTGGGCAGCCGACTTTCTGAGTCGTCAAGGCCTAGCGTCAGGCGAATGGTCTCTCCATCCCTCAGTCTTCGATCAGATATGCAAGCGCTGGGGTTCTCCGGACGTCGACCTCATGGCATCTCGGATGAACCACAAAGTTCCACCCTTCGTAGCCAGGTCCAGGGACCCTCTAGCCATCGCTTGCGACACCCTAGTAATTCCGTGGTCCCAGTTCCAACTCCCTTATCTTTTTCCACCTCTTGCCTTGATCCCAAGAGTGGTCAAGAAGATAAAATCGGAAGGCGTTCCAGTAATTCTTGTGGCTCCAGACTGGCCGAGACGGCCTTGGTATGCGGAACTGGTGAACATGCTCGCGGACGTTCCCTGGAGACTTCCAGTCCGTCCGGATCTTCTCTCGCAAGGCCCCCTTTACCACGAGAATTCTCGGTCTCTGAATTTAACGGCATGGCCGTTGAGGCCGCAATCCTAAGAGAATCAGGTTTTTCCAACCAGGTGATTCAGACGATGATCAAAGCTAGGAAGCCAGCCTCTTCCCGCATTTACCACAGGTGTTGGAAGGCTTTTTTCCGCTGGTGCGACGATAAAAAAGTTTTTCCAATGGCCTTTTCTATTCAGTCCATACTGGGTTTTCTCCAGTCTGGCTTTGATTCGGGTCTGTCTCTCAGCACCCTGAAGGGCCAGGTTTCTGCCTTGTCTATCCTCTTTCAAAGAGAGCTCGCTTCCTTCCCGCAGGTTAAGACGTTCCTCCAAGGAGCCGCTCATGTGGCTCCTCCTCATCATTCACCAATAGAACCGTGGGATCTCAATCTCGTTCTTGGCGCTCTCCAAAAGGCGCCGTTTGAACCCATCCAGGACATTCCTTTTGTCGCTTCTGTCATGGAAGGTGACCTTTTTGTTCGCCATTACATCCATCAGAAGAGTTTGAGTTAGCGGCCTTGTCATGCCGTTCTCCTTATCTGGTGCTCCATCAGGATAAAGTCGTTCTCAGGCCTGTTCCTTCCTTCCTGCCAAAGGTGGTTTCCTCCTTTCACATCAACGAGGATATCGTTCTTCCATCGTTTTGTCCAGCTCCTTCTCACCCTCTTGAGAGGTCACTCCACAAGCTGGATGTTGTTAGAGCCTTGAGTGTCTACCTCGCTAGGACCGCTTCACTTCGTCAATCCGATTCATTGCTGGTCATCTCTGAAGGTCACAGGAAAGGGCTTCCGGCATCCAAATCCACGATCGCTCGCTGGATTCGTTCTACCATTCAGGAAGCATACCGACTTCAGGAAAGACGGCCCCCTCCGGGAGTGAGAGCTCACTCCACCCGGGCTGTGGCAGCTTCGTGGGCCGTTCGACACCAGGCTTCGGCTCTGCAACTTTGCAGGGCCGCGACCTGGTCATCCTTGCACACATTTGCGAGGTTCTACAGGGTTCATACCCAGGCCTCGTCTGATGCAGTTGTTGGTAGGAAGGTTCTGCAGGCGGCGGTGGCGCACCGGCCGACCTAAGCCTTTGCTGTTCCTTCGTTCCTTGTTGCTGTTCCCGCCCTTGGGACTGCTTTGTAACGTCCCATGGTATTCTGTGTCCCCCAATAAGGCGATAAAGAAAGATGGATTTTTGGTTCTTACCATAAAATCTCTTTCTTGGAGCCTTCACTGGGGGACACAGCACCCTCCCTGTTTAAATTGTACCGTGTTGGGTCTTTGAGTCCCCTGTTGGGTTGGTACATATGTTTAGAGAGTTTCCGTTGCTTCTCCTACTGCTTTTGCACCAACTGAGGTGCCTAGTGCCTGTCGGTGGGTGTATACTGCCGGGGAGGATCTAATGTTCTTGTTTTGCATAGTGTCAGCCTCCTAGCAGCAGCAGCAGCATACACACCATGGTATTCTGTGTCCCCCAATGAAGGCTCCAAGAAAGAGATTTTACGGTAAGAACCAAAAATCCATCTTTTCTTATCTTTCAGGTTACATCGGAGGCTTATCTGCAGCATTACAGAATGCTGTAAATAAGCCCCCGATGTCTATGCCTGCAGCTGCAAGCCGTAAAAAAGGTGACAGATTCCCTTTAAGTGCTTTATCATGTCTTGAGCAGTTGATGCATCATTTCTGTAAGTATAAAAGCACTATTTACTTGAGAAAGCAAGAAAAGATTCAAAGTTGTCAATGGATTTACATTTAATATATATCTTTTAATTACAAGTTATTTTCTGATTGTAAAATTAGTACGGCAATCTTGCAATTTCCACTGATTTCTGTTGATAGACGCCTTCTTCCTGTCCTTTCTGGAAAAGTTTTCAGCAGTCTCCTCCTCTTCAGAGGCAGGATTACACTGACTGGCAACGCCTCTACATACAGCTGATAACACAGGATCCACCAATCACAGTAGGCCATGTCACAGCTCCTTCCAATTCCCACTTTGCGTACTCGCATTAGATGCTTCATCTTAAAAGATCGGGTCGGAGTCTGACCAGTGTGGCTAATATGGTGCATGTGGAAATCCTGAAATGGGAAATTAGTCTACATAAACCCCATTGACTGGTGTGAAAATTGCAAGATTTCTATTTTTTATTTTTAATACTGATTTATGATATAAGAAAATAAAACTAAATTTAACAAACAAAAACTTTTTTTTATTTTAAGCGATGATTTGATCTCAGACTCTGGTTCAAAATGGACTTGTTTTCATTCATTTATTCATTTTACCCCCTTATATAGCGCCATTAATTCTACAGCGCTTTACAGACATTATCGGTCACTTTTTCTGCAAAAAAGTTATGTGAACTGGCCCATAGTCTTCAATAGTTCACTTGTTCTAGCCATGAAATTATTGGATCAAACGTGATTTATGACATCCAAATGAGGCTGAAAGTAGAACTCAATGTCAGGCTGGTTAATGCCACATGCACACGCTCTTTTAGCGTTTGTGTTGAGCATGTCTGTTTTTCATCTTAACTGGAGTTTGTGTGAACCTTTTGGCAGGACTTGGTCAATTGGACATGTCTGTAATCTCTGAGAAGCACCGCCTACCTCCCGGCATGTGTGGCTCTTCATTAGACTAGCCAGCCCGGTGGGATGTCACATCTTCATCTTGCCACATTGCGCCATGCTGGCTGATCAAAAGAAGAGCTGCTAATGCCGGGAGGTGGAAGGTGACTTATAAGGTCTCTTGACCATTGGCCACAAATCTTCCACATGGCTGATGGACCGCGTCCTGGGCACTGATCTAGGGAACTTGTCTGATTGGCATATCTTGAGTCGAAAGGAATTTTTACCTATGTATGGGACAATGGGCATCTGCCTCATAAGGTTTTTTACTTCCTCAGGAACGTATTAGGCTATGTGCACATGCTGCGGATCCACTGCGGATTTGGCCTCTGCGGATCCGCAGCAGTTCTGCAGACAACGTACAGTACAATGTAAGTCTATGTGATTTACAATCTGCTGTGCACATGCTGCGGATTTTCAACTGCGGAAAAGCTGTGGTTTTGAATCCGCAGAAAGAATTGACATGTTAATTCTGTCTGCGGATTCCGCTGCGGTTTGCCACCTATTCCATTGTCCAGATGTCAAACCGCAGGGGAAAACCGCAGGTCATTTTACCTGCGGATCTGCAAATACAAATCCGCGGGTGAATCCGCAGCGTGTGCACATAGCCTTAGGCTATAGGCCAAAAAAGGTAAAGTTAAATCCTCTTAACAAATAATCTAAAATAGAGCAATAAAATAGAGATGCAAAAGATACTGCCTACTAGGGTAGTATACCTATACTTGAATAGACCAGTGTCATTATACAAAGCCTATCTTGTAGACCATAGTAATCAAAAAATGTGCTAGGAAAATAATCCCAAACACAATAGCTTTTAAACCAAAGACTAAATACAACCAAAAATATGTAAAATTGTTTAAATCAACTGTCATGAATCTGGGTGGCTGATTAAATAAGAAATTCTTTGCAATACTATTTAAACTTAATGCATAAAGGGAAGTATATAGGCAATGTATTTAAAGTCTACTTAATACTGATTTAAGCTGTAAGACATGTAAAATTGCTGGGCATGCAAGTGGGAATGCATGTCAATAAATGCGGTGCATAAAATAAAGTGCTGGTGCATTTAGTGTCTGAGGCCTACAGCAATATTGACAGACATCATTTGCATGTGAATCAAGAGGGCAGATGCCTCATGTGTAGCAGTAATTTAAATAGCAGCAGATAAAAGCAGCAGGATAATCAGTATAGGGTCCTGTGCATAAGTAAGCAAAGGTTATAAGACCTAGTCAGGCAGTGCAGATCCCCCACGCGTGTTTCTTCCCCCAGAAAGAAGCTGCACTGGGAAACATGCACTGCCTGACTAGGTCTTATAACCTATGCTAACCTATGCTCAGGTCACTTTACTGATTATCCTGCTGCTATTTAAATTGCTGCTGCACATGAGGCATCTACCTTCTTGATTCACATGCAAATGGCGTCTGTTCATATTGCTGTAGTCTTCATAGACACTATATGCACCAGCACTTCATTTTGTGTACCATATTTATTGACCTGCAGTCCCACTTGCATGACCAGCAATTCTATATATATAATATATATATATATCTTACAGCTTAAATCAGTATTAATAAGTAGCCTTTAAATACATTGCCTATATACTTACCTTTAAGCATTAAGTTTAAATAGAATTGCTAATCAGCCACCCAGATTCATGACACTTGATTTAAACATTATGTATTTTTGGCTGTATTTGAACTTTGGTTTAAAAGCTATTGTGTTTGGGATTATTTTCCTGGCAGATTTGCGATAACTATGGTCTACAAGATAGGCTTTGTATGATGACACTGGTCTATAGGTACACTACCCTAGTAGGCATTTAATTTTACCTTTTTGGCCCATGCTTCGTTGCTCTGTTTGGAATAGTTTATAATTTGGGAATTGCAATCGCCATGCCCTCTCAACCATGTATGATTAAACTCCCTGCCTCACCAGCCCTGTGTAACGTTAATCTGTTAAATAAATGCTTTAAAAAAGCCTTTATAATGTCCCTTTTTCCTATGCTAATGAGGGCTTTGAATAGTTGATGAGGTGTCAGTTGCCCAGACTAGTCAGCCCTCTTTGCATGTTATCATGCCGCCTGTGGGCGGGATAAATTTGCACAAGCCGGTCTCCTGAAAATCTAGCGCATGCGAACCCCTCATCTCGGAAGCATCAATGCATGTCTGAAGCCGGGTGTACTCTTCCCGGCTTCATGACCGGAAGCCATCTTCAGACCGTGCGCAGTGTGCTTCAAGCCAGGAAGTGTACACCCGCCTGTATAGAAGCATTGCCGCTGCTGAACCTAACAACCGCATGTTGTAGATTTGCCTGAACTGACGATGAGGCCGGCTCGTGCAAATATCACACCTACAGGGGCATGGTAACATGGAAAAAGAGCCGACTAGTCTGGAAACTGACGCCCAATCGACTGGCCAAGTAGTTGATGAATGAGTGATGTGTTTGGTTTCTTTTTGGGACGCTATTAGTAATTTCTATACTATACATTCTGTCACTGAATGCAGCAATGATAGTGAATGGGCCACATTGCAAGTGTGTGAATGCTGGGGGTCAGCAAACGAATGAAAGCACCGTACAATTTACTTGCTTTTAATTTTTTTTTTTTTTTTTTTTTTTTTTTTTCCCAGATCCCAGTAGGATAATCACATATAATGAAGCCATGGACCGCTCCGATCTCTGAGATTACTGCCAGGGGACTGCTGGCTTTTCTTTTCCGAAGTCATTTCATCAGTGCATGAGGGACATTATCTGGCTGTCATGCTCCTTTAAGAAAAAAGAAGATAAAAAAGAAAAAAAAAAATCGTGCAAGAAACCGAGGGGAGAGCAAGAACATAACAGAATCAAATCTTTGGATATATAATTATATAAATATATATATATATATACACGTATATATATTTTGTTTAGATAACTATGTATAGAAAAGTCTATCTATATAAATATCTATAAATATATAGTTATTTAAACAAATTTAAAATGAAAATATTATTAAAACTGTTTTGATCCCGTCAGGACCTGTAGCCTCCTTTCCTAGGAAGAAAATAAGAATTTTTGGTACATTTTTTTTTACTTTTTTTTTTTTCCCTTTTGTCATCACAAAAGACTAAAGTGCTGAAACGAGTACATAAGCTTTGTAGACACTCATATTAAGTGGCGATCACTTTGAAAAAGAGGAAAAAAAAATCATGCTTGTGTACTTATTTGCCAATGACGAGAGAGCACATAGTATCATTTTTGGGGTTGTCCAGACGGTCCCAGTCTTATTCCTCTACCTTCTATTTTGTTTTCTATTTTTTTCAAATGGCTTCTGTAGACAACACTTATCCCGGCTAAAACTATGAACACATTTTTTATGTTTGGGAATAACACTTTATATATCAGTTTTTGTTTTTTTTTTCTTTCTATTGCTTTTTTTTTCCTGTTTTTCTCTGTGACTTACAAATGAAAAACTCAAACAAACAACAACAACAAAAACGCAAGCTGTCTTAAATTCATTTTTGAGTTTTTTTTTTTTTATGAGAACTGGAGACAGATGCACTTTTCAATTCTGGATAATGAAAAAAAAAAAAAATCGGACAAGCAGGTTTCTTAATTTTGACCATTGCCGTTTGTGTCCCATCTATTGAAGACTAGAGAAGTTGCTTTAAAATTTAAAAATCAAAAGACAAAAAAAAAATATAAAAAAAGAAGAAAAAAAATAGTAAAACGCAAAAGAAAATTAATCTATTTAGGCATTTAATATATTGAAAAGATATATATAAAGAGTCAAATCTGTTCCCTGTTTGATGTCAATGTATGAAAGAGGGGAGCAAGCTGCGCGAGGCTGTTCTGGACTCCGGCTGCATCATCTCCTTGTGTGTTGCAAATTCCTGTCCGTTTGGGTATCCGCTTTTCCCTTGTGTTGGATGGAATATCGGCTGATTGCACATGAACATCCATGAAATCCTCCATGGCTCTGACAGGGGGTCTGATTACATATATATTTTTTAACTGTATGCTTCTAAAATGTTTATGGATTATTTTTTTCTTTAATAATTTTGAGTGCCCTTTGTGTATGAAGGACATTACTGGAAGCAGGACTTTAGCAATAAAGGTATTGACCCTTTCCATTAAGTGGGTGGCTTGCAATGCATTGGATGCTACCGGGAGGTTTGATGCAGTATGTAGGCACTCGTTGGGAGCGCCGCTCCTCGGTCGCTCACTTTTGCTTTGTCTTCAAGCAATGTCCTCCATGCTTGTATGCTTCGTTATGTATCACTCATGCAGAGCACACCGTGTTGGGCTTCTATGCAGGCAATAGTTGAGAGTGCCTCTGCAACAAAACAAATGTTATATAGAATCGAATGGTGCTATAAATATATATTTAGAATTCACAGGTGTTTTTTTTTGGGGTTTTTTTTTTATCCTGTTGCAGACCCCTCCATCGTTTATAGGGGTTAATCTTGGTTGCAAAAAGTCCACCTGATATCACCCCAGGTCGAAAGGTAATTTAACCATTTCTTGCCGCCGTGATTAATATGCAGTACGTGGACTCTGATTAAAAAAAAAAATGTTTTATTAGAAAGGCTGCTTGGTTAATATTTTGCATCTTTTTTTTATTTTAATTTTTTTGTAGGAGAATTGAAAATCGTACATATCGGTTAATTCATGCTTGGAATTATTTATTTTACTGCTGGAAATAGGGACAAAATGCTAAACAGTTGATAACCATTCAGTTTGTTAAATTTCTCTCCTTCACGATATTGTGAGTTTTTATGGTTATTGCATATGTGGATAACATTACCAGGTGTAAAAAATAAAAAAAAAAAAATCCCACAAAACCAACAGTTTAGGATACCTAATAATTTAAAGGATGGGGACACTTTTTTTTGTTTTTTCTTAAATGCATGTATTTTGGGCTAAAAAAAAATTTTTGCAAGGCTTTCACACTTTGGGTTTGTTTCCTTGCATATTGTTATCTGCAGAACAAGTTAACTGAGGATCTGTCAGTGAGCTGGTCCTGATCAGGAGCTTGGAACGCTTATCGGTTTATGAGCTTCGCTTCTCATTTATGACCACATCACAGTTCAGCTAATCTTTTGCTTGTCTTCATAAATCAACTTAAAGGAGCTCCAAAAGTAATATAACTATGGGGCTTTCACTGCGACGCTCTGGTTTTCAAATGACCTATTAAACAATTATTAATTTTACAGCAGGAACAGCTTTTTTTTTTTTCCCATTCACAAAATTACTTGACCAATTGTTGGAGCCGCTGAGCTTTCCAGGTGAAAGAGCAGTTTTCATTTGGAATTTCAAACAACTGTTTAATGAGCCATTTTTGAAACCTACAACAGCGCCTGTCCGCTGCAATTCTTGGCCATGATGTGACTGCATTGTCCGTCCTCACCTTGACTATCTTGCAGCAGACTCGCTGACTGATAATCGTTTAACTCCGTTTGCAGCCAGCAATATGCTTCCTATTAAAAGCTAAATGGTGCAATTTTTTTTTATGAAACCTACTTGTAAAAATGTTAAGCTCCAAAATACATGTTATGCAAGTGAATATATATATTTTAATATTCCTGTAGGTGTCTATCCTTAACTAGTTAGATTTTATTTGAATTGAGCCTTTTTGTGGCGAGATCTGTACTCTGTAAATGGCCACATATAGTTACTACTGACTATATTGGGAACCATACAGAAAGTAGTCTTGTCGTATATATACCGGTATATTTTTTTTTCTATTTGCCAAGCGGTTTGTGTATTTATTGTCTCAAACTGTGATATGATATTAAATATTACATGAGAAGTGGGTTCACACATTGCATATATTCACTTTTTATATTAGGGTGTGTGTACACGCCGCGGATCCACAGCGGATTTGGCCGCTGCGGATCCGCAGCAGTTTCTGATGGGGTGTGCAGTACCATTATTCCCTATGGGAAATGGAAACCGCTGTGCAGACGCTGCGGAATTTTCCGCGGGGATTATCTGCGGTTTTTAAACCCCAGAAAGAATTGATATGTCAATTCTTTCTGCGGATTCCTATCTCCTCCATTGTGGAGATGGTGAAACCGCATGGCGGAATCCGCAGCGTGTGCACGTACCCTGAGTGAGTTTTCTTTTTACGGATCGGACTTTTCTTTGGGATCATCCATTTTTTGCTCTGCAAAAACAAACAAAAAAAATACCGAAGAGGAAAAAAAAAATGCAATGTGTAAACCTGGCCTAATGGTTCTGTCTTGATGCGTAGCTTGTTGATGCTGAGTATTTAGGCCTTCTGTCAATAGAATAGGGGTACGATCACATGGAAACCCAACTACTACCCATAACTGCAGAGCAACATGTTCAAAACTGCACAAAGCCACGTGTCTGCGTTCTATACATGTGACTTTTTCTAAGTTTTTGTTTTCTTATTCGTTCAGGAATTGCCTATACATAAAGCTAAATTGCACTGTTGCATGTAAAATAATATACAAGTTTGTGTAAAGTGCAGAAACTACTCTATTGAAGGCAATGAAGTAAAAATGAACAAAAACACCAAAAAAAGTAAAAAAAAAAAAAATTGGCCTAAAATCTGCTTAGTGTTTAGTTAAGTAACATGAGTTCTGCAGTTGGAACAATTCTTCGTGTGAACTTAACCTGATGATTCTGTAGAAATCTAGAACACCTATTATTGTATTGTGAAGCACTGCATCAACAGTATGCCCATAAAGGCAGCCAAAGATCTTAAAGGGAATGTGACATTGGAAAATGACCTATTGTTTAAATATGATTTTTATATTAAAAAAGTAAATTTAAGATTAGTATATATTAAAATAAATCTTGCAATTCTCACACTGGCCACTAGGCCAAATATTAGACTCCATTCTGTTCTATTCAGCAGTCACATGAATATAAGAATCAATAAACTAAGCCCTGACCCTATTTATTTGTATAGAAGTAGTTACTGATCATGCTCTGATCCGGGCAAAGGTGATTGTGATTGTAGGGTAAGGAGGTGCGCTATAACATCTGCTGTTTTGAATGGTGGATGTTGTGTATATAGAGATGTCACGTTCCACTTTAATTCTGTCTGTGATGATAATGAGGCTGTTGAAAAGCCTTCTGAGATGTACAGGAAAGAATAATCTAATGGACATAGTGGCCAGTGTGAAAGGTTCCTTTTCTTTGTGTAATTTAGATTGTAGTGTGGAAAACTAAAGTGTACATAAAAACATGATTTAAAAAATAATTCATTTTCTGATGATGGCGTACCCTTTAAAGGGTTTGTGCAGGCAAACTCTCCCATCATGTCATTGGTCATGAAGAGAGGCAAAGGCATACTGGTGCTGTACATTCATCATTACAACGGTCTCAATGCCCAGTGGGTATTGTGAAAGGACCCTATTCACATTAAAGGGAACCTGTCAGCAGGATTGTGCTCAGTAACCTACAGACAGTGTCAGGTCGGCGCTGTTATACTGATTACAATGAAATCCATCTTGTGGTTGTTGTGTAATCTTTATATTCAGTTTTGAGTTAATGATATGTTCATGCTCTGGGTCGGCCTGTGGGGGGTCTTCATGTGGTGGTCTTATTAGGTATTCATCAGTATGGCTGCTGACAGGTCACTGATCCCTCACTGACATGACCCCTAGTTTACATAATGAATATTATATATATATTTTTTTTTTTTAAAAAAAATTACTTTCTGCAGGCAGCACAGCTTCTATAATGCGTATTTAATTGTTTTTGATGGTATGCATACATTTTAAAAAAGTCTGAAAATGGCGCCAGCCATGCCTACGCTGTAGCAGTTAAACTACAAGATGGTTTTCATCAACTAAATTATCATTTTAATCAGTATAACGACGCCGACCTGACACTGTCTGTAGGCTACTCAACACAATCCTGCTGACCGGTTCCCTTTAAGGCTAAGTCCACACTGGGCATTTTTGCTGCATTTTTTTTCTGCAGCAAAACCTGAGTGCTTGGCAGGAAAGAAGCTGCGGCTAAAACGCAAGGTTTTGTGGCGTTTTAGTCCATTTTTTTCATGCGATTTTTCCGTTCAATTCAATGGGTGAAAAACGCTGAAAGAAGTGACATGCGCTATGTCCAAAAAAACACAGCAAAGCACAAAATACTGATGACAAAACAAGCTGTGTGCATGAGATTTCGGAAATCTCAGACATAACTGGTTCTGTCAAATGCAGCTGAAAATTAGCAGAAAAAACTCCCAATGTGAACTTGGCCTTAGGCTGGGACTCCGCAGTGACACGTCAGGTGGCCAGAATACTTGGGCAACTTGCTTTTCTAGGACTATTTTAGAGCTGTAAATAAAACAACCAAGTTGCAGACAAGTTGCATGTCACGTGTGACTTGCGTTTAAGTATGGCAAGTATATTGTTTGTGACTTGCTACAGAAAACCAACACATTTGGAAACATTTGCCGCTGTTGCATTCGGAGGTCTGAACACGTCACCGTAGATAGTTATATCCAATGTTGTAGTGTTTCGCTGCGATTTCGGTGACACTAGTTGCTGTGTAGCTCTAGCCTAATGTTGCTCTCACCACTTTGGCCCCACCCTGCATATGGGTCTCTCCATACCCAATCTTTAATCCGGCAGGAAAGTATGCCTTCACATTCCCTTTTACGTAGCCCTGAAGTGAGTTCTACCCAAATCGAAAAGTTGAATCTCTGATGGATTTGTCCTTGTTTGTCTTATTCAAAGTGGTGTCATCCAATGGTTTGTGACTTAGGGAAGTGTTTTTACTTTTGGAGGGCTCCAGTTAGCGTCTCAACTGGTTTTTGCACATCAGATTTCAGAGATTTTCTCGTATGATAAATATCTGAGTATGATTGGTGTTTGGTCAGTGTGCCCGTTTTCACCATCAGTTTGGTCTAAGCTTCATCGGGTTTTTCTCAGATAAAAAACAAAGTTTTTCTTCCTATCCAGAAGTCAGTGATAAATGGACAGTACACAGATGTCTTTGGATTGTTACCGACAATCTGACGTCTCACGGACATGTAAGCAGCCCTATTCAGTAGAAGTGGTATCTGTGAGAATGAACCCTAACACTGTAGACACCTCTCTCCTTCAGTTCTCACCTGGTCTTTACGTTATCAACGTTAGTTATAGGCTGAGCTATCCTTTGGCCGAACGTTGCAACCAGACAACTCCTACATACTGACGAGAGCTCGACTTGGGCGAGCGCTCTTAGAGACTGGCGGCTTATCTCAGAGCACATAAGGATCGGCAGTTGGAAATCTGACTTTTCAGCTAGTCTTTTACATAGTTAGTTGAGGGAGAGTCAGGAGGCCTCCAGAGACTGCCAGCCAATCCCAATGATAATGACCAGTTTAACCCATTTTAATCTGTGTATGTCTGCCTTTCCTTTTCTAGGGTGGACAGTTAAATTTTTAGATTTGGGAAAGTTTTTTTTTTTTGTTTGTTTTTGGTTTTTTTTGTCTTGTAAAAATAAAATGTGCCTAAGCACTAACAGGTAGGTAGTTTCTACCTACCTGCTTGTTGTGCCTGGCTCCGTTCATCCCCGACACAGAACGATCACAGACCACTCCTGCCGCCGAATTAGGTGCCTGCTGACGTCACGTTGACAGAACGGCGGCTTCTTTTCCCCCCTGCTCTGTTGACAGGGCAGGACTGCCACCATTGTGATTAACCATTGCATCCCCGCTGGGGAGCCGGCTGTCAATCAGCATGATGTCGACAGTCATGCCCCGTTGACAGGGCGGAAAAAAAAACGCTCCTCTGTCGACATGACCTCAGCAGAGGCAGCTGAATCGCCGGCAGAAGCGGTCTGTGATCGCTCTGTGCCAGCAAAGAACAGTGCCAGGCACAATAGGCAGGTAGGTGCCTGTTAGTTCTTAGGCACTTTTTATTAAAAAAAAAGTCATAACTATCCCCTTTTAAGTACAATAAGAGTTTTTTTTTTTCTTTTAATTTTTTTTTCTTGTGTTATTTCTCCCCTTAGTCTCCAGCATGATTCTCTCCAGCTGCTATTACTCTCCAGAATTGTCTTTTTTTTTTTTTTTTTTTTTTTTTTCCCCTGCTGAAGAGCTGATTGATGGGTTTAGGAGTCCCATTCTGATTTTGACTTGAAAAGTTTTTAGTTTAAAATTAAATGCCATTTCTTTTAAAGGAACCATGTATCTCTGCTGTGTAACACGTCGGAAACTATGTAACCATAACTGAACAGATCTGTATTTTGTGCAAAATCAGAAATACTGTTTTATAATGGAAAACTCCTTTCACCAAATTTTTCATGTTGAACTGGGCGCAAATACTGGCTGAAGAGTGGATTACAATGTGTTGCTTTTTCTTTATAATTTCGCTTCTCCTTAGTGGAGATATTTGCGATCAAAGTATTTGGCACATAAGGAGTAAACTTTCAAGTGGGTATTCTCAGACAGCAACTAATACAAGGGGAAGAAGTACAGACCCCCAGTGAAAATTGTCTGATAATATCCACTTGGAAGTAACTAAAGTAAACTCCTTATGTGCCCAATACTTCTATTGCAAACATCTCCACTAAGGAGAAGCAAACTTACAGGGGAAAAAAAAAACAGGATATGACTTAGGGCCCCGTCACACATAGCGACTCACCAGCGATCCCAACAATGATATCAACGTGTCAGGATCGCTGGTGTTGCTACATGATCACTGGTGAGCTGACAGCGACGCCGGGCTCGCGGCGTTGCTGTGTACTTTAGTTACCAGCGCGCTGATGCAGGGAGCTGGTAACTAAGGTACATATCGGGTTTCTAAGTGACGCACGCCCCTTAGATACCCGATGTGTACCTTGGTTACCAGCTGGTCTCCAGCCTGTCACACGCAGTGATGTGTGCTGGCCAGCGGGAGACCAGCGATCAAAGAAATGTCCAGGGCTTTCCAAGAGCTATACCGGAAGGGTGTCTGATGGCTGTCACACACAACGATCTCGCTGGTGAGATCGCTATGTGTGACGGGGCCCTTAGGCTAACTCATTAGGTGCCAATACTCTTGATTCCTAACATCTCCAAAAACGGAGAGATGAAATAAGAAAAACGTTTTAATCTGATTTGTAGTCGGTATTACGTGGTAAGTCTAGCTCAACTTGAATAATTTGGTGAAAGGTCTTCTGGCTCATCAATACAAGCACTCGTTGGAAAATTTTCCAGATTTTGGCAACTGGGTATATGAGTAAAAAACAAATTCCTATTTTTATCCCAGTTTATTCCGCTTCTTGCAAAATCCCCACAATCTGTTTTTCAGTTTGCTATTCATTTATGCTTAATTTTCATGAAGTTGTTCTCGCGGTGCTGGCTTTTTGACCTTTGCCTTCACATATAGGTATATATCTCCAGACAGCTGTGAATAACAAAATATTGAATGGCAAAAGCAGAATCTTATGCTAAAAAAAACAACCCGCTACTTTTATCATTTTTGCAGCCAGAGCTGTCTGTACAGACCTGGTTATGGCGAGTTGCTTTACCAGAGAAGCTCGTCTAAGCGTTTAGGTCTAGCTGACACCCGGCAAGTTTGCATATTGCAAATCAAGTATTAAAAAATATCCAAACTCCTCTGTGTACACATCGTGATATACAGATAGACCCCCGGTCCGAGCTCAAAGGCCTCATGAGCATAACGTTTGGCTTGGGAGACCTGCAGCCAAGTCCGTTTATCGTGGTCTACACACGGACTCTTTCATGGACGTCTTGACAAAAGATGGACTTCACTTTTCTTTTATTGTCCATAAACAGGCCATGATTTTCAGACTGGAGGGATCTCCTGAGCTGAACTCAAGTCATATATACCTATAATTTAATAATATTGTAAATAAAACGGCAATGTTTAACTGTGTTTCTAGTAGAGATGAGCTGGGTCGTAGACCAGGTTTTATTTCCTAATCGAGAGTACAAAAATATTTAACATAATAATTTTCAGTCACTGTTTTCTATGCGCGTGTGGCAAGTTCATCCATACCTTTTACATAGAACTTCTGTCCCTCCATAACTGAGAAATCTGCATTTGAATCAGTTTGCAAATTAGGTTGAAGTGCTTTGAGGGCATGTAGAGGCTCTTTCCTAAATTCTGCTCTCCTGCCAGCTCAGTTTCCCGTTCAGCTCTGTCTTCTGCTTGACTGACAGCCTATTGTGAGACTTCAGGCAAAGGAGCTTGGTGGGGAATGGAGCTGGCAAGATCAAAGGTTTGAGAAGTGCTTCCACAGGCCCAAGAACTTCCTTCATCCTCATTTGAATATCAATTGAAATCACAATTTTTTCCAATTACAGAGGAACTGATTTGCTAGTTAAAGGTATGACTGGATTTTGGAAGCGCTTTATCTGCATATTTGTAGTTTAGGGTGTGACATCCTGCCAAGGCTTATTTTACACTTATCACATTTTTTTCGGGCCGTATTGCGGCCTTTTTTGTGGTCTGCCGCAATAACGGACTGCAAAAAAGTTTTTGGATCGCCATGTTTTTTTTCCAGTACTATGGAAAAAGTATTGGGGGAAAAAAATGGCGTTCCACAAAACTGGAAGTCACGGTGCGTCGCAAAAACAAACTTCTGTTTGTTTTTGCGGCCCCGTTGATTAAAATGGGGGCCGTGTCCATACGCCATATAAAAGATCGAGCAAGCAAAAACAGAAATCTATTGGGGCGGCAAAATCGGCCCACAAAAACATGGTAAGTGTAAAAGCAGCCTAATGCTAGTTTCACATTAGCGTTTACGGCCGCAGCGTCGGGATGCGCACAGCCGCCGCTAAGCCCCGCCCCTGCCGCGCCTCCGCCGGTAGCTACGTCGGAGGCGCGGCAGGGGGCGGGGCTTGACGGCGGCCGTGCACAGCCCGACGCTGCGGCCGTAAACGCTAATGTGAAACTAGCCTTAGACACCACTGGTGGGAGCATACGAACTTACTGTAAAGTGATTGTTCGTTCTGTTGACTCATGAGTCAGTGTGCAGAAAGCCCTACGGTGCCCCCTTTTGAAAGCTGCAGGCACGCAGAATTTTATCCGTTATCTCTGTCTATGCTATTATTACTTTACTCTGCTTTTATGCCCTAAAGATTTTGGATCTGTATCAGAACAATAATGCTTGACCAATAAGATATTAAGAAATCTATTTGCATGACTGACTTTGTAAAATACCAGTTAATACTGTCAATTTTTTTTTTTTTTTACCTGTACCCATATACAAGCCCTCAAGGGGTGTTCAATTTCAGATGCTGTATCGCCATCAAAGGGAGCAAAAAGTGCTGTATTTCAGCGACGAGAGGGGGTTTAACACTTTTATAAAGCAGCATGTGATTTGGGGTTAGTGGTTTTCTTTTTCTTTTTTTTTTTTTTTTTTTTGGTTAAAGGCCAGTAACACAGTTGTAGGCATCTGAAACCAGTCCATGTTGGTAAAATAATGTAGCGTAGTTTTTTTTTCACACTTTTTTATTAGGTTTATCCAATCAGGGAGACATATTTGGGTAGACAATTGCTTCTGTCTAGAATGGTCTTAATTTGCCAAAAAAACCGACTCATGACCATGTTTTCTTCGATGTCCAGGAACGTGCTATGTTACGCTGTTACTCGGCCTTTTAATGCAGGGAATGTTTTATTGTTTGTGCGGTTCCACAGCCCTGATACTAGATCACTTTTTCTTTCGGTTTGTTAACATGAGGTATATCCATCACACTGTTTGTACATCTTGTCCAGTATTATGTTCCAATTCAATAACTTGTTAATAAAACATTTCTCTGCAGTTACGTGAAGGTCGTTTCCATGTTGTCGCTGCATGAAATGATTGTGGGTAAAAGCGAATTCCTGTATCTCCAAAACTGCTGAATTAGAGAACAGGTCACTTCTTGTTGGTAGATTGAACAATGCAAAATTCACAATACTGAAGAGGTCTAAATACTGCACAGAACACCTACGTTCCTAAAAGCATGACAAAGCATGCGTTGTAGCACCTGTTTAATGTGTGGGGTCCCGATATGGAGACCCCCCCAATCCCATGGGGGGAAGAGGCACATTTATAAGATTCTCGGCACAGGGACATTTTACTTAAACACATCCAATTGTGGAAATTATTCCAAAATCTATTGATTACAATGAACTTTTATTTTTGGGAAATAATTGTAATCAATTTATTTTGGTTGTAGCATGAAGCCCTTATTCAGGAAATGGTGATTTTTCTCATTGGTAGGAAAAAAAAAAGATTTTTTTATCAGTGTTTTTGGATCTGATTTTCAGCATGTGAACGTTTCCAGCATCAGTGTTCCATCACTGATTTTCCATTGTCAAAAAAAAAAAATTGCAAAGCTCCGCCTTACCTCAAACAGACATTGATTGCGCTTTTATGGCAATTTGTGGCTGTTTTCCGTGAGGTTTTTTTTTTCTCAAATAGACTTCTGCGTGCAATTTTCATCCGTAACTGAGAGAAAAAATGGACACTTTCCACATAAAAACTCACCCCTGATATGAATAGCTTCATATATTAAAATGGGTTAATGTTCTTTTAATGAAATTCACAAAGTGAAAAATACTTATGAATGATGCTCAAGTTCGCAAAACGGTCTTCAATAGTCACAGATGTGCCTGCATACGTGATGAACGAGTGTGGCATTATGGAGTGTGGCGTGCTCGAAAAATATGCTTGAGTCCCCATGACTGCATGCCTCGCGGCTGTTCGACAGCCTCTACATATGCACTGATTGCCTAACCAACAGGAAATCCCTGCACGTTTTGCGGTTGTCGAACAGCCACAAGACATGCAGCGGCGCCTCGAGCATCTTTTTCGAGCACGCCGAAAAAAAAAAACTCACCACGTTACAACTTAAGAAGGTTGCAGGGTTGAAAATAAAACCCGCTCTCTTTTTCCAGAAGTGGGCTGTGCCTCCACTCTCCCAGCTCTATTCCTCAATCTGTTCTGGTCATATGGAATGAGAAGGTTACAGCTGCAAAAGCAGAGACGGGGTGTCCGTCTGGGAGGTGAATACAAGTGATGCATTTTGTGGCGGGGTTCGGACGCAAGCCCCATGAATGTGTAGCTAAACGCAATATGTAAACAACCTGAGGGCTGATACTACTGACATTCCCTTTAAGTGTTAGTACAACACATATTTGTGATGTTTGGTTATTTGGTAAAAGAGGTTCTCCAGCACTACTATTTAACCAATTTACAGAAAATAACAAAAAACGAACATTGGGCAGTTCTAAAAAAAAATAGCATCTGCATTTGTCTTTACAAACTCAAAATATATACTTGTTTTTTGCCAATTTAACATTCCTGTGAATCACTAAGCTACACTGTGTGCAGAATTATTAGGCAAATGAGTAGTTTGATCACATCATCCTTTTTATACATGTTCTGCTCCAAGCTGTATAGGCTTGAAAGCCAACTGCCAATTATGTAAATCAGGTGATTTGCATCTCTGAGGTGTGTGGTCTAATGACATCACCCTATATAAGATGGGCTTAATTATTAGGCAACTTCCTTTCCTTTGGCAAAATGGGTCAGAAGAAAGATTTGACGGACTCTGAAAAGTCAAGAATTGTGAGATGTCTTGCAGAGGGATGCAGCAGTCTTGAAATTGCCAAACTTTTGAAGCGTGATCACTGAACAATTAAGCGTTTCATGGCAAATAGCCAACAGGGTCACAAGAAGCGTGTTGATAAAAGGTGCAAAATAACTGCCCATGAATTGAGGAAAATCAAGCGTGAAGCTGCCAAGATGCCATTTGCCACCAGTTTTGCCATATTTCAGAGCTGCAACGTTACTGGAGTATCAAAAAGCACAAGCTGTGCCATACTCAGGGACATGGCCAAGGTAAAGCAGGCTGAAAAACAACCACCTTTCAACAAGAAACATAAGATAAAACGTCAAGACTGGGCCAAGAAATATCTTAAGACAGATTTTTCTAAGGTTTTATGGACTGATGGATGGGCCCAAGGCTGGATCAGTAAAGGCCAGAGAGCTCCACTCCCCGACTCAGACGCCAGCAAGGTGGAGGTGGGGTACTGGTATGGGCTGGTATCATCAAAGATGAACTTGTGGGACCTTTTCTGGTTGCGGATGGAGTGAAGCTCAACTCCTAGACCTACTGGCAGTTTCTGGAAGACACCTTCAAGCAGTGGTACAGGAAGAAGTATGTATCGTTCAAGAAAAACATGATTTTCATGCAGGACAATGCTTATCACATGCATCCAAATACTCCACAGTGTGGCTGCCCAGTAAAGGTCTAAAAGAAGAAAAAATATGACCCCCTTGTTCACCTGATCTGAACCCCATAGAGAACCTGTGGTCCCTCATAAAATGTGAGATCTACAGGGAGTGAAAACATTACATCTCTCCGGACAGTGTCTGGGAGGCTGTGGTGGCTGCTGCACGCAATGTTGATCATAAACCGATCAAGCAACTGACAGAATCTATGGGTGGAAGGCTTTTGAGTGTCATCGTAAAGAAAGATGGCTATATTTGTCAGTTTATTTGGGGGGGGGGGTTGTTTTTGAATGTCAGAAATATTTATTTCTAAATTTTGTGTTATATTGGTTTACCTGGTGAAAATAAACAAGTGAGATGGGTATATATTTGTTTTTTATTAAGTTGCCTAATAAATCTGCACAGTAATAGTTACCTGAAAAAGCAGATATCCTCCTAAGATAGCCAAATCTAAAAAAAAAAAAACCCACTCCAACTTCCAAAAATAGTAAGCTTTGATATTTGAGTCTTTTGGGTTGATTGAGAACATTATTTGTTGTTCAATAATAAAAATCCTCTCAAATACAACTTGCCTAATAATTCTGCACACAGTGTAATATTTAGTTGTATACCCACAGTTTTTTTTAGAACTGCTTCACATCTATGTTGCATAGTCAACCAACGTCTGGCACCTGTTATTCCAGCCCAGGATGCTTGCACTACATCCCACAATTTTTGACATTTGTTGGCGTCACCTCAGAAATGGCATTTTTGAGGTCACCTCACAAGTGTTCTATCAGACTAAGGTCTGAGGATTGGGCTGACCACTCCAAACCTCAATTTGCACCATAGAAAGAGAAACATGCCTATATTATGATGCTTGCACCACCATGCTTCACTGTCTTCAGAGTGTACTGTGGCTTGAATGCAGAGTTTGGGAGTCGTCCGATGAACTGTCTGCTGCCCTTAGACCCAAAAAGAACAATTTTACTTTCATCAGTCCACAAAATGTTTCTCCATTTCTTTTTGGGCCAGAGTTGACGTGTTCTTTGGCAGATTGTATCCGCTTCTGTACATGTCCTTTATTTAGCAGTGGGACTTTGTGGGGACTTCTTGCTAAGAGATTAGCTTCACACAGGCGTCTTCTAGATGTCATAGTCCTCACAGGTAACTTGAGACGGTCTGTGATCATCCTGGAGCTGATCATCGGCTCAGCCTTTGCCATTCTGGCTATTCCATCCATTCCAATGGCAGTCTTCCATTTTCTTCCACGTCTCTCTGGTTTGGTTTTCCATTTTAAAGCATTGGAGATCATTTTATCTGAACAACCTATCACTATGTGCACTTCATAAGTTTTCGCTCTCCAGTCAACTTTTTAATTAAAGTACGCTGTTCTTTTGAATGTCTCGCTCAACCCATATTTCTCAGACTTTCAAGGAGAAATGCATGTAGAACATGTCCTGGCTTCTTTCTTACATAAGGGCCACCTGATTCACACCGGTTTCTTCACACAATGATTGACCTCACTAATTGATCTCCACACTGCTATTATTTTGAACACTCCCCTATAAATTAATTATTCTAATACACAGACTCAAAAACCTGCAGATCATCTACTGCACCAACTGGTAAATTTTTTGACATGTGGCAAAATTTATACCCAGAACAGGGATTAATCTGGATAGTCATATTGGACTGCCATTATTTTGAACACTACTGTATAAGCTACTCCCAAGATAAGTGACTGCTCACTGCGCGATGTGCAGAGTTGGACGTCCACTGTCAGTCAACCGTTGACTAATAGCCTGCTTCCAATGCCCACACCGCGATCAGTAATAGATCGTGCATTGAGGATAGCCTGTCGTTGTTTTTGACAGCGCATGTTCTGTTTACACGGATGAGAATGATTTTTTTGGGCAAACCATAAGAGCATTTTGCTCACTCATTGAGTGAGTTGCAGCCTGTTTAGACTTCACCACTACTATGAAATAGGCGTTTCCATGAATTTTTATTCATTATTGTACAGGAAAGATGTATATCTTTGTACCGTGTTAGCCAGTGGATAGAAAAATATTCAGGATTGAGAGTCCTCAGTAGTTGATACCTTTTAATGGCTAACTGAAAAGATGGTAACACATTGCAAGCTTTCGAGACTACTCAGGTCTCTTCATCAGGCTAGACTAATACAAAATCTGAAGTCACATATTTATGCACAATACAGCCTAGAAAAAATGCAATAGATAAGACAAGTGACGTGAAGCAGAACTATCAATATGGGAGAGGGAAAAACATAAATATAAACATTGGACCAGTTCATAGATAAGGAGTCCGGATGTTTTATGGTCCTCTGATTGGGGTTTAGTTTTAAAAGGAAATTCCTTAATTGATGTAAAAAGACATAAATCAATGCGACACATTCATTTATGTCTTTTTACATCAATTAAGGAATTTCCTTTTAAAACTAGACCCCAATCAGAGGACCATAAAACATCCGGACTCCTTATCTATGAACTGGTCCAATGTTTATATTTATGTTTTTCCCTCTCCCATATTGATAGTTCTGCTTCACGTCACTTGTCTTATCTATTGCATTTTTTCTAGGCTGTATTGTGCATAAATATGTGACTTCAGATTTTGTATTAGTCTAGCCTGATGAAGAGACCCGAGTAGTCTCGAAAGCTTGCAATGTGTTACCATCTTTTCAGTTAGCCATTAAGAGGTATCAACTACTGAGGACTCTCAATCCTGAATATTTTTCTATTCATTATTGTGTAGTGTAAATGCACATTAAAAGAACCTGTAATGTAAAAAAAAGCTATTAATTTGCAGATATGGGGTTAATCAAGTGAATCTGGAACTCCCCAGCACTTGGACCGAGAACACCACTACCGGGAGGAAATTAACTTTTAGTCCTCTTGGTAGCCTCAGGCTATCAGTCACTGATGCGCGGCCGCCATGGCTTCAGTCACCGCTAAGTACCTAATGACTGCTGTAACCACATCCTGGTGCTGAGGCTGTGTGCACACGGTGCGTTTTTGACGCGTTTTCTTCACTTGGAAATGGGCTGAAAACGCTTTGAAATCCTTATGCAAGCTAATTCATTGACAATCCTGAAGTGTTGTGCACATGATCAGTAAATTTCCTTTGAGTATTTGCAGTGCGTTTTTTTTTTTCCTGCAGCATGTCAATTCTTTGTGCGTTTTTGTAGCATTTTTCAGCAATACACTTCAATTGAGTCAGTCGATAACTCAGGCATAAAAATGTTTGCGGATTTGCTGAGTTTGCGTTTTCACGTACTTCCTATGGTATTTCCCACCCTGTCATCTGTGTGACAGTGTGGGAAGCTCCAGTACGGAAGTTCTTATCTGCGGTTATGCTACTGCCGGTAAGACCGTTGGTCAGAGCGCTGCTGGGTCATGCAGTCTGATGTCAGCGTGACCCCGAAGCTGTGACTGTCACCCGCATTAAAAAGCTTACTACAAGTCAACAGCCACGGGCTGATGAGACTACTGCTCCCATCGGGCTACGTCTGCGGTCACTGATAAGTGACAGCAGGTGCTGCTGATGGGAGACGTAGTCTCATCAGCCGACGCCTGTGTTCATAGTTAAAAAAATTACATATTCAGATAAAAATAAAAAACTATTAAAAAACTATTATACTCACCTAACACCAAAACCCTAGTCTAGAAAAATAAAAAAAAACACCATATGCTCACCTGTCCATGTAATCCCAAGTGTCCCATGGCTATCTCGCGTGTAGAACAGTCACAGTGGGAGATGTGACTGCTCTACCCAGCCGCTGGCAATACATTGACAGGAGGTAATCGCTCCTGCAGTGTATCGCTGAGCCATGAGAGTTCACCAGAGTTCATCAGCTGAAAAGCTCCGGTGCTCTCACTTCACCGCAGCGTGAGAACTTTCTAACAGCAACTCAGTGCTATACACTGCGATTTAACTCCTGTCAGTTTATCGCCGGCTGTCTTTGAGAGCACTTTGAGAGTAGTCACTGATGTGATTGATCAGGATCATCGTGGGACATTATTGATTATCTTCTCTGCGGACAGTTGAGGAATATTGTGGTTTATTTTATTTTTGTTGCAGGAGGCATTGGCTTCAGTGGATTAGGCGTTCGGTGATTATGGTTTAATTCAGATTCATTAAAGGACTCTGCCATTTCAAATAAAGGAGTTTATTTTTTTTTATACAATAACTGGAGTTACTAATGGATAGGTGTCTTATAGACACATCTCTATTACTAACCTGTGGGCTTGTTGTTACCTGACAATTCAAACGTGACATCAACTCCACAAATATGAACCCCACTTGCCACTGCTACAGGGCAAGTGGGAAGAGCGAGGCTAAGCGCCAGATTTGGCGCGTCTTATAGATGTGCCTTTTCTGGAGCGGCTCAGAGCTAATGTTTTTAGTCTGGGGGTGCTAATTTCCATGGCCCCTTCCTAGGCTATTAATATCAGCCCTCAGCTGTCTGCCTAGCCTTTTCTGGTTAGATTTTATAGTGGGACGCTATAACAATTTTTATTCTGGGGTCCCCCTGTAAGTTAACCAGTAAAAGCTAAGTAAACAGCTGTAAGGTGATATTAATCGACTGGGACCCTTTATGGCTCCTTCCCAAAATATTAACATCAGCCATCTGCTTTCCCTCTGATGGTTATTAAAATTACCCGGGAGCCTGTGCAATTTTTTTTTTTTTCATATTTTTTCTTTAAAATTAACAGTTGCTGTGTAGTTTGTGTTTACTTGGCTTAGTAATGATGGTGTTGGGCTCACACCTTTTCATTACTAAAACCTAGGGCTAGGTGTCAATGACAGCTGCTGACACCAAGCCCTAATCCTATTACCTTGATGCCACTGCATCAGCATGAAAAAGGTGTCGTTGAACCAAGAAATTGTCACAAAACTTTAAAAACATCTTTATTTAGCTCAGAAAACAATTGCTGTACAAAACGCATGCAAAAAAAGGGCCAAAAATGGTTGTTTTTTGCTGCAGTGTTTTTCCTGTTGCACACAGCGTAGAGTATCCCACATAAAGTAAATTAAAACACAACCTTTAACCATTAAAAGGACATAACACACAAAAACATTACAAAAAACTGCTCATATGAACCAGTGCTCAATAAAAAAAAAAAAAATGGTTTGGTCTCGCCATTGGTATTAGATATAGCATTCCAGCATCAGGGCGTATCCTGCTGGAGAGACGATCCACTCATGGGGAGCTGAGACATGGGAAAACCAGTGTTAATGTAAAGTATTCCCCTACACTCCCTGTCGTACCCTAGCGTTACTCCTGTCCTAAAAAGGACAGGCCCCAAGTGGATCCGGTAGTGGACACCCCCACTGATGAGGGGAAAAATAGAAAAGCACTTTTTTGTAATGTTTTTGTGTGTTATGTCCTTTTTAATGGTTCATTAAAGGTTGTTTTAATTTACTTTTAAGTGGGATACTCTCCAGGCTGTGTGCAACATTTAACCACTGAGGGTTTATTGGAATAGTGTTAATAAGCTCACTGTAGCTGAGTGCGCAGTGTTTTTCCTGCCAAGAGATGCAGAAACCTTACAGAAATTTCTGCAAGCAAATACTCATCGTGCGCACATAGCCTGACTCGGCATAAAATCCGGCTGTCAGTCAGTGCTCAGCGTGTGGTAACTGAAAACCCGAGGCTGCCGGGAGGAGTAAAGTCAATTTCATCCTGGGAGCGAGGCAACTTCAGAACATTATTAACCTGCAGATTAACCCCACATCTGCAGGTTGATAAGAAACACATAAAAGCAAAGAGCAAAAACATCCCAGATAAAAAGTAACATTTTATTATGACAAAATACTAATACACTGAAAATAACAACGTAACATAGTGACCAAGTAGACAGTTTTGGAACAAAGGTGTAAAGCAACAGGACCCAGCATATTTAGGTGGATGGGAAGACCAATAGAATAGCAACAATTTATATAAAGTGTCAGTGCTCAAATAGTTAATGCCTAGCCAATGTACATCTCCATGGTGATATAGCCACTCATTACCTCAGATACACTATATATAATAGTAATGCTGAATGATTGACTATAGTTAAGAGGTATCAATGAGGAATCAGCAGTGGGGAGGCGCATATATAGATGGCATAGGTATAGAAAGTGTATATCTCTTTATCACAGCACTTTACCTGCTGATTTCTATTCTCTTAGAGGCCTTACCCAAAATCTGCACTTGGGGTCCGAGGCTAATAGCCCGTAGCACTTAGCGACTGACGCTTGCTCTGTCTTGGGGCCGGCTGTCTGTCAGGGCCGGGGGTGCGGTTACAGCCGCCACTCTATTCTCAGAGCAGTGACTGAAGCGCCAGCGCCCCATGACTGACACTGAATGCTGCCGGGGGGAATAAAGTTAATGTTCTCCCTGCAGTGTCCTGCTACATGCAGGCACCGGGCAGGTTAGGAACGCTACTAACATGAAGACTAACCCCATATCTGCAGGGTAATAGTGTTATTCCTGGTGACGGGCTCCTTTAATTACAGTGGAATTATAAATGTGTTTGAGTGCATCCTCTGTCCCATACTTCCCACTTTACCCGTGAGTCCATGTTATATGGGAAAAAAATTGCAGCTAAAGAGTAGAAGCCATTAGATCTGAAATTGGCAACTGAATAATCTGGCAAATAGTTCTGTTTCACAATATCCTATTTTTCCAACACAGTCATGGAGCATTCCCTGCAGTCTGTCCTTGCGGCTACTGCTTGTAGGTTAACAGGAAGCAGGAATCTGAATAGAATGTCACAAGACAAGAATTAAGGGCCAATTGGTCAATTTTCTTTTTTTTATGTCAATTTGGTAAAAAAATTTTGTGTGTGTCTTGTGGTATTGGTTTCTCTTTTGTGGAAAATTCTTTAAAGTCGTGTACCTGTCTCATACATTTTGCCTTTAACTTATTTGTGAAAACGTTTTAGCAGAACACACGACTTTTTGAGCTAAAATGTCACAAACCTTGCACGCCCAAACAATTTAGATGGACATAGTCACTTCAATGCGAGGAGAGAGGGGCCTTTGGGGGCTAGAGTACATTTTTGTGAAAAAAAATTTTGCTTCAGTTTAAAAAAAAAAAAAAAATCACAATTGATAAATCATCCAAAAACATCTGGAAACCCTTAGCATGCAACGACAAATATGTAAAAAAAAAAAAAAACTTTTGACTTACAAATTCCATTTCGAAACGCAAAGTTTTTTGCTGCTGTCTCCAGGATGTCCTGTCTTAATAATAATAATAATTTTATTTCTATAGCGCCAACATATTCTGCAGCACTATATAGATGAATTTAATATTCTATGAATTTAATTTTGCTTTTTTCAATAACTGGTTTTTATTCACACTGGAAATTAAGTCCTGAATTTTCACTAAGGCCGGCGTCACACTAGAGAGGAATACGGATGAGTGAGAGGCGTTAAAAAAACACATTGCCCACGGACCAATGATTCTCTATGGGGCAGCTCCCATCAGCCATATTTTTCTTGCGTATATTTTACGGTCCGTGCCAATCGCAGCATGCTGCGATTGTCAGCGTACTACGGCCGTAGTACGCCAATGCAAGGCTATGGGTGCGCTAAAAATGCGCATTACACACGGACCACACGTGTGACTTGCGAGAAATTCGCGCCCGGTGTCTTTTAGAAAAGCCGGCAATTCAGTGCACGATACAGTAAACTCACACTGATAGGTTTAATAAAGAAATGAAAGAATAGATCTAGACACATAAAATATATATATATATATATATATATATATATATATATATATATATATATATACACATGTCATTGAGACTCATATGTATATACTCGTATATTTATATTTCACAGAGTTCTTCATAGCAGAATAGCCGCTAATTCAATTGCCGGCTTCTGTCAAATCATTCCCCAACCTGACATGAAATGACACATGGTTTACATACAGTAAACCATTTGATGTTTTGTTTTTTTTTATATGTCCCTGACTAATAATTAGATGAAGGTTTGTGTGCAAAATTTGCGTGGTGTAGGTGTTAATTTAAGGGGTTAATTGTTTGTAAAAAAAATGCGTGGGCTCCTGCTGTAATTTGTCAACCAGAGAGGTAAAGCAGGTGAGTGAGGGCAGATTTTAATAGCCCTGAGAGGGACCATTGTTTTTGGACCCCCCTGGCTACAAAAATCTGCCCCCAGACACCCCAGAAATGGCGCATCTATAAGATGCGCCAATTCTGGCACCTATCCTCTATTCCCATTGCCCTGTAGCGGTGGTGAATGGGTTAATATAACAAAGGGTTAATGTCACCATTCGATTGTAAGGTGACATTAAGCCCATTATTAATAATGGAGACGTGTCAATAAGACATCGATCCATTATTGACCCTATACTAAGAAAGGGTTAAAAATCACACAGACAGTAATTAAAACGTCTTTTAATGAAATAAATACACCAAGTTTTTGACAAATTTTTATTAGTCTGGTAATCCCAAAAAACCATGACCTGCAACAAAAATAACAAAAAAATCACCAATATCCTTACCTCTCCACCGTTCAGTCATGTCCCACGCTGCAATCCATCAGAAGGGGTTAAATAGTTTACATTGAGGGCCGATGCAAATGCGACCAGCCTCACTGTAATCTACTACAAAATGAATTGATTCACGTCTGCGCAGCCTCAAATACTGCCTGTAGATGATCTAATTACCATGGGAAAGTTTCTGACTTTTTTCCCACGGTCATTAGCTCATTCACAGATCAGCCGGGGACTCTCACTGACAATTTACAGCGGGAGCCCACGCATTTTTTTTTTTTTTACAACGAATTAAGCCCTTAAATTAACAACTACAAATTTTGCACACAAACCCTCATGTAATTATTAGTCAGGGACATATATAAAAAAAAAACATGAACTGAAATGGTTTACTGTATGTAAACCATGTGTCATTTCATGTCGGGTTGGGGAATGATTTGACAGAAGCCGGCAATTTAATTAGAGGGCTATTCTGCTATGAAGAACTCAGTGAAATATAAAATGTGTGCGTGTGTGTCTCAATGACGTGTGTGTGTGTGTGTGTGTGTGTGTGTGTGTGTGTGTGTGTGTGTGTGTGTGTGTGTGTGTGTATGTATGTATGTATGTATGTGTGTGTATATATACAGTGGGGAAAAAAAGTATTTAGTCAGTCAGCAATAGTGCAAGTTCCACCACTTAAAAAGATGAGAGGCGTCTGTAATTTACATCATAGGTAGACCTCAACTATGGGAGACAAACTGAGAAAAAAAAATCCAGAAAATCACATTGTCTGTTTGTTTTTCATTTTATTTGCATATTATGGTGGAAAATAAGTATTTGGTCAGAAACAAAATTTCATCTCAATACTTTGTGATATATCCTTTGTTGGCAATGACAGAGGTCAAACGTTTTCTGTAAGTCTTCACAAGGTTGCCACACACTGTTGTTGGTATGTTGGCCCATTCCTCCATGCAGATCTCCTCTAGAGCAGTGATGTTTTTGGCTTTTCGCTTGGCAACATGGACTTTCAACTCCCTCCAAAGGTTTTCTATAGGGTTGAGATCTGGAGACTGGCTAGGCCACTCCAGGACCTTGAAATGCTTCTTACGAAGCCACTCCTTCGTTGCCCTGGCGGTGTGCTTTGGATCATTGTCATGTTGAAAGACCCAGCCACATTTCATCTTCAATGCCCTTGCTGATGGAAGGAGGATTGCACTCAAAATCTCACGATACATGGCCCCATTCATTCTTTCATGTACCCGGATCAGTCGTCCTGGCCCCTTTGCAGAGAAACAGCCCCAAAGCATGATGTTTCCACCACCATGCTTTACAGTAGGTATGGTGTTTGATGGATGCAACTCAGTATTCTTTTTCCTCCAAACACGACAAGTTGTGTTTCTACCAAACAGTTCCAGTTTGGTTTCATCAGACCATAGGACCTTCTCCCAAAACTCCTCTGGATCATCCAAATGCTCTCTAGCAAACTTTAGACGGGCCCGGACATGTACAGGCTTAAGCAGTGGGACACGTCTGGCACTGCAGGATCTGAGTCCATGGTGGCGTAGTGTGTTAATTATGGTAGGCCTTGTTACATTGGTCCCAGCTCTCTGCAGTTCATTCACTAGGTCCCCCCGCGTGGTTCTGGGATTTTTGCTCACCGTTCTTGTGATCATTCTGACCCCACGGGGTGGGATTTTGCGTGGAGCACCAGATCGAGGGAGATTATCAGTGGTCTTGTATGTCTTCCATTTTCTAATTATTGCTCCCACAGTTGATTTCTTCACTCCAAGCTGGTTGGCTATTGCAGATTCAGTCTTCTCAGCCTGGTGCAGGGCTACAATTTTGTTTCTGGTGTCCTTTGACAGCTCTTTGGTCTTCACCATAGTGGAGTTTGGAGTCAGACTGTTTGAGGGTGTGCACAGGTGTCTTTTTATACTGATAACAAGTTTAACCCCTTCCTGACATGAGACGTGCTATCCCGTCCACGGTACCCGGGCCCGTATGACCGGGGACGGGATAGTACGTCTACCGCGATCAGCGGCGCCCACGTGGTGAGCGCCGCTGATCGCGGCCGGGTGTCAGCTGATTATCACAGCTGACACCCGGCACAATGTGTCAGGGGCGGTCACGGACCGCCCCCGACACATTAACCCCTTGCACACCGCGATCAAACGCGATCGCGGTGTACCGGGAGTTAAAGGGAAGCATCGGCAGGGAGGGGGCTCCCTCCGTGCTTCCCTGAGCCCCCCACGGCAGCGCAATGTGCAGCGCTGCTGCGGGGGACTCCTATCCCCCAGGCCCCCGAATCCAAGATGGCGACGGGGGCCTTCGGGGGCCTGGGGAAGCTGGCTTCCTCAGTGCCTGCAAAGCGCAGGCATGAGGAAGCCTTGTGCACTGCCTGTGACAGATTGCTGATCTGTCACAGTGATCTGTGATGTGACAGATCAGCGATCTGTCACAGGACAGTGATGTCCCACCTGGGACTATGTAATAAAGTAAAAAAAAATTTAAAAAAAAGTGTAAAAATAAATTAAAAAAAATCGCCAAATAAATTAGTAAAAAAAAAAAAAAATATTCCCCAATAAATTCATTTTTTTAAAATAATAAAAAAAAAAAACAATAAATGTACACATATTAGGTATCGCCGCGTCCGTAACGACCTGCCCTATAAAACTGTCCCATTAGTTAACCCCTTTAGCGAACCCCTTAAAAAATAAAAATAAAAAACGAAGCAAAAAATAATGATTTATTATCATACCGCCAAACAAAAAGTGCAATAACGCGAGATCAAAAAGACGCATATAAATATCCATGGTACCGCTGAAAACGTCATCTTGTCCCGCAAAAAACAAGCCGCCACACAGCATCATCAGCAAAAAAATAAAAAAGTTATAACTCGCAGAATAAAGCGATGCAAAAATAATTATTTTTTATATAAAATAGTTTTCATTGCATAAAACCGACAAAAACATAAAAAAAGACCTAAATGAGGTATCGCTGTAACCGTACTGACCCGAAGAATAAAAGCGCTTTATCAATTTTACCGCACGCGGAACGGTGTAAACGCACCCCCCCCAAAAGAAATTCATGAAACGCTGGTTTTTGTTCATTCTGCGTCCCAAAAATCGGAATAAAAAGCGATCAAAAAATTTCACGTGCCCGAAAATGGTACCAATAAAAACGTCAACTCGTCCCGCAAAAAATAAGACCTCACATGACTCGGTGGGTCAAAATACGGAAAAATTATAGCTCTCAATATGTGGTGATGCAAAAACTATTTTTACAATAAAAAGCGTCTTTTAGCGTGCGACAGCCGCCAAACATAAAAACCGCCATAAATAGTAAATCAAACCCCCCGTTATCACCCCTTTAGTTAGGGAAAAATAATAAAATAAAAAAAATGTATTTATTTCCATTTTTCCATTAGGGTTAGGGCTAGGGTTAGGGCTAGGGGTGTGTTGGGGTAGGGTTAGGTTAGGGTTAGGGTTAGGGCTAGGGTTAGGGCTAGGGTTAGGGCTAGGGTTAGGGCTAGGGTTAGGGGCGTGTTGGGGTTCGGGTTGGAGTTAGAATTGGGGGTTTCCACTGTTTGGGCACATCAGGGGCTCTCCAAATGCAACATGGCGTCTGATCTCAATTCCAGCCAATTCTGAGTTGAAAAAGTCAAATGGTGCTCCTTCCCTTCCAAGCTCTGCTATGCGCCCAAACAGTGTTTTACCCCCACATGTAGGGTATCAGCCTACTCAGGACAAATTGCAAAACAATTTTTGGGGTCCAATTTCTCCTGTTACCCTTAGGAAAATAAAAAATTGGGGGCAAAAATATCATTTTTGTGGAAAAAAAATGATTTTTTTATTTTCACGTCCGAGTGTTATAAACTTCTGTGAAGCACTTGGGGGTTCAAAGTGCTCACCACACATCTAGATAAGTTCCGTGGGGGGTCTACTGTCCAAAATGGGGTCACTTGTGGGGAGTTTCAATAGTTTAGGTACATCAGGGGCTCTCCAAACGCACATGACAACCGCAGACCATTCCATCAAAGTCTGCGTTCCAAAACGTCACTGCTTCCCTTCCGAGCCCCGACGTGTGTCCATACAGTAGTTTTCTCCCACATATGGGGTGTCAGCGTACTCAGGACAAATTGGACAACAACTTTTGGGGTCCAATTTCTCCTGGTACCCTTGGGAAAATAAAAAAAATGGTGACTAAAAGATCATGTTTGTGGAAAAAATACGAATTTTTTATTTTCACGCCCGGGCGTTGTAAACTTCTGTGAAGCACTGGGGGGGTCAAAGTGCTCACCACACATCTAGATAAGTTCCTTGGGGGGTCTAGTTTACAAAATGGTGTCATTTGTGGGGGGTTTCCACTGTTTAGGTACATTAGGGGCTCTCCAAAGGCAACATGACACCCGCAGACCATTCCATCAAAGTCTGCATTCCAAAACGTCACTACTTCCCTTCCGAGCCCTGACGTGTGCCCATACAGTAGTTTTCTCCCACATATGGGGTAGCAGCGTACTCAGGACAAATTGGAAAACAACTTTTGGGGTCCAATTTCTCCTGGTACCCTTGGGAAAATAAAAAAAATGGTGACTAAAAGATCATGTTTGTGGAAAAAATACGAATTTTTTATTTTCACGCCCGGGCGTTGTAAACTTCTGTGAAGCACTGGGGGGGTCAAAGTGCTCACCACACATCTAGATAAGTTCCTTGGGGGGTCTAGTTTACAAAATGGTGTCATTTGTGGGGGGTTTCCACTGTTTAGGTACATTAGGGGCTCTCCAAAGGCAACATGACACCCGCAGACCATTCCATCAAAGTCTGCATTCCAAAACGTCACTACTTCCCTTCCGAGCCCTGACGTGTGCCCATACAGTAGTTTTCTCCCACATATGGGGTAGCAGCGTACTCAGGACAAATTGGAAAACAACTTTTGGGGTCCAATTTCTCCTGGTACCCTTGGGAAAATAAAAAAATGGTGACTAAAAGATCATGTTTGTGGAAAAAATACGAATTTTTTATTTTCACGCCCGGGCGTTGTAAACTTCTGTGAAGCACTGGGGGGGTCAAAGTGCTCACCACACATCTAGATAAGTTCCTTGGGGGGTCTAGTTTACAAAATGGTGTCATTTGTGGGGGGTTTCCACTGTTTAGGTACATTAGGGGCTCTCCAAAGGCAATATCACACCCGCAGACCATTCCATCAAAGTCTGCATTCCAAAACGTCACTACTTCCCTTCCGAGCCCCGACGTGTGCCCATACAGTAGTTTTCTCCCACATATGGGGTATCAGCATACTCAGGACAAATTGGACAACAACTTTTGGGGTCCAATTTCTCCTGGTACCCTTGGGAAAATAAAAAAATGGTGACTAAAAGATCATGTTTGTGGAAAAAATACGAATTTTTTATTTTCACGCCCGGGCGTTGTAAACTTCTGTGAAGCACTGGGGGGGTCAAAGTGCTCACCACACATCTAGATAAGTTCCTTAGGGGGTCTAGTTTCCAAAATGGTGTCATTTGTGGGGGGTTCCACTGTTTTGGTACATCAGGAGTTTTCCAAACGCGACATGGTGTCCGATCTCAATTCCAGCCAAAAACGTCAAATGGCGCTGCTTCCCTTCCGAGCTCTGCCATGCCCCCAAATAGTGGTTTACCCCCACATGTGGGGTATCAGCGTACTCAGGACAAATTGCACAATAACTTTTAGGGTCCTGTTACCCTTGGAAAAATAAGAATTGAGGGTGAAAAGATCATTTTTGTGGAAAAAATATTATTTTTTAATTGTATGGCTTTATGTTATAAACTTCTGTGAAGCCCATGGGGGTTCAAAGTTCTCACCACACATCTAGATAAGTTCCTTAGGGTGTCTAGTTTCCAAAATGGTGTCATTTGTGGGGGGTTTCCACTGTTTTGGTACATCAGGGGTTTTCCAAACGAGACATGGTGTCCGATCTCAATTCCAGCCAAAAACGTCAAATGGCGCTGCTTCCCTTCCGAGCTCTGCCATGCGCCCAAATAGTGGTTTACCCCCACATGTGGGGTATCAGCGTACTCAGGACAAATTGCACAATAACTTTTAGGGTCCTGTTACCCTTGGAAAAATAAGAATTGAGGGTGAAAAGATCATTTTTGTTTAAAAAATATGATTTTTTAATAGTATGGCTTTATGTTATAAACTTCTGTGAAGCCCATGGGGGTTCAAAGTTCTCACCACACATCTAGATAAGTTCCTTAGGGGGTCTAGTTTCCAAAATGGTGTCATTTGTGGGGGGTTTCCACTGTTTTGGTACATCAGGGGTTTTCCAAACGCGACATGGTGTCCGATCTCAATTCCAGCCAAAAACGTCAAATGGCGCTGCTTCCCTTCCGAGCTCTGCCATGCGCCCAAATAGTGGTTTACCCCCACATGTGGGGTATCAGCGTACTCAGGACAAATTGCACAATAACTTTTAGGGTCCTGTTACCCTTGGGAAAATAAAAATTGGGGTGAAAAGATCATTTTTGTGGAAAAAATATGATTTTTTAATTGTACCGCTGTACGTTATAAACTTCTGTAAAGCCCTTGTGGGTTCAAAGTTCTCACCACATATCTAGATAAGTTCCTTGGGGGGTCTAGTTTCCAAAATGGGGTCACTTGTAGGGGGTTTCCACTGTTTAGGTACATCAGGGACTCTCCAAACGTGACATGGCGTCCAATCTGAATTCCAGCCAATTTTGCATTGAAAAAGTCAAACGGCGCTCCTTCCATTCTGAGCTCTGCCATGCGCCGAAACAGTCGTTCCCCCCCACATATCAGGTATCTGCGTACTCAGGACAAATTGCACAATAACTTTTGCAGTTCAATTTCTCCTGTTACCCTTGGTAAAATAAAAAAAATTGAACCTGAAGTATTTTTTTTATGAAAAAAAGTTAGATGTTCATTTTTTTTTAAATATTCAAAAAAATTCCTGTGACGCACCTAAAGGGTTAATAAACTTCTTGAATGTGGTTTTGAGCACCTTAAGGGGTGCAGTTTTTAGAATGGTGTCACTTTTGTGTATTTTCTATCATATAGACCCCTCAAAGTGGCTTCAAATGTGATGTGGTCCTAAAAATAAAATGGTGTTGTAAAAATGAGAAATCGCTGGTCAACTTTTAACCCTTATAACTTACTAACAAAAAAAAATTTTGGTTCCAAAATTGTGCTGATGTAAAGTAAACATGTGGGAAATGTTAGTTATCAAGTTTTTTGTGTGCCTTATCTCTGTGATTTAAGGGCATAAAAATTCAAAGTTGGAAAATTGCGAAATTTTCAAAATTTTTGCCAAATTTCCGTTTTTCTCACAAATAAACGCAAGTTATTTGAATGAAATTTTACCACTAACATGAAGTACAATATGTCACGAGAAAACAATGTCAGAATCACCGGGATCCATGGAAGCGTTCGAGAGTTATGACCTCATAAAGGTACAGTGGTCAGAATTGTAAAAATTGGCCCGGTCATGAACGTGCAAACCACCCTTGGGGGTGAAGGGGTTAAACAGGTGCCATTACTACAGGTAATGAGTGGAGGAAAGAGGAGACTCTTAAAGAAGAAGTTACAGGTCTGTGAGAGCCAGAAATCTTGATTGCTTGTTTCTGACCAAATACTTATTTTCCACCATAATATGCAAATAAAATGAAAAAAAAACAGACAATGTGATTTTCTGGATTTTTTTTTCTCAGTTTGTCTCCCATAGTTGAGGTCTACCTATGATGTAAATTACAGACGCCTCTCATCTTTTTAAGTGGTGGAACTTGCACTATTGCTGACTGACTAAATACTTTTTTTCCCCACTGTATATATATATGCATTCTATGTGTTTAGATCTATTCTTTCGTTTGGATTTGAAAACCTGTCATTGGGCTCCATTATATGTACGTTTTGCAAGCCTGCGAGAAAAAACCGGTATACGGATGCCATACGGATGCTTACGTGAGAAAAATACACGGCCACACCCTGACAACGGATGACATACCGCGCACTATTTAGGGACCATTTATGCGTATTACGGCCGTAAAATGCGGTCCGTATTTCTCTACGTTGTGTGTGACTCCAGCCTAACTTTCCAAGTGGCCCAAGAAGAATTTCACAAATCTGTTCTATACCTTCTAATAACAATTGTCACTTTAGCACATTCATTGCATGAAGATGTGATCACCCGATGCATCGGCATTTGCTCATACCTTAGATAACTGGTTTCTTTGCCAAGACTTGGGGGACAAGTGACCTAATCAGAATATGTAAAAGAACCACCAGGTTTTGTATCTTTTTCACTATTATTTTCCAGTACAGCCATCATGTTAACACCACCGAGGTCACGACTCTTATCGATGTAGTCATAACACGGTGATGAAGTCTGCTCCTCACTTCTGACCTGCTTTCCTTATCTGAGGCTCCACAGTTTATTGCCCTTCACCTGACAAGTACTTGTAATATTTGGGGGATTTGATTTCTGCGCTATGCACTAAATTAATAATCTAATGGAGAAATTAAAAAAAGCCACTACCAGCTAAGTGTTCTTCATCTAACGCTGACATTACCAACTATTGTAAAGATAGCAGGGACTTTAGGCCAAGTTAACACGTTCAGTATTTGGTCAGTATTTTCTATCAATAGTTGGAAGCCAAAACCAGGAGTGGGTGATAAATACAGAAGTGGTGACAGGTTTCTATTATACTTTTCCTCTGATGGTTCCACTCCTGATTTTTGGCTTATAAATACGGACGTAAAATACTGACCAAATACTGAATGTGTGTATGTGGCCAAGAAAAATCACCAATTTAGTACTTTCCCATAAGTCCACACTCGAGAAATCTTCATGAATGTGAATTCAGAGGTTTTATTTTGAGAAGCAAACTGCTGCTAAGGCTCTAGAATAGAAGAAATTAGATTTTGATAAAAAAAAGCCCTTTAGTGGGGCCTCAAATGTTTAACATATTGCACCACCACACATTTACGCATTTACAGAGGGGGGGAGTATTTGATACACTACTGATTTTTGCAAGTATTCCCACCTTCAAAGAATGGAGAGGTCTGTCATTTTTATCTTGGGTACACTTCAACTGTAAACACACTCTGCAGCAGGGATTTTGGCCCATGCCTCCATACAGATCTTTTCCAGATCTTTCAGGTTTTTTTTATTGCACCGTTGTAGTGGTGGTTTTAATGTAATTGCCCTGCCGCGTCTCATACTCCCCTGCCGCCACCTTCATTCTTTTCCAGCATCGCTTTCGTCTGTCTCCGGTGAAAGTGACCTGCCGGCAGCTCCAGTGTTTCATGAAGCACTCCAGAGGTAATTTCTCAATACATTGCTATGAGAGCCTCATTCTAGCCTCGTTTTGCCTTTCATAGACTTGCATTAAGCTCTTCTAACGCAAGTTTTTCCAGCCAGTCTGAAGTTACAGGCACACGAAGGTGCTGTGGGTGAAGCCGCCGGAAGGTGTGTAAGAATGGGCTTGCATTTAAAAGCGCCACTCCAGTGCTGAAAAGAAAACCCACTGGAGTGGTGCTTTGAGTCATTGAGTCATGCGCTTGTTTATTGGCGATGTGCCACTGAGAACAATGATTTTTGTTTTGGCATTGACAATCCAATGAATGGGCAACATTTTTACTTGCTGACATCGTTACACCTCTGAATTCTCATCTGTGCTTCCGGTACTGTACACAAACACGCCATTGCCCAGTTTGCACCTCTCCCCCAATGTCAGCCCTGTCCTGATGATTGGAAGAGAATTATATAAAGAAGAAAACAATCTGAAGCATACCACACTCTCTGTCAGATATGGTGGAGTTAGCATTATGGCAGGGATGTATGTGTGGAGCAGGGTGGCAGTCATGGAGCAGGGAGAGTAGTTACAGCGCAATCACTGTGTGGTGTAGACTGACTATTCACTGCCCCAGCAGCATCCTGATGACTGAAATCGAGAAGCTGCAGGGAGAATAGAACTTCATTTTCTTCCTTCTGCCACACTTAAGGGGGTTTTACACTAAGCGATATCGCTAGCAATATCTCTATAACGTCACCGGTTTTGTGACGTTATAGCGATATTGCTATGTGTGATACTTACCAACGACCGGCTCCCCCGCTGTCCATCGCTGATCGCGCGAGATTGGGCGGCTCCGTTTCTCGTCGTCTGCTTCCTGCTGGGCTTCCTGCTGTGACGACGAGCGACGCGTGGAGGCGGGCGGGAGGACGTCAGGATCGCTGTGTGTGAAAGGTAAGTATCGTCCGCTGCGTCGCTGCTGAATCGCTGTGAGGTCTTCCTGTGTGGGAGCTCACTAGCGATCATTTAGCGATGCACCAGCGATCCTGACCGGGTCGGATCGCTCGTCGGATCGCTGGTGCATCGCTAAATGTAAAAGGGCCTTTACAATAAGGCCGGAGTAACACTTGCGAGTGCAATGCGAGAAACTCGCGCCTCGAGACCCGGCACTGCCACCAGCGGTTTGGACTGGAGCGTTCAGCTGCATAGAAAGACATGCAGCCGCATACTCCGGTTCCGAGTGCCGGGTATTGAGGCGAGAGACTCGTGCGAGTTTCTCGCATTGCACTTGCAAGTGTGACCCCGGCCTAAGACTGATGCCCATATTTAAAACGTTATTTATCTGTAAATTTACACGTATGACTACAGGCGAATTCCATTTTTAAAATGACAAGTTTCTTTTCATGTTAACAATATAATAAAATGAAACCTGCTCCGACCAATCGTTCTATCAGAGCCTACAAATGTATAATGAGTATACTTACGCGCACACTACCAAATATATTCAAAAAATGTATAATTTAGTTCAAAACAAGCCCCAACTGCCCCCCCGAAGAATATTATAACTTATAGGGTTGGAGTTAGTGTTGAATGTATATTAATCAGTAATCAGCCATAGACTATCTCCCTCAGCAAGTGTTTCTCACTCCCCAGTTAACCTCACCACTCCTTGGAGGGAACAATTTTTTAACCTTATCCTTGTCCCTCCAGACTTTTTAGACTACAAATAATATTTCCTTCCCTCCTTGTCCAACATGACACCGACAAACAGATGCTTGTCGCCAATTCTACAGAGTTTCCAAGGAATATTCAACTATATCCATCAGGACCTTTTCACCCAATCCTCTCACAGCTTGGATCCCCTTACCTCACAGAAGACGTTACCAGGCTCCTCGCTTCTTCACGCCCTACAACCTACACCAGTAACCATATTCCCTCACATCGCCAGTCCCTCTCCCCAGCTATCACTATCCACCTAACAAAGATATTTAACCTCTGTCTCTTTCAGAATATTTCCTTCCTCTTTTAAAGACACCGTCGTCACCCTTTCACTAAAAAAAGAAAACATCCCTTGACCAAAACTGCGTTGCTAACTGCAGACCTGTCTCTATAACCTTCCCTTCATCTCTAAACTCCTGGTTGATTTCCTGCTGTATGCCCTGCTGATTCTCCTACATCTCTCTGCAGCATTTGATACCTCTTCACTATGCTCCACTCTATCTGCCTTTAGGCTGTGTTCACACGTAGCGTTTTTTTCACGGATTTGCCAAAAAATCCACTCAAAAAACGCTTAAAATAAGCTTCCCATTCATTTCTATTGCACTTTTTGTGCATATTTATGTTTTTTTACCACGAAAAAAACGCTTCGCGGTAAAAAACGCAGCATGCTCATTATTTTTGTGGAAAATTCTGCACTTCTAGCTATTTTCTATGGGTCTGGAAAAAAGCGCATAAACGCGCGTTTTCTGGGAAGGGAGTCCGGTTTTTATGCAGAAATTTCTGCATACGTGTGCACATAGCGGATAGGGAAGGTGCCATCAAAACACTGCTGCAGCTAATGGCCGCAATGATGTATATCTCCCCTCAAGGGCTCACATACCCCCCCGGCCATCTCACATACCCCCCTGCCCAAAGCCGGGAGCGGGGTCATGGCACCTTCTGCCAACAAACAGTGGACTTTCAACAGCATCAGCATTGCCATGCAGTTTCCCTGGCCAAAAGTATTGACACCCCTGCAATTCTGTCAGATAATACTCAGTTTCTTCCTGAAAATGATTGCAAACACAAATTCTTTGGTATTATTATCTTCATTTAATTTGTCTTAAATGAAAAAACACAAAAGAGAATGAAGCAAAAAGCAAAACATTGCTCATTTCACACACAACTCCAAAAATGGGCCAGACAAAAGTATTGGCACCCTCAGCCCAATACTTGGTTGCACAACCTTTAGCCAAAATAACTGCGACCAACCGCTTCCGGTAACCATCAATGAGTTTCTTACAATGCTCTGCTGGAATTTTAGACCATTCTTCTTTGGCAAACTGCTCCAGGTCCCTGATATTTGAAGGGTGCCTTCTCCAAACTGCCATTTTTAGATCTCTCCACAGGTGTTCTATGGGATTCAGGTCTGGACTCATTGCTGGCCACCTTAGAAGTCTCCAGTGCTTTCTCTCAAACCATTTTCTAGTGCTTTTTGAAGTGTGTTTTTGGTCATTGTCCTGCTGGAAGACCCATGACCTCTGAGGGAGACCCAGCTTTCTCACACTGGGCCCTACATTATGCTGCAAAATTTGTTGGTAGTCTTCAGACTTCATAATGCCATGCACACGGTCAAGCAGTCCAGTGCCAGAGGCAGCAAAGCAACCCCAAAATATCAGGGAACCTCCGCCATGTGTGACTGTAGGGACCATGTTCTTTTCCTTGAATGCCTCTTTTTTTCTCCTGTAAACTCTATGTTGATGCCTTTGCCCAAAAAGCTCTACTTTTGTCTCATCTGACCAGAGAACATTCTTCCAAAACATTTTAGGCTTTTTCAGGTAAGTTTTGGCAAACTCCAGCCTGGCTTTTTTATGTCTCGGGGTAAGAAGTGGGGTCTTCCTGGTTCTCCTACCATACAGTCCCTTTTCATTCAGACGCCGACAGATAGTACGGGTTGACACTGTTGTACCCTCGGACTGCAGGGCAGGTTGAACTTGTTTGGATGTTAGTCGAGGTTCTTTATTCAACATCTGCACAATCTTGCGTTGAAATCTCTTGTCAATTTTTCTTTTCCGTCCACATCTAGGGAGGTTAGCCACAGTGCCATGGGCTTTAAACTTCTTGATGACACTGCGCATGGTAGACACAGGAACATTCAGGTCTTTGGAGATGGACTTGTAGCCTTGAGATTGCTCATGCTTCCTCACAATTTGGTTTCTCAAGTCCTCAGACAGTTCTTTGGTCTTCTTTCTTTTCTCCATGCTCAATGTGGTACACACAAGGACACAGGACAGAGGTTGAGTCAACTTTAATCCATGTCAACTGGCTGCAAGTGTGATTTAGTTATTGCCAACATCTGTTAGGTGCCACAGGTAAGTTATAGGTGCTGTTAATTACACAAATTAGAGAAGCATCACATGATTTTTCGAACAGTGCCAATACTTTTGTCCACCCTCTTTTTTTATGTTTGGTGTGGAATTATATCCAATTTGGCTTTAGGACGATTCTTTTTGTATTTTTTCATTTAAAGGGAATCTGTCACCCTTTTTTTGAGATATCATATAATGATATTGTTCAATTGTGTGTCACATAAGGATTCTCTTAGTACTTTTGCTTCCCCCTGACCCCGCACCTTTCATGCATAAATACCTTTTTTATATCGGTTCAGATGTATGTATACTGCCGCAGTCCAGTCCAATGGGCGGGGCTTATTCAACTGCTCCCCCCCTCCCTGTCTTGCTCTACACATTTCTTCTTGTGTAGAGCAAGACAGGGAGGGGGGGAGCAGTTGAATAAGCCACGCCCAGCGCACCGGACTACGGCAGTTTACATACATCTGAACCGATATAAAAAAGGTATTTATGCATGAAAGGTGCGGGGTCAGGGGGAAGCAAAAGTACTAAGAGAATCCTTATGTGACACACAATTGAATGATATCATTATATGATATCTCAAAAAAGGGGTGACAGATTCCCTTTAAGACAAATTAAATGAAGATAATAATACCAAAGAATGTGTTTGCAATCATTTTCAGGAAGAAACTGAGTATTATCTGACAGAATTGCAGTGGTGTCAATACTTTTGGCCACAACTGTATGCTCCACATGGAAGTTAAAATCCTGAAGTGATAGGAACCACCTGGTCACTCGGGCATTGTTCCCTTTCGTCTCCCTCATCCACTTCAGTGGGGCATGGTCTGACACTAGTCTGAACTTCCTGCCTAAGAGTACCTTAAAGCAGGGGTCCCCAACCACCGGTCTGCGGCCCAGGACCGGGCCGTTGAGGTTCTTGCGCCGGCCTACCGACCAGCACTATACACACAGACATTGTTTTCTGCTGTGGCTCAGAGAACACTGGAGGTGCCTATCACCAGGGCGAGGCGTGCGTACGCACACAGCATTCATCATCTGAACGCTACGACGCATGTGTGGCTGCAGCCGGGAACGCGCTGACCCCGTTATCATAACGGCTTTATGTGTCAGCTCTATCTGTGGGCAGAGAGCGTTCACTCTGTTCTCCCGCCCGTGGCCCTAGTAACACTGCAGCCGCAGCCCAACTGGAGCAGCAATGGAGGAAGAGAGGTATTTTTGTGGGTTACATTGTGGGGCCATCATACTTTATATGGGGGTTATATGTGTGGGGCCATCATATTATTATATTTTGGGGGATTACATGTGTGGGGCCATCATATATATATATGGGGGTTATATGTGTGGGGCCATCATATATATATGGGGGTTATATGTGTGGGGCCATCATATTATATTCGGGGGATTACATGTGTGGGGCCATTTTATATATATATATATATATATATATATATATATATATATATATATATATATGGGTTACATGTGTGGGGCCATCATATTATATATGGGGGATTACATGTGTGGGGCCATCATATTATATTCGGGGGATTACATGTGTGGGGCCATTTTATATATATATATATATATATATATATGGGTTACATGTGTGGGGCCATCATATTATATATGGGGGATTACATGTGTGGGGCCATCATATTATATATGGGGGATTACATGTGTGGGGCCATCATATTATATTTGGGGGATTACATGTGTGGGGCCATTATTTATATATATATATATATATATATATGGGTTATATGTGTGGGGCCATCATATTATATATGGGGGATTACATGTGTGGGGCCATCATATTATATTTGGGGGATTACATGTGTGGGGCCATTATATATATATATATATATATATATATATATATATATATATATGTTATATGTGTGGGGCCATCATGCTATATATGGGGGTTATATGTGTGGGGTCATCATAGTATATATGGGGGATATATGTGTGGGGTCATCATAGTATATATGGGGGATTACATGTGTGGGGCCATCATGCTATATATGGGGCTTAGATGTGTGGGGCCATCATATATATATATATGGGGGTTATATGTGTGGGGCCATATCATATTATATATGGGGAATTACATGTGTGGGGCCATCATAATTTAAATGGGGGATTACATGTGTGGAGCCATCATATATATGGGGGTTATATGTTATATACTAAACTACAACCCTGTCTATAGCTCCGCCCCTTATGACCAAAGCCCCGCCTCTGCCACACCTCTATCCCCGCCCTACCGGGCCATGGAAGAATGGTCTTGCTTGAAGCCGGTCCCTGGTGCAAAAAAGGTTGGGGACCACTGCCTTAAAGAGTCCAGCACCCACTTTATGGCTAAACATTCATTCACCACTACGGAATAAATTTTTTCGCAGGATGACAACTTCCGGCTAAGATACATTATGGGGTGATCTTCCCTGTTCACCTCTTGAGATAAGACAGCACCCAACCAGACATCCGGTAGCGTCCGTCTGGACCACAAACTCCTTGGAGAAATCGGGTGCTACCGGTACCAGCTGTTTACACAGGGCCAGCTTCAGTTCCTGGAAGGCCATCTCAGCTTTTGGAGACCACTTGGCCATAGCCGACTTTGTGCCATTAACCCCTTACCTACAATTGACGTAATATTCCGTCCATGTGACCATGGACCTAATTACCATGGACGGAATATTACGTCATCGCGATCAGCGGCGCCCACGTGGTGAGCGCCGCTGATCGCGGCCGAGTGTCAGCTAATTATCATAGCTGACACCCGGCACAATGTGTCAGGGGCGGTCACGGACCGCCCCCGACACGTTAACCCCTTGCACACCGCGATCAAACGCGATCGCGGTGTACCGGGGGTTAAAGGGAAGCATTGGCAGGGAGGGGGCTCCCTCCGTGCTTCCCTGAGCCCCCCACGGCAGCGCAATGTGCAGCGCTGCTGTGGGGGGCTCTTTCCCTACAGGCCCCCGGATCCAAGATGGCGACGGGGGCCTGCAGGGAGCTGACTTCCTCACTGCCTGCAAAGCGCAGGCATGAGGAAGTCTGCAGCAGTGCCTGTGACAGATCGCTGATCTGTCACAGTGATCTGTGATGTGACAGATCAGCGATCTGTCACAGGACAGTGATGTCCCACCTGGGACAAGGTAATAAATTAAAAAAAAAAAAAAAAAAAAAGTGTTAAAAATAATTTAAAAAAAATCGCTAAATAAATTAGTAAAAAAAAAAAAATATATTCCCCAATAAATCCATTTTTTCAAAATAAAAAAAACCAAAAACAATAAAAGTACACATATTTGGTATCGCCGCGTCCGTAATGACCTGCCCTATAAAACTGTCCCATTAGTTAACCCCTTTAGCGAACCCCTTAAAAAATAAAAATAAAAAATGAAGCAAAAAATAATGATTTATTATCATACCACCGAACAAAAAGTGCAATAACGCGCGATCAAAAAGACGCATATACATATGCATGGTACCGCTGAAAACGTCATCTTGTCCCGCAAAAAACGAGCCGCCATACAGCATCATCCGCAAAAAAATAAAAAAGTTATAGCTCGCAGAATAAAGCGATACAAAAATAATTATTTTTTATATAAAATTGTTTTCATTGCAAAAAACCGACAAAACATAAAAAACGACCTAAATGAGGTATTGCTGTAACCGTACTGACCCGAAGAATAAAAACGCGTTATCAATTTTACCGCACGCGGAACGGTGTAAACGCACCCCCCAAAAGAAATTCATGAAACGCTGGTTTTTGTTCATTCTGCGTCTCAAAAATCGGAATAAAAAGCGATCAAAAAATGTCACGTGCCCGAAAATGGTACCAATAAAAATGTCAACTCATCCCGCAAAAAATAAGACCTCACATGACTCGGTGGGTCAAAATACGGAAAAATTATAGCTCACAATATGTGGTGATGCAAAAACTATTTTTACAATAAAAAGCGTCTTTTAGCGTGCGACAGCCGCCAAACATAAAAACCGCCATAAATCGTAAATCAAACCCCCCGTTATCACCCCCTTAGTTAGGGAAAAATAATAAAACTAAAAGAAAATGTATTTATTTCCATTTTCCCGCTAGGGTTAGGGCTAGGGTTAGGGCTAGGGCTAGGGCTCAGATTAGGATTAGGGGTGTGTTGAGGTTAGGGTTGGAGTTATAATTGGGGGTTTCTACTGTTTGGGCACATCAGGTGCTCTCCAAAGGCAACATGGCGTCTGATCTCAATTCCAGCCAATTCTGCGTTGAAAAAGTCAAATGGTGCTCCTTCCCTTCCAAGCTCTGCCATGTGCCCAAACAGTGTTTTACCCCCACATGTAGGGTATCAGCCTACTCAGGACAAATTACAAAACAACTTTTGGGGTCCAATTTCTCCTGTTACCCTTAGGAAAATAAAAAATTGGGGGCAAAAATATAATTTTGCGGAAAAAAATGTTTTTTTTATTTTCACGCCCAGGCGTTATAAACTTCTGTGAAGCACTTGGGGGTTCAAAGTGCTCTCCACACATCTAGATAAGCTCCGTGGGGGGTCTAGTTTCCAAAATGGGGTCACTTGTGGGGAGTTTCAATAGTTTAGGTACATCAGGGGCTCTCCAAAAGCACATGACACCCGCATACCAATCCATCAAAGTCTGCATTCCAAAACGTCACTACTTCCCTTCCGAGCCCAGACGTGTGCCCATACAGTAGTTTTCTCCCACATATGAGGTATCAGCGTACTCAGGACAAATTGGACAACAACTTTTGGGGTCCAATTTCTCCTGTTACCCTTGGGAAAATAAAAAAAATGGGGACTAAAAGATGATGTTTGTTGAAAAAATACGATATTTTTATTTTCACGCCCGGTCGTTATAAACTTCTGTGAAGCACTGGGGGGTTCAAAGTGCTCACCACACATCTAGATAAGTTCATTAGGGGGTCTAGTTTCCAAAATGGGGTCACTTGTGGGGGGTTTCCACTGTTTAGGTACATCAGGGGCTCTCCAAACGCACATGACACCCACAGACCAATCCATCAAAGTCTGCATTCCAAAACGTCACTACTTCCCTTCCGAGCCCCGACGTGTGCCCATACAGTAGTTTTCTCCCACATATGAGGTATCAGCGTACTCAGGACAAATTGGACAACAACTTTTGGGGTCCAATTTCTCCTGTTACCCTTGGGAAAATAAAAAAATGGGGACTAAAAGATCATGTTTGTGGAAAAAATACGATTTTTTTATTTTCACGCCCGGACGTTATAAACTTCAGTGAAGCACTGGGGGGTTCAAAGTGCTCACCACACATCTAGATAAGTTCCTTGGGGGGTCTAGTTTCCAAAATGGTGTCACTTGTGGGGGGTTTCTACTATTTTGGTACATCAGGGGCTTTCCTAACGCGACATGGTGTCCGATCTCAATTCCAGCCAAAAACGTCAAATGGCGCTGCTTCCCTTCCGAGCTCTGCCATGCGCCCAAATAGTGGTTTACACCCACATGTGGGGTATCAGCGTACTCAGGATAAATTGCACAATATCTTTTAGGGTCCTGTTACTTTTGGAAAAATAAGAATTGAGGGTGAAAAGATCATTTTTGTGGAAAAAATATGATTTTTTAATTGTACTGCTGTACGTTATAAACTTCTGTGAAGCCCTTGGGGGTTCAAAGTTCTCACCACACATCTAGATAAGTTCCTTGGGGGTCTAGATTCCAAAATGGTGTCATTTGTGGGGGGTTTCCACTGTTTTGGTACATCAGGGGTTTTCCAATCGCGACATGGTGTCCGATCTCAATTCTAGCCAAAAACGTCAAATGGCGCTGCTTCCCTTCCGAGCTCTGCTATGCGCCCAAATAGTCATTTACACCCACATATGGGGTATCAGCGTACTCAGGACAAATTGCACAATAACTTTTAGGGTCCTGTTACCCTTGGAAAAATAAAAATTGGGGGTGAAAAGATCATTTTTGTGGAAAAAATATGATTTTTTAATTGTACCGCTGTACGTTATAAACTTCTGTGAAGCCTTTGTGGGTTCAAAGTTCTCACCACATATCTAGATAAGTTCCTTGGGGGGTCTAGTTTCCAAAATGGGGTCACTTGGGGGTTTCCACTGTTTAGGTACATCAGGGGCTCTCCAAACGCGACATGGCGTCCGATCTGAATTCCAGCCAATTTTGCATTGAAAAAGTCAAACGGCGCTCCTTCCTTACTGAGGTCTGCCATGCGCCGAAACAGTGGTTCCCCCCCACATATCAGGTATCAGCGTACTCAGGACAAATTGCACAATAACTTTTGCAGTCCAATTTCTCCTGTTACCCTTGGTAAAATAAAGAAAATTGAACCTGAAGTATTTTTTTTGTGAAAAAAAAGTTAAATGTTCATTTTTTTTTTAATATTCAAAAAATTCCTGTGACGCACCTAAAGGGTTAATAAACTTCTTGAATGTGGTTTTAAGCACCTTAAGGGGTGCAGTTTTTAGAATGGTGTCACTTTTGGGTATTTTCTATCATATAGACCCCTCAAAGTGGCTTCAAATGTGAAGTGGTCCCTAAAAATAAAATGGTGTTGCAAAAATGAGAAATCGCTGGTCAATTTTTAACCCTTATAACTTCCTAACAAAAAAAAATTTTGGTTCCAAAATTGTGCTGATGTAAAGTAAACATGTGGGAAATGTTATGTATTAAGTTTTTTGTGTGCCGTATCGCTGTGATTTAAGGGCATAAAAATTCAAAGTTGGAAAATTGCGAAATTTTCAAAATTTTCGCCAAATTTCCGTTTTTTTCACAAATAAACGCAAGTTATTTGAATGCAATTTTACCACTAACATGAAGTACAATATGTCACGAGAAAATAATGTCAGAATCACCGGGATCCATGATAGCGTTCCAGAGTTATGACCTCATAAAGGTACAGTGGTCAGAATTGTAAAAATTGGCCCGGGAGTTAACGTGCAAACCACCCTTGGTAGTGAAGGGGTTAAGGAGATCTAGCAGAGAGGAAGCTACCATGGCGAAGTTTGGGATAAACCGGTGGTAATAGCCCACAATGCCCAGGAGCGCCCTAACCTGCTTCTTTAAGAGGGGTTGCGGCCAACCCTGGATCGCTTCAACTTTATTTAACCGGGGCTTTATTTAACCCCTTCCTACAACATAACCCAAGTATTTTGCTTCCTCCATTCCCAAGGCACATTTCTTTGGGTTTATGGAAAACCCCATCTTCCATAGAGCATCAAATATCGCCTAGACCTTGCTCAGATGGCTACCCCAATCCTGGCTGAAGATCACAATATCGTCCAGGTAGGCCGCTGCATACCTCATGTGAGGAGCTAGGATCCAGTCCATGGTTCTCTGGAATGTGAGTGGAGCGCCTTGTAATGCAAACAGCATCCTACTGTATTGGAAGCATCGATCTGGTGTTCAAAAAGGCAGTCTACTCTTTGGCGTCTTGGGACATGGGGTTTTGCCAATACCCTTTTGTGAGGTCAAGGGTAGTAATGTGCCGAGCCAGCCTTAGCCTCTCAATTAATTCATCGACCCAGGGCATTGGGTATGCATCGAACTTAGAAATCTCGTTCAGCTTCCTATAGTCATTGTAAAACCGCCATTCTCCATCTGGTTTCGGCACAAAGACTATTGGACTGGACCAGCCATTCTTGGATTTCTCGATGACTCCTAGGCTCAGCATCCTCTTCACCTCTTTTGAGATCACCTCTCGGCGGGCTTCGGGAAATTGCTTCAAGTTAACCTAGACATGATGCTCTGTCAGAACCTCATGCTCTATGGCCTTTGTACAACCTGGCAGCTCTGAGAACAGGTTCCTGTTCCACTGTAGCAACTCTCCGCACTGTTGCTTTTGGGCACGTGACACCGACTCTGCCACCTTAACTTCCACCATGTCCGCATCAGGCTTGACCACCAAACACGGAACTTCCACAGGCTTCCTATCTCAACATGGATTAATCAGGTTGATGAGGTATACCTGATAGGGCTTCCTTCTCCCTGGTTGGTGGACTTCATAGTTGACATCTCCAACCTTTTCAACTATTTTGTAGGGGCACTGCCACTTGGCCAGCAATTTGCTCTCCACCTTAGGTACCAGCACCAGTACTCGATCCCCAGGGTCGAAGTTTCTCACCCTCCCTGACCTAGTGTACACCCTCGACTTTGCCTCTTGTGCTTTGAGGAGGTGTTCTTTCTTGAGGGGCATCACATTGGCAATCCTCTTTTGCATCTGGGCCACATGCTCAATTACACTCCGGTAGGGTGCAGACTATGCCTCCAATTTCTCTTTTGCTATGTCGAGGAGTCCACGGGGGTGTTGGCCATACAAGATTTCAAAGGGGGAGAACCTAGTAGAGGCCTGGGGGACTTCTCCAATGGAAAACAGAAGGTACGGTAATAGACAATCCCAGTCCCATCCGTCCTTCTCTACGACCTTCTTCAGCATGGCCTTCAAGGTTTTATTGAACCTTTCTACCAAGCCATCCGTTTGTGGATGGTAGACTGAGGTCTGGAGTTGTGTAATTTGCAGGGTTTTGCGCAACTCCTTCATCACCTTTGACATAAATGGGGTCCCTTGGTACGTCAGGATCTCTTTAGGCAACCCCATTCTAGAGAAGACATGGGCCAACTCTCAGGCGATACTTGGTGGAGGAGTTACGTAGTGGAATGCCCTATGGGTATCGCGTAGCATAGTCCATTACCACCAAGATATACTGATGTCCTCTGGTGGACTTGACCAGGAGTCAACCTAGCTCCATGGCTATGCGATCAAATGACACCTCAATAGTGGGCAACGGCACTAAGGGGCTACGAAAGTGGGCCACTGGTGAAGTCAGCTGGCAGGTATGACTGGACCTACAGAAATTCACAATATCATGGCGACAACCAGGCCAGTGGAAACTCTGAAAGATCCATTCCTGGGTTGGTTCTATGCCCAGGTGACCACCTAACATGTATGGGCCATGTCTAACACTGCGACTGTACGCCCTGGCACCAGTAACTGCTCATTTACTTCCCCTCTCGGTGACCCGATATATCATCTCCCCATTCATGGCAAAGTATGGGTATCGGGTGTCAGCCCCGGTCTTGAGTAACAACATTATGTACCATCACATTATCAAAGGCCGATTTTAGAGTTTAATCCCTGAGCTGGGCTGTTCCAAAGTTTCTCCCGGACACCTCCAGCTTAGGAATGTTGGCCTCTGGGGATGTTGCCTCATCCTCTTCGCCAACAGGCACACAAAATAGAATCCTGTCAGCTGCAGCTTGCAACAAGGTTTCTTTAGGAGCAACCTGGCTGTCCAGAGAACCAGACCTCCTCCCCAGAAGTCCTGCCCTATTGTAATAGGGTGCAATAGGTACTTGACCACGCTGACCTCATGGGATTCAGTGCCACAGTTTGTGTTTATGATCACTTGGGGCACAGGGTAGTCATTATCGTCGCCATGGATACAGCAGACACCCACCCACCTTTCAGGAATCAGCCAATGGGGAATTGTGTCCCTCACTAGGGTTACCAAACTTCCAAGTCCAACAGACCAGTCATTTGTACCCCATTTACTGTCATGGGGCATGTCTGCGGTCCCTCGACTGGTAGAGGGACAGCATTGCAGGCCGGATATGCAAAATATGAGCAGCGTCGTACTATGCTGGAGTCCATTGGCTCAGTGGTCAGGGGGCAACGGGCGGCTATGTGACCTGGGGTATAACACCTCCAACAAATTACACTATCAGATGGGGCCTTTGACTCAGATGCTCCCTGGGCTCGTGGATGTCCTCCCCTCTTTTTGGTGTCAACCCCCCTTTGGGAATCCCAGTATAGGGATGCTCCAACCCCTTGCTTCCCCAAGGAACTCTCGACCGCCTGGTACTTCATCCGGCTCACTAGGTCATCGGCATTACGGGGATCTCCATGGGCAACCCAGAATTTCATCGGCCTTGGTAGGGAGTGTAGTAATCTGTCCATGACAACCCTATCCACCATCTGTGCTGAGAAGGAGGATTCAGATTGCAACCATTTTTGGACCTGGTGTAGAAGTCAAACATTTTGGACCGGGGAAGTTTATCATTGCGTTATTCCCACTGGTGCACCCATTGCACCCTGACAGTCACTCCTAAGCGTGCCAAGATCCCAGCCTTTAACTTGGCGTACTCTATAGCATTCTGCAATGCCAGGTCATAATAAGCCTTCTGCGGTTCCTCTGTTAAATATGGCGCCAGAACCTCCACCCATTGCTGCGGAGGCAATTTCTCCCACCCGTTCAAACAACGTCAGGAAAGCCTCGACGTCATCACTCGGGGTCATCTTTTGCAATGCTCTTCTTACCGTCTTCCTCACATGTGAGTCATCACCTGAATTTGGGGTTGGGGCAGTTGCCCGGCCACCGATCACCTCGGCTAGGAGTTCCATTTGCTGCCTGTGCTGCTGCTGCTGCATCTACTGCCACATCTGTTGCTACTGGAGATTAGCCTGCACCAATTGCTTTATTAATTCTTCCATGTTGTCATCTTTTGCTCCTGCAGTTGCTTTCACTAAGGACATGTGGTATATGTGCTGTAGTCACATTGCCCCTTGGGTTTCGAGCCCGTACTTCTAGCATCAATTGAAGAGGTTTGTACTCGCTCAGCTGCGGTTGAGGTGGGCACAGGAAGCGGTATTGCTGCAATGTCCAGGCAAGTTTATATAAACTGCATAAACTGCTCAGGATAGCAAAACAAAAGAACAGCCTTTTCCAGCACAAAGTGAAAACAAAGTAAAAAATCCATACAACATACAGCGGGTCCGCCCCCTCAGGATAGTGTCCGGTTCTTTAGGCCTTAGCACAGACCAACACACAGGAGATCCAGACTCTCGCCTATCATGGAAGCCTTCAAAAGGAACCTGAAGACCCACCTCTTCTGACAAGCCTACAACACGCAGTGATCCTCAGTCTACTGAACCACCGCATGACCAGCTCTACCACCTCCTAGTATATCCTCACCTATCCCTTGTAGACTGTGAGCTCTCGCGGGCAGGATCCTCTCTCCTTCTGTACTTGTTTGTGCCTTGCTTTGCTAATGTTTATTGTACTTGTCTATGTATGCCCCTTTTTCACATGTAAAGCGCCATGGAATAAATGGCGCTATAATAATGAATAATCCAAACATCTCCAGCTCCAAACACTGAATTAGAGACTTGGCCTCCATTTTATCTGCCAAACCACGCCCCTGGGATTGGGATATGTGAGCAGTCATTCTCACCCATTTCTTATGACTGCTCGTAAAAACCCAGCCAGGAATAGCTTAATAACTCTGAGCACTATAAGTGCTGGAGCATGCTTCCGAGTTCACATCACCGCAGCTAATAGCCACAATAACACATCTCCCCTCAAGGACTTGTCCGGCGGCCATCTTACAGTAGGTACACTTCAACTCTGAGAGACAGAATCTTTAAAAAAAAATCCAGGAAATCACATTATATGATTTTTACATAATTTGCATTTTTTGCATGAAATAAGTATTTGATACAATAGAAAACCAGAACTTAATATTTGGTATAGAAACCTATTGCAATTACAGAGGTCAGGCATTTCCTGTAGTTCTTGACCCAGTTTGGACACACTGCAGCAGGGATTTTGGCCCACTCCTCCATACTGATTTTCTCCAGATCTTTCAGGTTTTGGTTAGTCTCAGGTTCTTTGTTCTTAAATGGTTGTATTTTTTATATATATTGCACTTTGCATTAAACTTCTTTTAACTTTTTGTGTAAATTTTCTTGCCTTCTCATAATCCTCTCCTGGGTGTCTGCAAAAACAGCCGATGTCCAAACATGTTACTCCAGTTCCACACCAAATCATATACACTGCTTTTTTTGCTGGACTGGAAAGTCTGGAAATTGACCAGAAGAACAGTCTTGGGTTTCTATGAATGAGCCTGTGTATACATAGGTCTCGGCTAATATAATTATTTGTTGAATCGGTTACGACATGTTGGACACATGAAACTGCTGGCTGCAAGTGATGACATTTGATGTAATGGAGAGAAGATTTTTTCCTATGTTCCACACCTATATATGCCTTTAGATATGTCTCCAAAGAGAAAATTACTAACATGCAAATAAAATCATGTTAGAATCCAAACTATCATGAAAATTCGTCTGTTTCTGCAGAATGCAGTCACTGGGCTTACTGCTTGTTATGATATTCAGATTCAGTTTATCTCTTAGTACTGTGTGTACTTTAGATGCCTGGGAATTCCTGGCACGGAAAAAGGAAAATGAGAGGGCATATTGTTTATTACAATGCTGAACAAGGGTTAATATTTGAAAGAACCTAAATCTTTCCATTGTTTTTGACGTTTGACCTGTGTCATTGACATCCGTTGATTTTCCTTTACTTATTGTCCCATCATCTAGATTTGAGCTTCAGCAAAGCCCTGGAGAAAAAAAAATGTAATTTTGCTTACAAATCAGATTTTATTTTAAACCTGAATTTTTTTTTTTTACATGTCAGCAAATGTTGCTGGTAAAGAAGTCAGATTTTATGCCCATGTGTAAAGAATGTAGAATATACAGGATACAATAAAGAGGCAAACTAAATTAGATTTTCAGATTTCTGTGAAATTTTGTCATCATCCGTGGTCTTATAAATCTAAGTAAGCCACAGACCCCCACACCAATAACAGTGACAGGTATAAATCCCCAATACGACTTACAGCCACAAGCCCCTGATCACAGTCGTAATATCTCCAGTGATGATGTAAAAATATCTTGTAGGTAGACAATATGGATTACATTAGATTTTTGGTGTTAGGCCAGGGTCACAATTGCGAGTGTGAAGCGAGAAACTCGCGCATCAATGCCTGGCACTGTCGCCGGCACTCGGGACCGGAGTGTGCGGCTGCATGTATTTCTATGCAGCCGCACACTTTGGTCCCGAGTGCTGGCGGCAGTGCCAGGTATTGATGCGAGTGACTCACATCACACTCGCAAGTGTGACCCCAGCCTTAAATCAATGTACTGTACACTTTTTTTTTAATAATAATTAGACAATGTATTTTTCCATATCACAATTTTAATAAAAACATTTCAATCTTGCAATTTTTACACTGGCCACTAGGGCTATTTTAGAGACTAACTTCTTGTTTCAGTTAATTCACATGAACAGACCCGGACCCTTTCTTTTGTTTTGAAGCATCTAATGAGGATGTTCAGAACCCATTGTGAAGGGAGGAGCAGGGTCAGTTGTGACCACGCCTGTTTTGATTAGTGGATCCTTTCTTAGCTGTGTATAGAGGTGTTACCTGTAATCCTGCCTCTGATGATAAGGAAACTGCTGAAAACTCTTCCTGAAATGATAGAGAGTTTGAGTCTAACTAACTCCCCCAGTGGCCAGTGTGAAAAGTGCAAGATTACTAATTACCACAAATTTTTTTCTAATAAAGTGGAACATTTTCAGAGATCATATCTTCATTGTTATTCATCCTGTTCTAAAAATTATGATATTGCTTATTATTGAACTTTGGCTTGAATATTCATTCCCAGAATTAATGGAAGAAACTCTTGTCATTTGATACAGTGTCACAACATCATGTGCTGCACATTTTATTAATCTTACTTCTCAAGTATAAAAGGCACTTAATTTTTTTTTTTTAGAAATTAAATAACGAAAGAATTGATATTTTCAGAGGGTTTTTTTTTTCAGAAGAACATTTATTTTTCATTTTCGCAGTCAGTACGATTAATAAATAATTTTCCCAACCTGCCTTCACAGTACATTAAAAGTTTTGTGTATCTTCTATATTAGCAATAAAAGAGATTGGTAGCACCACAGAAAGCCTGTGAACGTCGAGCGCTCGCAAACAAAGGCAAGGGTAAGTGACAGGAGAGCCTTGGCTCTTCACTGCTGGATGCGTCGGATAGACTGGATCTGGGAGGTCTGGGCATGAGAACCCCATTCTCTCCAGTGCTTGTATTCACCTCCATGGTGGTCGCATTCCAAAATGTACTGGTAGCCACGATAGCCAGGATATTGATAACACACCCAACTGCAATCAAAAGGCAGATCAAGGTCAAAAGTGAAGTTAAAATTCTTCCCTTCAACTTATATATATCGTGTCCTGTTTCTAGTCACTTACGCGCCACATTGAACCTTCATGGATCCAACTTCATTGTTGCCCCAGCCCATCGCCTGCAGAGATGGATAGTCATCGCACATCTCCCACTGGCGTCCAATGAAGTTCTCTTTCTCAAAGATGACCAATTTGGATTCCTTATGGTTCTGCAATTGAAACTGTAGATGTAAAGTGCAGAAATCATCAAAACGACAAAGAAAACCTGTCTATATTAGTACTCTCAAGACCGAAATTCATCACAACTTTGACATATGCCAATTCTTTTTTGACAACTCTCCTATTTATACTTTTTTGGGCAATTTATTTGCACTTACAGCAGAACAGATTGGGCGGAAAGACGTCAGGCGTTCGATGTGATAGGCATTGCTGCCACTCCACGCATCCCAGCGAGGGTATTCTCCTCTCTCCAAGACAAACTGTTGACCGCAGAAACTTGTGTGCTCATAACCAATCCAGCTGTGTACATAGGAATCAAGCCATGATCAAGCCATAAACTACTGTATATTGGAAAATGAATCTTCAGAAGTCTTAAAAACAAGGCATTTACTCCCATACTTACGCTCCACATTCCACCTTAAGAGACCTAATATTATCGAAGCCACACTCCATGATGTTTGCACAGGAGGAAGTAAATTCCATCCTTTTTCCTTGGAAATTTTCTTGGTCATACACTGTGATCTGCAAGAGGAATGTGTTATATATATTGCACATAACAGTCAACTTCATAAAACTTGGTGACATGTCTTTCCATTCTGAATGCCAGTCCATCACTAATGGACTACTGGCAAATCCTCACAGTGCGCAGTGTGTGCGCTGATAGGATCCACAAGTCTGGAGTCACATGATCCACATACAGCAAAATCCTATCAAAATGTGTGACCTTTTTTGCCAGAATTCTGTCCTAAATAGTTTAATAAGTCTCCCCATAAGTGTTCGTAATTACAAACCCTTAGAAGGCCCAATCCCTCGTGGTCCAAAGCTCAACTTTACCATTAAAACAGCTTTAGACCGCAGCTTAAATTTTCAAAGTAAAAAGGTTAGAAAAACAAGGGTGCTTATTTTTTTTTTTCCAGTAACTGTGCCGCTTCTGTCCATAGGTATATGGTATCGAAGATCAGATTCATTCACTTCAATAAAGTTGAGCACCAATAACAGACAGAACTGATGGACATATGTGGCTCTGTTTCTGGAATAAAGTAGTCACGTGCGTCTTCTGATTAAACCCCTTCAACCCCGGGCCATTTTCCATTTTTGTTTTTCTGTTTTTTGCTCACCTTTTTCCCCAGAGCCATAACTTTTTTATTTTTCCATCAATATGGCCATGTGAGGGCTTGTCTTTTTGCGGGATGAGTTGTACTTTTTGAATGACACCATTGATTTTGCCATATAATGTACTGGAAAACGGGGAAAAAATTCCAAGTGCGGTGAAATTGCAAAAAAAAAACACAATTCCACAATTGTTTTTTTTTCTTTTTACCATGTTCACCAAATGTGAAACTGACCTGCCATTATGATTCTCCAGATCATTACAAGTTTGTAGATATCAAGCATATATAGATTTTTTTTTTTTCATTTAAGTGGGAGAAAAAATCCAAAATTTGTTAGAATAAAAAAATGGTGCCATTTTCCAAGACCCGTAGTGTCTCCATTTTCCGGGATCTGGGGATTGGTGAGGGCTTTTTTTTTCATGTCAAGCTGACTTTTTTGTCAATACTATTTTGGGATACATACGATAGTATTTATCACCTGTTATTGCATTTTATTACATTGTTGTGGCGTTTTGAATTTTTTTCTCTTTACGCCGTCTACCGTTCTGATTAATTATTTTTACATTTTGATAGATCGGGCGTTTCTGAACAGGGCGATACAATATATGTGTATTTTTGATAGTTTCCTTATTGTTTTATTTTGAATGGGGGGTGATTTTAACTTTTTAATTTTTTACATATTTTTAAAAACCTTTTTACATGCTTCGATAGTCTCCATAGGAGACCTGGAGCTGCAATCTTCTGATCGCCTGTGCCACACAAAGTGCAAAATGCTACACAGTGCTTGACTCTGGAAAGGTCGGGTTCCCGTGACCGTCACCCCACTCACAAACCCCCCCCCTCCCCCAGCGTTCCCTCTTACTATTTCTAACAAAGAATACACAACACGTTCATGTATTAGATAATAATGACAGCAGCCAACTTTTATTAATAATTAAGACACTTGGTGTGTCCCCCTCGAAGCTATCACTATTTTGGTCTGGTGATTGAGCCGCCATTGGCATTGCCTCTTCCCTCCCAGCCTTACTTCCAGCCACGTCTTTTCCTGCTCAGAAGCACCATGAATCGAGGGAAGAGGTTGCCTCCACTGTTAACCTGTACCAGACTACCGTTGTTGGGTACCCACTTATCTTTGTTATGCACCCGACTACCATCGACGGGTGCCCCCGTAATGTGACCCCAACTTCCTCGTCGGGCATCACCCACTTCTCACCAGACCACCAACACATAAGCATCCAATAAGGGGGATCCTCGCAATGCCAGAATCCCCTATTTTCTCATTTTATTCACCAGCTTCGAGGGCCCACCAATGCTCCAAATCATCATTAAAAGTGAGATCACCTCAGGCTCACGAAGAGCCATCCACCGCCAGACAGGAGAGGCAAAACCCCCTGTGGGGGTAACCTCCAGGGAACCATGGCTGATGGATTGCCCTTCCCCTGGGCTTAGGAGGTGACTGCCAACTATTCCGTATGTAATTGTTTTTTTTGTGAATCCAGATGTGGCCACTGCGACCCGGTTGTTCTTCCTTCCTCAGGGTGGGCGGATGGATCTTGCTGTCCGGAGTCCGGGTCAAAGAGAAAGAAGTCCTGCCTCCCTGTGTCCTTTTGTTGTCCCTGATTCCTCCTCTGACATTGTCCCTTCCCCCTTCCTTTTACCCTTTTTTCTTTCCCCGTCACTTCCTCCCTGCCAGTGTCATGCCCGCCTTCCTCCCACCCCCTTCTGGGGGCTCGTCCTGCGGTTACTATACTACTGCTGGGTGGGGCTCATAGTAGATTGGCTATTACAACCACAGGGGTCTCCTGCAGACCCCGGGTTGTCATGCCCACCCATCGGCGACCCGATGGGCGTGGTTTGTGACGCTCTTCCGGTGTGTACATGTTAAATGCTGCTGTCAGAGATTTACAGCAGCATTTAACATGTTAATAGCCGTTTGCAGATCGTGATTCCATCAGCAGCTGTTAGGGGCACAAGTCAGCTGATCAAATCAACTGTCATGTGCTGGAAAACATGCGGGCTCAGCACCGGAGCCCAAATCAAAGTGGGAGACACGACATACGTGGTATATATACGGCGCATGTCTTGAAGGAGTTAAAGGAATAATTCACCGAGTTCTTACCACCCCAGCAGAAAGCAGCTTGATATAGGGGCAGAGACCTGATTCTAACAATATATCACTTACTGCTCTACTTGATGCAGTTTTGATAAAACCCCTGTTTTATCTTCTGCAGATTTATCAGCTCTCTGAACGCTGAGGTCTGTATAACCCCGCCCACACCACTGATTGACAGCTTTGCACTGTGCATAGGCAGAAAGCTGACAATTAGTGGGGAGTGGGGTTATGCAGAGCTCATGAATATGGACGACTACTTGGCAGCAGGTTTACTAGTCTTTGGGCTCATACTCACTTGCGAGAGAGTCGCACGATTCTTGCATGAAAACTGTTGCGGCTACATGTATGTCTATGTAGCCGTACGCTCCAGTCTGAGTGGCGACAGCAGTGCCAGGCTTTCATGCAAGAGACTCGCACGAGAATCGTGCGAGTCTCTTGCAAGTGAGTATGATCCCTTTTAGTGATAATCTCTTGCTGATAAAACAGTGAAACAGTGATTTTATCAAAACAACAGCAAGCAGCCCAGTGAGTGATATATCACTAGAATATGAGCTCTGTCTCTACATTATGCTTATCTCAGATTAGGTGGCAAAAAACCTGGTGACAGATTTCTTTAAATTAGTAATGAGTGTAAACTGCGGGGGTCTAATATTCCTGTTGTTAACCATCATTTTTGCGTTATAATAACAATGCAGATATGTGATTAGTGAAGTCTATAACTTGCTTGTTCTCTGTGATTCTTTCCTACTTTAGTCTGATAAGAATGATGAATGGTTATTTTGTTTCACCAGTCTTATGTTTTTTTTTTGTTCTTGGTGCCAAACATAAGAAACTATTTGAGTCACTGACAAGAAATACAATAAATAAACTAAGTCCCTCTTTTTAGTCATTTTTGGTAACGCTCTTCTATAACATGATCTCCTCATTGGAACCAGTTCAGGATAAAAGACAGATACTGAGGCGTATAATCTACATTCAGCCATAGCATTGTATTTTACTTCTCCATAACTATGTTATTGTTATCCTATGTAAGCAATCATTGGATACCTTCCAGGGTCCCAGAGGAACGGGAAGCGGGTTAGTTTGGGCCATTTTTTCAGAGGTGATGTCTTCTAGAAAAAAAGGAAAAATAGATCATAATCTAAACAATGAAATAGTTTAGTGATCACAAAACTTTTATTACTATTCAGTCTAGAAGTTAAATTTTAGGACAACCTTAAATGACCGACGTAACCTTAAAATTCTGCACGTTATAGAGAACTACTGACGGTAGTACACGAGCGAACCCAAACTACTCGGCCGTTCTCTACTATGGTGCATTTTCTTTTCTGTCTTGTGATATTCCTTGCCTTTTTTTTTGGCTAATTTCATCTAACTGGCACTCGCAAAGTAAAAAAGGGTCTTTGTTTTTTTTTACCTTAACTTTTTATTTGCTTCTTTTTAATTAAAAAAGTCACTTTGCTTTTTAAAATGTTGCAAAAATTTCACCATAATAAGTTCTATATAAAATCATTATGGGGGGGGTTGGACTGGAGTACATTTGTGACAAATTTTACATATTTTCAGAAAGTCGAAAATAATGATTCAGCTAAAAACATCTGGAAATCCTAAACCTCACCCACAGTGGTGAGCAAAAAACAAAACACAGGTGAAAACAAATATAAAATAAACTTTGAAAAATAAAAATTTGATACCGATGAAAAACAGGTAAAAAAAAACACCAAAACTAGCCAAAAAAAGGACACAAATACAATAATGAATTGGACCCAATATATTATAAATCCAAACACACAGTAATCTCCAGCGATCTCAGGCAGGAAGGTAGTTATAAAAAATATTCCTTTATTTCTTTTCGTTAAAAGAACATGTTACAGGTAGTGGATGCCCCAGTGGATGGTAAAAAATCCAACGCGTTTCAACTCAAGAGTCTTAATAATCATGGATTATAGGTTGTGAGTTTGATTTCATCCTATATTTACTGTCAACTTCTATACGCAAAATCTAACAATTCGTCAACTGCTGTCCTCACACACAATAAAATCCCCTACAACATCTGGAACATTCAACGGTGATTGCAAGAAAAGACAAAAATTTCCAGCTTCATCTAAAAGAAAAGATATGTTTATTTCATCTTAGTTAAAATCCATAGTAAATATGTTAAAAAACCAACTTGTTTCGAACGTGGATTTTAGCTAAAATGAAATAAATCTTTTATTTTGGATTAAGTTGGACATTTTTGTCTTTTCCTGAAATTAAGCTATTCATCACCACGCAGAAGAGAACATCCAAGCTCTCCATCTACCACACATAGGAAGTGAGCGGCTGATTCTTTTTCTATTTTTGCTTTAACTTTCAATGGTACAGATCCAGCCATCAAACCTAATCCTTGGCTCTGCACTGGCTTTGGGGGGCTTTAAGTCCCCCTGCTGTTTGTAGCTGTAAGTCCTTGTAACCATATTGTAAGGGAAGAACGATTATTATGTATACTTTATGACTCCATGCTCAAAATGTAACCATTATTATAAGTAGTTGTCATACGAACCATTACCTAAATGTTGACTTATATTCCACTCTACTGTTCTGTCTGAAAAGAACGTTCAGAACTAGTTCTCCATCAGTGTCATGGACTCACCTCGCTCAGTCTGAATTGCGGGAATCTCCATCTGGCACTTGCCTGCTCCAAATGACCTAGCTTCAGGGTTTATATAGAAAGCTAAAGTACAGGTCTTAATGCCAACTTTTCGCCCAGTGTCAGCATTACGCGGTCAGTGCTATTGTCCCCTCTGATCCCAGCCCCTTGTCTGAGTCTCTGCCCTGCACAATGTACATTTTTGTCTGCATGATTAAGCCTACTGGCAATGACTTCACTTCTCTGCTGCACCCTTCTTCCAGAGAGAATATATAGTGGAAATGCTTTACATATTTAGGTTTATTCCCGAATCACAATCTGTCCCTTTAGACAAAATTCTTCAACAGTGAACCTAGAGTTTTGGGTAATGTAACGCACACATTTACCTTTGCACTTGCGCACACGCACGCACGCACGCACGCACACACACATATAATCACCCCTCTTTTGGACAATATTCAAGTCATTCAAGGGGTTGTCTGGGTCTAATACATTGATGACCTATTCATAGGATTAGGCAATCAATAGTAGACCAGTGGGGGTCTGACGCCAGGCATCCCCCACCCATCAGCTGATATCTGCGCTGGTTGTGGCCAGCTGTAAACGATGTACAGAGTTAGGGTCCCGTTTCACTTAGCGATGCACCAGCGATCCCGACAACGATACGACCTGTAAGGATCGCTGGTGCGTCGCTAAATGATCGCTAGTAAGCTGCCAAACAGGCAGATCTCTTCAGCGACACAGCAATCGTCCAGCGATCAAACACAGCGGTGCATGCTGGCCAGTGGGACGCCGACGACGACGAAAAAATGGCCCAGGACATTCCTGCACGATCAGCGATATCAAGTAGGGGGGCCGGTCGCTGCTGCATGTCACGTAGCGAGATCGCAGGCGAGATCGCTGTTGCGTCACAAAATTGGTAACGCATTAGCGATCTTGCTATGTGAGACAAGGCCTTTAAAACAACAGAACTTTCTACAGTGATGGATAGCTGCTCCTGGATACTTACACTTTATTGCCCATTTGCTTGAATAGGAGATGAGGTGCAGTACCTGGGAGCAGCCATTAAAGGGGTTGTCCGGGCTTTTCACATAATCTCAGTACATATCTGGGCTGCAGAATTATGACAATAAGTAATTTACTTTCTGTCACTAGTTTGCACGGTTTTCTAGATATTCTGAACAGAACGTCCAAGGGGGGGGGGGTGTTATGGCATTGAAATGAGAACTGGTTGTAACCTCCTACTCTACTCCAAACATGCCCTCTATAGCAACAACCCCACCCTCCATAGCTACAGGCCCTCCCCGTCCACATGAAGAAGCCCTCATCACATAGTAACGAATTCTTCCCCTCCAGCAGCCTCAGTGCAGAGAGCAGACGAAAATCAGACCCTGAGGGGCCCCACTCACAAAATCGGACCCTGAGGGGCCCCACTCACAAAATCGGACCCTGAGGGGCCCCACTCACAAAATCGGACCCTGAGGGGCCCCGGCCACAAAATCGGACCCTGAGGGGCCCCACTCACAAAATCGGACCCTGAGGGGCCCCGGCCACAAAATCGGACCCTGAGGGGCCCCACCTGCAAAACGGACCCTGAGGGCCCCGGCCACAAAATCAGACCCTGAGGGGCCCCGCTCACCAAATCGGACCCTGAGTGGCCCCGCTCACCAAATCGGACTCTGAGGGGCCCCGCTCAACAAAGCGGACTTTGAGGGGCCCCGCCCACTAAATCGGACCCTGAGGGCACACGCCCACCAAATTACACCCAGAGTGGCCCCTCCCACCAAATCGGACCCTGAAGGGCCCCGCCCACCAAATTAGATCCAGCGTGAGCCGGCGTCCCAAATCGAAAGGCTGAGCCACCCTGGCCTCCAAATCGGACACAGAGTGGCCCTGCTCACCAAATCGGACCTAAAGTGGCCCCGCCCCCAACAAATCGGACCCTGAGGGGAGCCACCCAGCAAATCAGACCCAGAGCGGCCCCGCCCACCAAATCGGACCCTGAGGGGCCCCGCCCACCAAATTAGACCCAGCGTGGCCCCGCCCACCAAATAGGACCCTGAAGGGCACCGCCCACCAAATTGGACCCTGAGGGGCCCCGCCCACCAAATCTGACCCTGAGGGGCCCCGCCCACCAAATCGTACACAGAGTGGCCCCGCCCACCAAATCGGACCCTGAGGGGCCCCGCCTACCAAATCGGACCTATAGTGGCCCCACCCACCAAATCGCACACAGAGTGGCCCCGCCAACCAAATTGGACCCAGAGGGGCTCTGCCCACAAAATCATACCTTAAGGGGCCCCACCCACAAAATCAGACACTGAGGGGCCCCGGCCACAAAATCGGACCCTGAGGGGCCCCAACCACAAAATCGGACCCTGAGGGGCCCCACTCACAAAATCGAACCCTGAGGGGCCCCACCCACCAAATCGGACCCTGAGAGGCCCCACCCACAAAGTCAGACCCTGAGGGGCCCCAACCACAAAATCGGACCCTGAGGGGCCTCACCCACAAAATCGGACCCTGAGGGGCCCAGGCCACAAAATCGGACCCTGAGGGGCCCCACTCACAAAATCGGGCCCTAAGAGGCCCCACCCACAAAATCGGACCCTGAAGGGCCCCACCCGCAAAATGGACCCTGAGGGTCCCGACCACAAAATTACACCCTGAGGAGCCCGCTCACCAAATCGGACTCTGAGGGGCCCCGGCCACAAAATCGGACCCTGAGGGGCCCCACTCACAAAATCGGACCCTGAGGGGCCCCACCCACAAAATTGGACCCTGAGGGGCCCCGGCCACAAAATCGGACCCTGAGGGGCCCCACCCACAAAATCGGACCCTGAGGGGCCCCACCCACAAAATCAGACCTGAGGGGCCCCGAACACAAAATCGGACCCTGAGGGATCCCGGCCACCAATTCAAGCCCTGAGGAGCCCAGGCCACCGAATCGGATCCTGAGGGGCCCCACAGGCCAAAGTGGCCCCTGAGAGGCACCCACAGTAAAAACAGATCCTGAGTTGAAAGTCTTGCAGGGGCAGCAGGCAATTCTCTCTTAAAGGGGCAGCCCAGGCACCATTTCAAAGCACTTCAGGAAATACACATCTAGTTATAGTGGTTTGAAAAAACCACTATATTGTAATCCGAACGCTGCTAACTTATTCTTTTTCTTCTTATTATTATTCAGCTGAATTCCGCAATTAATGCGGCCCGAACCGCTTTGCGCACAGACTCCGTTGAGGTGTCGTTTCAAAGCCAGCATCCACGAGAGGTGTGCAAAGTATTTTTCGTATCAATCGGAGTTGTAGTTTTTGCGCAATTTGTGTTTTAAAATGTTTTTTCCCGTCATTGGAATGCACTGTCTCAATGTTTTTCAATGGCAAGGTAAACATGCCCTGAGGTGATTCAAATGGCAGTTAAGCTCATTGATATGCGCAGGCAGACCCAGTTACTATGCCAACGCCTACGAACTTTACATGACCCCACCAGGACACAGTTTCTGCCAGATAATATCAGCTCTTAAAGTGAAACCCAAAGCACAAATGCAAATCTAGCTTCATCACATGACGCATGCCCCTGAGAGAGAATGTGCGCCAAAGTGGATTTAGAAGCCCAGTGAGCCAAACTAGCTCTTAAAGGGCCGACGCGCCTAAGTGATTCTTAAAGGGCCAGCGCACCAAACTGAGTCTTAAAGGGCCTGCTCGCCAAATCGAAAGCTGAGTGACCCCAGGCTCCAAATCGGAGGCTGATCGACCCTGGCCTATAAAAAGTAGGCTGAGCCACCTGGCCTCCAAATTGGACCGAGAGTGGCCGCGTCCACCAAATCGGACCCAGAGTGGCCCCGTCCACCAAATTGGACCCAGAGGGGCTGCGCCCACAAAATCAGACCCTAAGGGGCCCCGGCCACAAAATCGGACCCTGAGGGGCCCCGCCCTCAAAATCGGACCCTGAGAGGCCCCGCCCACCAAATCGGACCCTGAGGGGCCCCGCCAAACAAATCGGAGTCTGAGGGACCCCACCCACAAAATCGGACCCTGAGGGCCCCCAATCACAAAATCGGACCCTGAGGGGCCCCAACCACAAAATCGGACCCTGAGGGGCCCCCGCAACAAAATCGGACCCTGAGAGACCCCGGCCACAAAATCGAACCCAGAGGGGCCCCACCCACAAAATTGGACCCTGAGGGGCCCCGCCCACAAAATTGGACCCTGAGGGGCCCCGCCCTCAAAATCGGACCCTGAGTAGACCCGGCCACAAAATCAGACCCTGAGGGGCCCCAACCACAAAATCGGACCCTGAGGGGCCCCGGCCACAAAATCGGACCCTGAGGGGCCCCACCCTCAAAATCGGACCCTGAGGGGCCCAACCAACAAAATCGGACCTTGAGGGGCCCCAGCCACAAAATCGGACCCTGAGGGGCCCCAGCCACAAAATCGGACCGAGGGGCCCCGGCCACAAAATCGGACCCTGAGCGACCCCGGCCACAAAATCGGACCCTGAGGGGCCCCAGCCACAAAATCGGACCCTGAGGGCCCCGGCCACGAAATTGGACCCTGAGGGGCGCCGGCCACAAAACCGGACCCTGAGGGGGCCCAACCACAAAATCGGACCCTGAGGGGCCTCAAACACAAAATCGGACCCTGAGGGGCCCCGGCCACAAAATCGGACCCTGAGGGCCCCCGGCCACAAAATCGGACCCTGAGAGACCCCGGCCACAAAATCGAACCCAGAGGGGCCCCACCCACAAAATTGGACCCTGAGGGGCCCCACCTTCAAAATCGGATGCTGAGGGGCCCAACCAACAAAATTGGACCCTGAGGGGCCCCAGCCACAAAATCGGACCCTGAGGGGCCCCACCCACAAAATCGGACCCTGAGGGGCCCCGGCCACAAAATCAGAACCTGAGGGGCCCCGGCCACAAAATCGGACCCTGAGCGGCCCAACCACAAAATCGGACCCTGAGGGGCCCCGGCCACAAAATTAGACCCTGAGGGGCCCCAGCCACGAAATCGGACCCTGAGAGGCGCCGGCCACAAAATCGGACCCTGAGGGGCCCCAACCACAAAATCAGACCCTGAGGGGCCCCGGCCACAAAATCGGACCCTGAGGGCCCCCAACCACAAAACCAGACTCTGAGGGGCCCCAACCACAAAATCGGACCCTGAGGGGCCCCAACCACAAAATCGGACCCTGAGGGGCCCCGGCCACAAAATCGGACCCTGAGAGACCCCGGCCACAAAATCGAACCCAGAGGGGCCCCACCCACAAAATTGGACCCTGAGGGGCCCCGCCCACCAAATCAGACCGTGAGGGTCCCCGCCCACAAAATTGGACCCTGAGGGGCTCCGCCCTCAAAATCGGACCCTGAGGGGCCCCGCCCACCAAATCGGACCCTGAGGGGCCCCGTCAACCAAATCGGACTCTGAGGGGCCCCACCCACAAAATCGGAGCCTGAGGGGCCCCACCCTCAAAATCGGACCCTGAGGGGCCCAACCAACAAAATCGGACCCTGAGGGGCCCCAGCCACAAAATCGGGCCCTGAGGGGCCCCGCCAACCAAATCGGACTCTGATGGGCCCCACCCACAAAATCGGACCCTGAGGGGCCCCACCCTCAAAATCGGACCCTGAGGGGCCCAACCAAAAAAATCGGACTCTGAGGGGCCCCAGCCACAAAATCGGGCCCTGAGGGGCCCTGGCCACAAAATCGGACCCTGAGGGGCCCCACCCACAAAATCAGACCCTGAGGGGCCCCGGCCATAAATTCAGACCCTGAGGGGCCCCGGCCATAAAATCGGACCCTGAGGGGCCCCGGCCACAACATCATACCCTGAGGGGCCCCACCCACAAAATCAGACCATGAGGGGCCCCACCCACAAAATCGGACCCTGAGGGGCCCCACCCATAAAATCGGACCCTGAGGGGACCCACCCACAAAATCGGACCCTGAGGGGTCACACCCACAAAATCGGACCCTGAGAGGCCACACCCACAAAATCAGACCCTGAGGGGCCCCACCCACAAAATTGGACCCTGAGGAATCCCGGCCACTAATTCAAATCCTGAGGAGCCCAGGCCACCGAATCGGATCCTGAGGGGCCCCACCCACCAAATCAGACCCTGAGGCCAAAGTGGCCCCTGAGAGACACCCACATTTAAAACGGATCCTGAGTTGAAAGTCTTGCAGGGGCAGCAGCCAAGTCTCTCTTAAAGGGGCAGCCCAGGCAGCATTTCAAACCACTATCTGTACTTCCTTCAGGAAATACACATCTAGTTATAGTGGTTTGAAAAAACCACTATATTGTAATCCGAACGCTGCTAACTTATTCTTCTTATTATTATTATTATTAAGTTGATTTCCGCAATTAATACAGCCCGAACCGCTGCACGCACAGACTCCGTTGAGGTGTCGTTTCGAAGCCAGCGTCCATGAGAGGTGTGCTAAGTACTTTTCGTGTCGATCAGATTTGTAGTTTTTGCGCAATTTGCGTTAGAAAATTTTTTTTCCCGTCATTGGATTGCACTGTCTCAATGTTTTTCAATGGCAAGGTAAACATGCCCTGAGGCGATTCAAATGGCAGTTAAGCTCATTGATATGCGCAGGCAGACCCAGTTACTATGCCAACGCCTACGAACTTTACATGACATCTCCAGAACAAAGCTTCTGCCACATAATATCAGCTCTTAAAGTGAAACCCACAGCACAAATGCAAATCTAGCTTCATCACATGACACATGCCCCTGAGAGAGAATGTGCGCCAAAGTGTATTTAGAAGCCCAGTGAGCCAAACTGGCTCTTAAAGGGCCGAAGCGCCAAAGTGATTCTTAAAGGGCCGCCGCACCGAAATGAGTCTTAAAGGGCCGACGCGCCAAATCGAAAGCTGAGTGACCCCAGGCTCCAAATCGGAGGCTGAGCCACCCCGGCCTTAAAATTGGAGGCTGAGCCACCCTGGCCTCCAAATCGGACCCAGAGTGGCCCCGCCCACCAAAAACGGGCCCAGAGTGGCACAGCCCACCAAATCGGACACTGAGGGCCCCCGCCCACCAAATCAGACTGAGTGGCCCCACCCACCAAATCGGACCCTGAAGGGCCCCGCCCACCAAATCGGACCCAGAGGAGCCCTGAAAACCAAATCGGACCCTGAGGAGCTCCGTCCACCAAATCGGGCCCAGAGTGACCCCGCCCACCAAATCGGACCATGAAGGGCCCTGCCCACCAAATCGGAAGCAGAGGGGCCCCGCCCACCAAATCGGACCCTGAGGGGCCCCGCCCACCAAATCGGACCCTGAGGGGCACTGCCCACTAAATCGAACCGAGAGAGGCCACACCCACCAAATCGGACCCTGAGGAGACCTGCCCAACAAATCAGACCCCGAGGGGCCCCGCCCACCAAATCAGACCCTGAGGGGACCCGCCCACCAAATCGGACCCAGAGTGGCCCCGCCCACCAAAATGGACCCAGGGGGCTCCACCCACAAAATAAGACCCTAAGGGGCACCACCCACAAAATCGGACCCTGAGTAGACCCGGCCACAAAATCAGACGCTGAGGGGCCCCAAGCACAAAATCTGAAATCTGACCCTGAGGGGCCCCGGCCACAAAATCGGACCCTGAGGGGCACTGCCCACTAAATCGAACCGAGAGAGGCCACGCCCACCAAATCGGACCCTGAGGAGACCCGCCCAACAAATCAGACCCCGAGGGGCCCCGCCCACCAAATCAGACCCTGAGGGGCCCCGCCCACCAAATCGGACCCAGAGTGGCCCCGCCCACCAAAATGGACCCCGGGGCTCCACCCACAAAATCAGACCCTAAGGGGACCCACCCACAAAATCGGACCCTGAGTAGACCCGGCCACAAAATCAGACCCTGAGGGGCCCCAACCACAAAATCTGACCCTGAGGGGCCCCGGCCACAAAATCGGACCCTGAGGGGCCCCACCCACAAAATCGGACCCTGAGGGGCCCCGGCCACAAAATCGGAACCTGAAGGGCCCTGGCCACAAAATCGGACCCTGAGCGGCCCATCCACAAAATCGGACCCTGAGGGGCCCCAGCCACAAAATCGGATCATGAGGGGCCCCAGCCACGAAATCAGACCCTGAGGGGCCCCGGCCACGAAATCGGACACTGAGGGGCGCTGGCCACAAAATCGGACCCAGAGGGGCCCCACCCACAAAATTGTACCCTGAGGGGCCCCGCCCACAAAATCGGACCCAGAGGGGCCCCGGCCACAAAATCGGACCCTGAGAGACCCCGGCCACAAAATCGAACCCAGAGGGGCCCCACCCACCAAATCGGATCCTGAGGGGCCCCGCCAACCAAATCGGACTCTGAGGGGCCCCACCCACAAAATCGGACCCTGAGGGCCCCCAATCACAAAATCGGACCCTGAGGGGCCCCAACCACAAAATCGGACCCTGAGGGGCCCTGCCCACCAAATTGGACCCAGAGGGGCTCCACCCAAAAAATCAGATCCTAAGGGGCCCCACCCACAAAATCGGACCCTGAAGGGCCCCCGCCACAAAATCGGACCGTGAGGGGCCCCAACCACAAAATCGGACCCTGAGAGGCCTCGCCCACCAAATCAGACCCTGAGGGGCCCCACCCACCAAATCGGACCCTGAGAGGCCCCGCCCACCAAATCATACCCTGAGGGGCCCGCCCACCAAATCAGACCCAGAGTGGCCCCGCTCACCAAATCGGACCCTGAGCGGCCCGCCCACCAAATCGGACCCAGAGTGGCCCCGCTCACCAAATCGGACCCTGAGGGGCCCCACCCACCAAATCAGACCCTGAGGGGCCCTGCCTACCAAATCGGACCCTGAGGGGCCCCACCCACCAAATTGGACCCTGAGGGGCCCCACCCATAAAATTGGACCCTGAGGGGCCCCAACCACAAAATCGAACCCAGAGTCGCTCAGACCACAAAATTGGACCCTGAGGGGCCACGGCCAATAAATCAGACCCTGAGGGGCCCCACCCACCAAATCAGACCAAGAATGGCCCCCGCCCACCAAATCAGACTGAGGGGCCCGGTCCTACAAATCGGACCCTGAGGGGCCCCGCCCACCAAATCGGAACCTGAGGGACCCCGCTCACCAAATCGGACCCTGAGGGGCCCCGCTCACCAAATGGAACTCTGAGGGGCCCCGCTCACCAAATCAGACCCTGAGGGGCCCCAATCACAAAATCGAACCCTGAGAGGTCTCGCCCACCAAATCAGACCCTGAGGGGCCCCACCCACCAAATCGGGCCCTGAGAGGCCCCGCCCACCAAATCATACCCTGAGGGGCCCGCCCACCAAATCGGACCCTGAGGGGCCCCGCCCACCAAATCGGACCCTGAGGGGCCCCGCTCACCAAATCGGACCCTGAGGGGCCCCGCTCACCAAATCGAACTCTGAGGGGCCCCACTCACCAAATCGGACCCTGAGGGGCCCCGGCCACAAAATCAGACCCTGAGGGGCCCCAGCCACAAAATCAGACCCTGAGGGGACCCACCCACAAAATCGGACCCTGTGGGGCCCCACACACCAAATCAGACCAAGAATGGCCCCCGCCCACCAAATCGGACCCTGAGGGGCCCCGCCCACCAAATCAGACCCTGAGGGGCCCCGCTCGCCAAATCGGACCCTGAGGGGCCCCACTCACCAAATCTGATTCTGAAAGGCCCCAACCACAAAGAGAGACCCTGATGGGCCCCGGACACAAAATCGGACCCTGAGAGGCCCCAACCACAAAATCGAACCCACAGTGGCCCCACCCACAAAATCGGACCCTGATTGGCCCCGGCCACAAAATCAGACCCTGAGGGGCTCCACCCACAAAATCAGACCCTGAGGGGCCCCACACACCAAATCAGACCCAGAATGGCCCGCGCCCACCAAATCGGATCCTGAGGGGCCCCGCCCACCAAATCAGACCCTGAGGGGCCCCACCCACAAAATCGGACCCTGAGGGGCCCCACCCACCAAATCAGACCAAGAATGGCCCCCGCCCACCAAATCAGACCCTCAGGGGCCCCGCCCTCCAAATTGGACCATGAGGGGCCCCGCCCACCAAATCGGACCCTGAGGGTCCCCGCTCACCAAATCGGACCCTGAGGGGCCCCGCTCACCAAATCGGACCCTGAGGGGCCCCGCGCACCAAATCGATCTCTGAGGGGCCCCACTCACCAAATCGGACCCTGAGGGGCCCCGGCCACAAAATCAGACCCTGAGAGGCCCCGGCCACAAAATCAGACCCTGAGGGGATCCACCCACAAAATCGGACCCTGTGGGGCCCCACCCACCAAATCAGACCAAGAATGGCCCCCGCCCACCAAATCGGACCTTGAGGGGCCCCGCCCACCAAATCAGACCCTGAGGGGCCCCACCCTCCAAATCTGACCCTGAGGGGCCCCGCCCACCAAATCAGACCCTGAGGGGCCCCGCTCGCCAAATCGGACCCTGAGGGGCCCCGCTCGCCAAATCGGACCCTGAGGGGCCCCGCTCGCCAAATCGGATTCTGAAAGGCCCCAACCACAAAGAGGGACCCTGATGGGCCCCGGACACAAAATCGGACCCTGAGGGGCCCCACTCATAAAATCGGACCCTGAGGGGCCCCAACCACAAAATCGAACCCACAGAGCCCCACCCACAAAATCGGACCCTGATTGGCCCCGGCCACAAAATCAGACCCTGAGGGGCCCCGGCCACCAAATCAGACCCTGAGGGGCCCCGCCCTCCAAATCGGACCCTGAGTGGCCCCACCCACCAAATCGGACCCTGAGGGGCCACGCTCACCAAATCGGGCCCTGAGGGGCCCCGCTCACCAAATCGAACTCTGAGGGGCCCCACTCACCAAATCGGACCCTGAGGGGCCCCACCCACAAAATCGGATTCTGAAAGGCCCCAACCACGAAATCGGACCCTAAGGGGTCCCGCCCACCAAATCTGACCCTGAGGGGCCCCGCCCAGCAAATCAGACCATGAGGGGCCCCACCCACAAAATCGGACCCTGAGGGGCCCCACCCACAAAATCAGACCCTGAGGGGATCCACCCACAAAATCGGACCCTGAGGGGCCACACCCACAAAATCGGACCCTGAGGGGCCACACCCACAAAATCAGACCCTGAGGGGCCACACCAACAAAATTGGACCCTGAGGGATCCCTGCCACCAATTCAAACCCTGAGGAGCCCAGGCCACCGAATCTGATCCTGAGGGGCCCCACCCACCAAATCAGACCCTGAGGCCAAAGTGGCCCCTGAGAGGCACACACACTTAAAACGGATCCTGAGTTGAAAGTCTTGCAGGGGCAGCAGGCAAGTCTCTCTTAAAGGGGCAGCCCGGGCACCATTTCAAACCACTATCTGTACTTCCTTCAGGAAATACACATCTAGTTATAGTGGTTTGAAAAAACCACTATATTGTAATCCGAACGCTGCTAACTTATTCTTCTTCTTATTATAGTGGTTTGAAAAAACCACTATATTGTAATCCGAACGCTGCTAACTTATTCTTCTTCTTCTTCTTATTATTATTATTAAGTTGATTTCCGCAATTAATGCGGCCCGAACCGCTACACGCACATACTCCGTTGAGGTGTCGTTTCGAAGCCAGCGTCCATGAGAGGTGTGCTAAGTATTTTTCGTGTCGATCAGATTTGTAGTTTTTGCGCAATTTGCGTTAGAAAATTTTTTTTCCCGCCATTGGATTGCACTCCAATGCATTTGAATGGGGAAATGGCAAAACGTGCCCTGAGGCGATTGAAATGGCAGTTGAGCTCATTGATATGCGCAGGCAGAACCAGTTACTATGCCAACGCCTACGAACGTCACATGACATCTCCAGAACAGAGCTTCTGCCACATAATATCAGCTCTTAAAGTGAAACCCACAGCACAAATGCAAATCTAGCTTCATCACATGACACATGCCCCTGAGAGAGAATGTGCGCCAAAGTGTATTTAGAAGCCCAGTGAGCCAAACTGGCTCTTAAAGGGCCGAAGCGCCAAAGTGATTCTTAAAGGGCCGCTGCACCGAAATGAGTCTTAAAGGGCCGACGCGCCAAATCGAAAGCTGAGTGACCACAGGCTCCAAATCGGAGGCTGAGCCACCCCGGCCTTAAAATTGGAGGCTGAGTCACCCTGGCCTCCAAATCGGACCCAGAGTGGCACTGCCCACTAAATCGGACCGAGAAAGGCCACGCCCACCAAATCAGACTCAGAGTGGCCCCACCCACCAAATCGGACCCTGAAGGGCCCCGCCCACCAAATCGGACCCAGAGGGGCCCTGCCCACCAAATCGGACCCTGAGGAGCTCCGTCCACCAAATCGGACCCAGAGTGACCCCGCCCACCAAATCGGACCATGAAGGGCCCCGCCCACCAAATCGGACCCTGAGGGGCACCGCCCACCAAATCGGACCCTAAGGAGACCTGCCCAACAAATCAGACCCCGAGGGGCCCCGCCCACCAAATCAGACCCTGAGGGCCCCCCCCACCAAATCGGACCCAGAGTGGCCCCGCCCACCAAAATGGACCTAGGGTGCTCCACCCACAAAATCAGACCCTAAGGGGCCCCACCCACAAAATCGGACCCTGAGTAGACCCGGCCACAAAATCACCCTGAGGGGCCCCAACCACAAAATCTGACCCTGAGGGGCCCCGGCCACAAAATCGGACCCTAAGGGGCCCCACCCACAAAATCGGACCCTGAGGGGCCCCGGCCACAAAATCGGAACCTGAAGGGCCCTGGCCACAAAATCGGATCCTGAGCGGCCCATCCACAAAATCTGACCCTGAGGGGCCCCAGCCACAAAATCGGATCATGAGGGGCCCCAGCCACGAAATCAGACCCTGAGGGGCCCCGGCCACGAAATCGGACACTGAGGGGCGCTGGCCACAAAATCGGAACCTGAAGGGCCCTGACCACAAAATCGGACCCTGAGCGGCCCATCCACAATATCGGACCCTGAGGGGCCCCAGCCACAAAATCGGATCATGAGGGGCCCCAGCCACGAAATCAGACCCTGAGGGGCCCCGGCCACGAAATCGGACACTGAGGGGCGCTGGCCACAAAATCGGACCCTGAAGGGCCCCAACCACGAAATCAGACCCTGAGGGGCCCCGGCCACAAAATCGGACCCTGAGGGCCCCCAACCACAAAACCGGACCCTGAGGGGCCCCGGCCACAAAATTGGACCCTGAGAGACCCCGGCCACAAAATCGAACCCAGAGGGGCCCCACCCACAAAATTGGACCCTGAGGGGCCCCGCCCACCAAATCGTACACTCAGGGGCCCCGCCCACAAAATCGAACCCTGAGAGGCCCCGCCCTCAAAATCGTACCCTGAGAGGCCCCGCCCACCAAATCGGATCCTGAGGGGCCCCGCCAACCAAATCGGACTCTGTCGGGCCCCCAATCACAAAATCGGACCCTGAGGGGCCCCAACCACAAAATCGGACCCTGAGGGGCCCCGGCCACAAAATCGGACCCTGAGAGTCCCCGGCCACAAAATCGAACCCAGAGGGGCCCCACCCACAAAATTGGACCCTGAGGGGCCCCGCCCACCAAATCGGACCCTGAGGGGCCCCGCCCACAAAATCTGACCCTGAGGGGCCCCGCCCACAAAATCGGACCCTGAGTAGACCCGGCCACAAAATCAGACCCTGAGGGGCCCCAACCACAAAATCGGACCCTGTGGGGCCCCGGTCACAAAATCGGACCATAAGGGGCCCCACCCTCAAAATCGGATCCTGAGGGGCCCAACCAACAAAATCGGACCCTGAGGGGCCCCAGCCACAAAATCGGACCCTGAGGGGCCCCACCCACAAAATCGGACCCTGAGGGGTCCCGGCCACAAAATCGGACCCTGAGGGGCCCCTGCCACGAAATCAGACCCTGAGGGGCCCCGGCCACGAAATCGGACCCTGAGGGGCGCTGGCCACAAAATCGGACCCTGAGGGGCCCCAACCACAAAATCGGACCCTGTGGGGCCCCGGCCACAAAATGGGACCATGAGGGGCCCCACCCTCAAAATCGGACCCTGAGGGGCCCAAACAACAAAATCGGACCCTGAGGGGCCCCAGCCACAAAATCGGACCCTGAGGGGCCCCACCCACAAAATCGGACCCTCAGGGGTCCCGGCCACAAAATCGGACCCTGGGGGCCCCGGCCACGAAATCGGACCCTGAGGGGCGCTGGCCACAAAATCGGACCCTGAGGGGCCCCAACCACAAAATCAGACCCTGAGGGCCCCCAACCACAAAACCGGACCCTGAGGGACCCCAACCACAAAATCAGACCCTGAGGGGCCCCAACCACAAAATCGGACCCTGAGGGGCCCCGGCCACAAAATCGGACCCTGAGAGACCCCGGCCACAAAATCAAACCCAGAGGGGCCCCACCCACAAAATTGGACCCTGAGGGGCCCCGCCCACCAAATCGGACCCTGAGGGGCCCCACCCACAAAATCGGACCCTGAGGGGCCCCGCCCTCAAAATCGGACCCTGAGTAGACCCGGCCACAAAATCAGACCCTGAGGGGCCCCAACCACAAAATCGGACCCTGAGGGGCCCCGGCCACAAAATGGGACCATGAGGGGCCCCACCCTCAAAATCGGACCCTGAGGGGCCCAACCAACAAAATCGGACCCTGAGGGGCCCCAGGCACAAAATCGGACCCTGAGGGGCCCCACCCACAAAATCGGACCCTCAGGGGCCCCGGCCACAAAATCGGACCCTGAGAGACCCCGGCCACAAAATCGAACCCAGAGGGGCCCCACCCACAAAATTGGACCCTGAGGGGCCCCGCCCACCAAATCGGACCCTGAGGGGCCTCGCCCACCAAATCGGACCCTGAGGGGTCCCGCCCACAAAATCGGACCCTGAGGGGCCCCGCCCTCAAAATCGGACCCTGAGTAGACCCGGCCACAAAATCGGACCCTGAGGGGCCCCGCCCACCAAATCGGACCCTCAGGGGCCCCGCCCACAAAATCGGACCCTGTGGGGCCCCGGCCACAAAATGGGACCATGAGGGACCCCACCCTCAAAATCGGACCCTGAGGGGCCCCGCCAACCAAATCGAACTCTGAGGGGCCCCACCCACAAAATCAGACCCTGAGGGCCCCCAACCACAAAATCGGACCCTTAGGGGCCCCGCCCTCAAACTCGGACCCTGAGTAGACCCGGCCACAAAATCAGACCCTGAGGGGCCCCAACCGCAAAATCGGACCCTGAGGGGCCCCGGCCACAAAATCGGACCCTGAAGGGTCCCGGCCACAAAATCGGACCCTGAGGGGCCCCACCCACAAAATCGGAACCTGAGGGGACCCACCCACAAAATCGGACCCTGAGGGGCCACACCCACAAAATCGGACCCTGAGAGGCCACATCCACAAAATCAGACCCTGAGGGGCCCCACCCACAAAATTGGACCCTGAGGAATCCCGGCCACTAATTCAAATCTTGAGGAGCCCAGGCCACCGAATCGGATCCTGAGGGGCCCCACCCACCAAACCAGACCCTGAGGCCAAAGTGGCCCCTGAGAGGCACCCACATTTAAAACAGATCCTGAGTTGAAAGTCTTGCAGGGGCAGCAGCCAAGTCTCTCTTAAAGGGGCAGCCCAGGCACCATTTCAAACCACTATCTGTACTTCCTTCAGGAAATACACATCTAGTTATTATTATTATTAAGTTGATTTCCGCAATTAATGCGGCCCGAACCGCTACACGCACAGACGCCGTTGAGGTGTCGTTTCGAAGCCAGCGTCCACGAGAGGTGTGCTAAGTATTTTTCGTGTCAATCGGATTTGTAGTTTTTGCGCAATTTGCGTTTGAAATTTTTTTTTCCCGTCATTGGAATGCACTGTCTCCAATGCTTTTCAATGGGTAATGGCAAAACGTGCCCTGAGGCGATTGAAATGGCAGTTGAGCTCATTGATATGCGCAGGCAGACCCAGTTACTATGCCAACGCCTACGAATGTCACATGACATCCCAAGGACAGAGCTTCTGCCACATAATATCAGCTCTTAAAGTGAAACCCACAGCACAAATGCAAATCTAGCTTCATCACATGACACATTCCCCTGAGATAGAATGTGCGACAAAGTGGATTTAGAAGCCCAGTGAGCCACCCTGGCTCTTAAAGGGCCGACATGCCACAGTAATTCTTAAAGGGCCAGCGCACCGAAATGAGTCTTAAAGGGCCGGCGCGCCAAATCGAAAGCTGAGTGACCCCGGCCTCCAAATCGGAGGCTGAGCCACCCCGGCCTCCAAATCGGAGGCTGAACCACCCCGGCCTCCAAATCGGAGGCTGAGCGACCCTGGCCTCCAAATCGGACCCAGTGTGGCCCCACTCAAAAAATCAGACCCAGAGTAGCACAGCCCACCAAATCGGATCCTGAGGGGCCCCGCCCACCAAATCAGTCTCCGAGTGGCCCCGCCCACCAAATCGGACCCTGAAGGGCCCCGTCCACCAAATCGGACCCTGAGGAGCCCCGCCCACCAAATCAGACCCTGAGAACCCCCCGCCCACCAAATCGGACCCAGAGTGACCCCGCCCACCAAATCGGACCCTGAAGGGCCCCGCCCATCAAATCGGACCCAGAGTGGCCCCGCCCATCAAATCGGACCCAGAGGGGCCCCGCCCATCAAATTGGACCCTGAGGGGCCCCGCCCACCAAATCGGACCCAGAATGACCCCGCCCACCAAATCGGACCCCGAGGAGCCCCGCCCACCAAATCGGACCCAGATTGACCCCGCCCACCAAATTGGACCCTGAAGGGCCCCGCCCACCAAATCGGACCCAGAGGTGCCCCGCCCACCAAATCGGACCCAGAAAGGCCCCGCCCACCAAATCGGACCCAGAGGGGCCCCGCCCACCAAATCGGACCCAGGGGGCCCCGCCCACCAAATCGGATCATGAGGGCGGACCATGAGGGGCACCGCCCACCAAATCAGACCCAGAGTGGCCCCGCCCACCAAAATGGACCCAGGGGGTTCCACCCACAAAATCAGACCCTAAGGGGCCCCACCCACAAAATCGGACCCTGAGTGGGCCCGGCCACAAAATCAGACCCTGAGGGGCCCCAACCACAAAATCGGACCCTGAGAGACCCCGGCCACAAAATCGAACCTAGAGGGGCCCCAGTCACAAAATAGGACCCTCAGGGGCCCCAACCACAAAATCAGACCCTGAGGTGCCCCGGTCACAAAATCGGACCCTTAGGGGCCCCACCCACAAAATCAGACCCTGAGGGGCCCCACCCACAAAACCAGACCCTGAGGGGCCCCAGCCGCAAAATAAGACCCTGAGGGGCCCCACCCACAAATTCGGACCCTGAGAGACCCCGGCCACAAAATCGAACTCAGAGGGGCCCCTGTCACAAAATCAGACCCTAAGGGGCCCAGGTCACGAAATCGGACCCTGAGGGACCCCACCCACAAAATCAGACCCTGAGGGGCCCCACCCACCAAATTAGACCCTGAGGGGCCCCACCCTCAAAATCAGACCCTGAGGGGCCCCAGCCACAAAATCAGACCCTGAGGGGCCCCACCCACAAAATCAGACCCTAAAGGGCCCCACCCACAAAATCAGACCCTGAGGGACCCCAGCCACAAAATCGGACCCTGAGGGGCCCCACCCACAAAATCAGACCCTGAGGGGCCTCAGTCACAAAATCAGACCCTGAGGGGCCTCAGACACAAAATCAGACCCTAAGGGGCCCAGGTCACGAAATCGGACCCTGAGGGGCCCCGATCACCAAATGGAACTCTGAGGGGCCCCACTCACCAAATCGGACCCTGAGGGGCCCCGCCCACAAACTCGAACCCAGAGTGGCCCAGACCACCAAATGAGACCTGAGGGGCCCCGTCCACAAAATCAGACCCTGAGGGGCCCCACCCACAAAATCGGACCCTGAGGGGCCCCACCCACCAAATCAGACCAAGAATGGCCCCCGCCCACCAAATCAGACCCTGAGGGGCCCCGCCCTCCAAATCGGACCCTGAGGGGCCCCGCCCACCAAATCGGACCCTGATGGGCCCCGCTCACCAAATCGGACCCTGAGTGGGCCCGGCCACAAAATCAGACCCTGAGGGGCCCCAACCACAAAATCGGACCCTGAGAGACCCCGGCCACAAAATCGAACCTAGAGGGGCCCCAGTCACAAAATAGGACCCTCAGGGGCCCCAACCACAAAATCAGACCCTGAGGTGCCCCGGTCACAAAATCGGACCCTTAGGGGCCCCACCCACAAAATCAGACCCTGAGGGGCCCCACCCACAAAACCAGACCCTGAGGGGCCCCAGCCGCAAAATAAGACCCTGAGGGGCCCCACCCACAAAATCGGACCCTGAGAGACCCCGGCCACAAAATCAGACCCTGAGGTGCCCCGGTCACAAAATCGGACCCTTAGGGGCCCCACCCACAAAATCGGACCCTGAGGGGCCACACCCACAAAATCGGACCCTGAGAGGCCACATCCACAAAATCAGACCCTGCGGGGCCCCACCCACAAAATTGGACCCTGAGGAATCCCGGCCACTAATTCAAATCTTGAGGAGCCCAGGCCACCGAATCGGATCCTGAGGGGCCCCACCCACCAAACCAGACCCTGAGGCCAAAGTGGCCCCTGAGAGGCACCCACATTTAAAACGGATCCTGAGTTGAAAGTCTTGCAGGGGCAGCAGCCAAGTCTCTCTTAAAGGGGCAGCCCAGGCACCATTTCAAACCACTATCTGTACTTCCTTCAGGAAATACACATCTAGTTATTATTATTATTAAGTTGATTTCCGCAATTAATGCGGCCCGAACCGCTACACGCACAGACGCCGTTGAGGTGTCGTTTCGAAGCCAGCGTCCACGAGAGGTGTGCTAAGTATTTTTCGTGTCAATCGGATTTGTAGTTTTTGCGCAATTTGCGTTTGAAATTTTTTTTTCCCGTCATTGGAATGCACTGTCTCCAATGCTTTTCAATGGGTAATGGCAAAACGTGCCCTGAGGCGATTGAAATGGCAGTTGAGCTCATTGATATGCGCAGGCAGACCCAGTTACTATGCCAACGCCTACGAATGTCACATGACATCCCAAGGACAGAGCTTCTGCCACATAATATCAGCTCTTAAAGTGAAACCCACAGCACAAATGCAAATCTAGCTTCATCACATGACACATTCCCCTGAGATAGAATGTGCGACAAAGTGGATTTAGAAGCCCAGTGAGCCACCCTGGCTCTTAAAGGGCCGACATGCCACAGTAATTCTTAAAGGGCCAGCGCACCGAAATGAGTCTTAAACGGCCGGCGCGCCAAATCGAAAGCTGAGTGACCCCGGCCTCCAAATCGGAGGCTGAGCCACCCCGGCCTCCAAATCGGAGGCTGAACCACCCCGGCCTCCAAATCGGAGGCTGAGCGACCCTGGCCTCCAAATCGGACCCAGTGTGGCCCCACTCAAAAAATCAGACCCAGAGTAGCACAGCCCACCAAATCGGATCCTGAGGGGCCCCGCCCACCAAATCAGTCTCCGAGTGGCCCCGCCCACCAAATCGGACCCTGAAGGGCCCCGTCCACCAAATCGGACCCTGAGGAGCCCCGCCCACCAAATCAGACCCTGAGAACCCCCGCCCACCAAATCGGACCCAGAGTGACCCCGCCCACCAAATCGGACCCTGAAGGGCCCCGCCCATCAAATCGGACCCAGAGTGGCCCCGCCCATCAAATCGGACCCAGAGGGGCCCCGCCCATCAAATTTGACCCTGAGGGGCCCCGCCCACCAAATCGGACCCAGAATGACCCCGCCCACGAAATCGGACCCCGAGGAGCCCCGCCCACCAAATCGGACCCAGATTGACCCCGCCCACCAAATTGGACCCTGAAGGGCCCCGCCCACCAAATCGGACCCAGAGGTGCCCCGCACACCAAATCGGACCCAGAAAGGCCCCGCCCACCAAATCGGACCCAGAGGGGCCCCGCCCACCAAATCGGACCCAGGGGGCCCCGCCCACCAAATCAGATCATGAGGGCGGACCATGAGGGGCACCGCCCACCAAATCAGACCCAGAGTGGCCCCGCCCACCAAAATGGACCCAGGGGGTTCCACCCACAAAATCAGACCCTAAGGGGCCCCACCCACAAAATCGGACCCTGAGTGGGCCCGGCCACAAAATCAGACCCTGAGGGGCCCCAACCACAAAATCGGACCCTGAGAGACCCCGGCCACAAAATCGAACCTAGAGGGGCCCCAGTCACAAAATAGGACCCTCAGGGGCCCCAACCACAAAATCAGACCCTGAGGTGCCCCGGTCACAAAATCGGACCCTTAGGGGCCCCACCCACAAAATCAGACCCTGAGGGGCCCCACCCACAAAACCAGACCCTGAGGGGCCCCAGCCGCAAAATAAGACCCTGAGGGGCCCCACCCACAAATTCGGACCCTGAGAGACCCCGGCCACAAAATCGAACTCAGAGGGGCCCCTGTCACAAAATCAGACCCTAAGGGGCCCAGGTCACGAAATCGGACCCTGAGGGACCCCACCCACAAAATCAGACCCTGAGGGGCCCCGCCCACCAAATTAGACCCTGAGGGGCCCCACCCTCAAAATCAGACCCTGAGGGGCCCCAGCCACAAAATCAGACCCTGAGGGGCCCCACCCACAAAATCAGACCCTAAAGGGCCCCACCCACAAAATCAGACCCTGAGGGACCCCAGCCACAAAATCGGACCCTGAGGGGCCCCACCCACAAAATCAGACCCTGAGGGGCCTCAGTCACAAAATCAGACCCTGAGGGGCCTCAGACACAAAATCAGACCCTGAGGGGCCCCGATCACCAAATGGAACTCTGAGGGGCCCCACTCACCAAATCGGACCCTGAGGGGCCCCGCCCACAAACTCGAACCCAGAGTGGCCCAGACCACCAAATGAGACCTGAGGGGCCCCGTCCACAAAATCAGACCCTGAGGGGCCCCACCCACAAAATCGGACCCTGAGGGGCCCCACCCACCAAATCAGACCAAGAATGGCCCCCGCCCACCAAATCAGACCCTGAGGGGCCCCGCCCTCCAAATCGGACCCTGAGGGGCCCCGCCCACCAAATCGGACCCTGATGGGCCCCGCTCACCAAATCGGACCCTGAGTGGGCCCGGCCACAAAATCAGACCCTGAGGGGCCCCAACCACAAAATCGGACCCTGAGAGACCCCGGCCACAAAATCGAACCTAGAGGGGCCCCAGTCACAAAATAGGACCCTCAGGGGCCCCAACCACAAAATCAGACCCTGAGGTGCCCCGGTCATAAAATCGGACCCTTAGGGGCCCCACCCACAAAATCAGACCCTGAGGGGCCCCACCCACAAAACCAGACCCTGAGGGGCCCCAGCCGCAAAATAAGACCCTGAGGGGCCCCACCCACAAAATCGGACCCTGAGGGACCCCACCCACAAAATCAGACCCTGAGGGGCCCCGCCCACCAAATTAGACCCTGAGGGGCCCCACCCTCAAAATCAGACCCTGAGGGGCCCCAGCCACAAAATCAGACCCTGAGGGGCCCCACCCACAAAATCAGACCCTAAAGGGCCCCACCCACAAAATCAGACCCTGAGGGACCCCAGTCACAAAATCGGACCCTGAGGGGCCCCACCCACAAAATCAGACCCTGAGGGGCCTCAGTCACAAAATCAGACCCTGAGGGGCCTCAGACACAAAATCAGACCCTAAGGGGCCCAGGTCACGAAATCGGACCCTGAGGGGCCCCGATCACCAAATGGAACTCTGAGGGGCCCCACTCACCAAATCGGACCCTGAGGGGCCCCGCCCACAAACTCGAACCCAGAGTGGCCCAGACCACCAAATGAGACCTGAGGGGCCCCGTCCACAAAATCAGACCCTGAGGGGCCCCACCCACAAAATCGGACCCTGAGGGGCCCCACCCACCAAATCAGACCAAGAATGGCCCCCGCCCACCAAATCAGACCCTGAGGGGCCCCGCCCTCCAAATCGGACCCTGAGGGGCCCCGCCCACCAAATCGGACCCAGATTGACCCCGCCCACCAAATTGGACCCTGAAGGGCCCCGCCCACCAAATCGGACCCAGAGGTGCCCCGCCCACCAAATCGGACCCAGAAAGGCCCCGCCCACCAAATCGGACCCAGAGGGGCCCCGCCCACCAAATCGGACCCAGGGGGCCCCGCCCACCAAATCGGATCATGAGGGCGGACCATGAGGGGCACCGCCCACCAAATCAGACCCAGAGTGGCCCCGCCCACCAAAATGGACCCAGGGGGTTCCACCCACAAAATCAGACCCTAAGGGGCCCCACCCACAAAATCGGACCCTGAGTGGGCCCGGCCACAAAATCAGACCCTGAGGGGCCCCAACCACAAAATCGGACCCTGAGAGACCCCGGCCACAAAATCGAACCTAGAGGGGCCCCAGTCACAAAATAGGACCCTCAGGGGCCCCAACCACAAAATCAGACCCTGAGGTGCCCCGGTCACAAAATCGGACCCTTAGGGGCCCCACCCACAAAATCAGACCCTGAGGGGCCCCACCCACAAAACCAGACCCTGAGGGGCCCCAGCCGCAAAATAAGACCCTGAGGGGCCCCACCCACAAAATCGGACCCTGAGAGACCCCGGCCACAAAATCGAACTCAGAGGGGCCCCTGTCACAAAATCAGACCCTAAGGGGCCCAGGTCACGAAATCGGACCCTGAGGGACCCCACCCACAAAATCAGACCCTGAGGGGCCCCGCCCACCAAATTAGACCCTGAGGGGCCCCACCCTCAAAATCAGACCCTGAGGGGCCCCAGCCACAAAATCAGACCCTGAGGGGCCCCACCCACAAAATCAGACCCTAAAGGGCCCCACCCACAAAATCAGACCCTGAGGGACCCCAGCCACAAAATCGGACCCTGAGGGGCCCCACCCACAAAATCAGACCCTGAGGGGCCTCAGTCACAAAATCAGACCCTGAGGGGCCTCAGACACAAAATCAGACCCTAAGGGGCCCAGGTCACGAAATCGGACCCTGAGGGGCCCCGATCACCAAATGGAACTCTGAGGGGCCCCACTCACCAAATCGGACCCTGAGGGGCCCCGCCCACAAACTCGAACCCAGAGTGGCCCAGACCACCAAATGAGACCTGAGGGGCCCCGTCCACAAAATCAGACCCTGAGGGGCCCCACCCACAAAATCGGACCCTGAGGGGCCCCACCCACCAAATCAGACCAAGAATGGCCCCCGCCCACCAAATCAGACCCTGAGGGGCCCCGCCCTCCAAATCGGACCCTGAGGGGCCCCGCCCACCAAATCGGACCCTGATGGGCCCCGCTCACCAAATCGGACCCTGAGTGGGCCCGGCCACAAAATCAGACCCTGAGGGGCCCCAACCACAAAATCGGACCCTGAGAGACCCCGGCCACAAAATCGAACCTAGAGGGGCCCCAGTCACAAAATAGGACCCTCAGGGGCCCCAACCACAAAATCAGACCCTGAGGTGCCCCGGTCACAAAATCGGACCCTTAGGGGCCCCACCCACAAAATCAGACCCTGAGGGGCCCCACCCACAAAACCAGACCCTGAGGGGCCCCAGCCGCAAAATAAGACCCTGAGGGGCCCCACCCACAAAATCGGACCCTGAGAGACCCCGGCCACAAAATCGAACTCAGAGGGGCCCCTGTCACAAAATCAGACCCTAAGGGGCCCAGGTCACGAAATCGGACCCTGAGGGACCCCACCCACAAAATCAGACCCTGAGGGGCCCCGCCCACCAAATTAGACCCTGAGGGGCCCCACCCTCAAAATCAGACCCTGAGGGGCCCCAGCCACAAAATCAGACCCTGAGGGGCCCCACCCACAAAATCAGACCCTAAAGGGCCCCACCCACAAAATCAGACCCTGAGGGACCCCAGCCACAAAATCGGACCCTGAGGGGCCCCACCCACAAAATCAGACCCTGAGGGGCCTCAGTCACAAAATCAGACCCTGAGGGGCCTCAGACACAAAATCAGACCCTAAGGGGCCCAGGTCACGAAATCAGACCCTGAGGGGCCCCGATCACCAAATGGAACTCTGAGGGGCCCCACTCACCAAATCGGACCCTGAGGGGCCCCGCCCACAAACTCGAACCCAGAGTGGCCCAGACCACCAAATGAGACCTGAGGGGCCCCGTCCACAAAATCAGACCCTGAGGGGCCCCACCCACAAAATCGGACCCTGAGGGGCCCCACCCACCAAATCAGACCAAGAATGGCCCCCGCCCACCAAATCAGACCCTGAGGGGCCCCGCCCTCCAAATCGGACCCTGAGGGGCCCCGCCCACCAAATCGGACCCTGATGGGCCCCGCTCACCAAATCGGACCCTGAGGGGCCCCGCTCACCAAATCGGACCCTGAGGGGCCCCGCTCACCAAATCGAACTCTGAGGGGCCCAACTCACCAAATCGGACCCTGAGGGGCCCCGGCCACAAAATCGGACCCTGAGGTGCCCCGGCCACAAAATCAGACCCTGAGGGGACCCACCCACAAAATCGGACCCTGTGGGGCCCCACCCACCAAATCAGACCAAGAATGGCCCCCGCCCACCAAATCGGACCCTGAGGGGCCCCGCCCACCAAATCAGACCCTGAGGGGCCACACCCTCCAAATCTGACCCTGAGGGGCCCCGCCCACCAAATCGGACCCTGAGGGGCCCCGCTCGCCAAATCGGACCCTGAGGGGCCCCACTCACCAAATCTGATTCTGAAAGGCCCCAACCACAAAGAGGGACCCTGATGGGCCCCGGACACAAAATCGGACCCTGAGAGGCCCCAACCACAAAATCGAACCCACAGTGGCCCCACCCACAAAATCGGACCCTGATTGGCCCCGGCCACAAAATCAGACCCTGAGGGGCCCCACCCACAAAATCAGACCCTGAGGGGCCCCACCCACCAAATCAGACCCAGAATGGCCCGCGCCCACCAAATCGGATCCTGAGGGGCCCCGCCCACCAAATCAGACCCTGAGGGGCCCCACCCACAAAATCGGACCCTGAGGGGCCCCACCCACCAAATCAGACCAAGAATGGCCCCCGCCCACCAAATCAGACCCTCAGGGGCCCCGCCCTCCAAATCGGACCATGAGGGGCCCCGCCCACCAAATCGGACCCTGAGGGGCCCCGCTCACCAAATCGGACCCTGAGGGGCCACGCTCAACAAATCGGACCCTGAGGGGCCCCGCGCACCAAATCGATCTCTGAGGGGCCCCGCTCACCAAATTGGACCCTGAGGGGATCCACCCACAAAATCGGACCCTGTGGGGCCCCACCCACCAAATCAGACCAAGAATGGCCCCCGCCCACCAAATCGGACCTTGAGGGGCCCCGCCCACCAAATCAGACCCTGAGGGGCCGCACCCTCCAAATCTGACCCTGAGGGGCCCCGCCCACCAAATCAGACCCTGAGGGGCCCCGCTCGCCAAATCGGACCCTGAGGGGCCCCGCTCGCCAAATCGGACCCTGAGGGGCCCCGCTCGCCAAATCGGATTCTGAAAGGCCCCAACCACAAAGAGGGACCCTGATGGGCCCCGGACACAAAATCGGACCCTGAGGGGCCCCACTCATAAAATCGGACCCTGATGGGCCCCGGACACAAAATCGGACCCTGAGGGGCCCCACTCATAAAATCGGACCCTGAGGGGCCCCAACCACAAAATCGAACCCACAGAGCCCCACCCACAAAATCGGACCCTGATTGGCCCCGGCCACAAAATGAGACCCTGAGGGGCCCCGCCCACCAAATCAGACCCTGAGGGGCCCCGCCCTCCAAATCGGACCCTGAGTGGCCCCACCCACCAAATCGGACCCTGAGGGGCCACGCTCACCAAATCGGGCCCTGAGGGGCCCCGCTCACCAAATCGAACTCTGAGGGGCCCCACTCACCAAATCGGACCCTGAGGGGCCCCACCCACAAAATCGGATTCTGAAAGGCCCCACCCACAAAATCGGACCCTAAGGGGTCCCGCCCACCAAATCTGACCCTGAGGGGCCCCGCCCACCAAATAGGACCCTGAGGGGCCCCACCCAGCAAATCAGACCATGAGGGGCCCCACCCACAAAATCGGACCCTGAGGGGCCCCACCCACAAAATCAGACCCTGAGGGGACCCACCCACAAAATCGGACCCTGATGGGCCACACCCACAAAATCGGACCCTGAGGGGCCACACCCACAAAATCAGACCCTGAGGGGCCACACCAACAAAATTGGACCCTGAGGGATCCCGGCCACCAATTCAAACCCTGAGGAGCCCAGGCCACCGAATCTGATACTGAGGGGCCCCACCCACCAAATCAGACCCTGAGGCCAAAGTGGCCCCTGAGAGGCACACACACTTAAAACGGATCCTGAGTTGAAAGTCTTGCAGGGGCAGCAGGCAAGTCTCTCTTAAAGGGGCAGCCCGGGCACCATTTCAAACCACTATCTCTACTTCCTTCAGGAAATACACATCTAGTTATAGTGGTTTGAAAAAACCACTATATTGTAATCCGAACGCTGCTAACTTATTCTTCTTCTTATTATAGTGGTTTGAAAAAACCACTATATTGTAATCCGAACGCTGATAACTTATTCTTCTTATTATTATTATTATAGTGGTTTGAAAAAACCACTATATTGTAATCCGAACGCTGCTAACTTATTCTTCTTATTATTATTATTAAGTTGATTTCCGCAATTAATGCGGCCCGAACCGCTACACGCACAGACTCCGTTGAGGTGTCGTTTCGAAGCCAGTGTCCATGAGAGGTGTGCTAAGTATTTTTCGTGTCGATCGGATTTGTAGTTTTTGCGCAATTTGCGTTTGAAAATTTTTTTTCCCGTCATTGGAATGCACTGTCTCCAATGCTTTTCAATAGGAAATGGCAAAACGTGCCCTGAGGCGATTGAAATGACAGTTGAGCTCATTGATATGCGCAGGCAGACCCAGTTACTATGCCAACGCCTACGAACTTCACTTGAACCCCAGCACAGAGCCTCTGCCACATAATATCAGCTCTTAAAGCGAAACCCACAGCACAAATGCAAATCTAGCTTCATCACATGACACATGCCCCTGAGAGAGAATGTGTGCGCCAAAGTGGATTTAAAAGAAGCCCAGTCAGCCAAACTAGCTCTTAAAGGGCCAACGCGCCAAAGTGATTGTTAAAGGGCCAGCGCACCCAAATGAGTCTTAAAGGGCCGACACACCAAATCGGAGACTGAGCCACCCCGGCCTCCAAATCGGAGGCTGAGCCACCCCGGCCTCCAAATCGGACAATGAGCCACCCCGGCCTCCAAATGGGAGGCTGATCCACCCCGGCCTCCAAATCGGAGCCTGATCCACCCCGGCCTCCAAATCGGAGCCTGATCGACCCCGGCCTCCAAATCGGAGGCTGATCGACCCAGGCCTCCAAATCGGAGGCTGAGCCACCCCAGCCTCCAAATAGGAGGCTGATCCACCCCGGCCTCCAAATCGGAGGCTGATCCACCCCGGCCTCCAAATCGGAGGCTGATCCACCCCGGCCTCCAAATCGGAGGCTGAGCCACCCCGGCCTCCAAATCGGAGGCTGAGCCACCCCGGCCTCCAAATCGGAGGCTGAGCCACCCCGGCCTCCAAATCGGAGGCTCATCCACCCCGGCCTCCAAATCGGAGGCTGATCCACCCCGGCCTCCAAATCGGAGGCTGATCCACCCCGGCCTCCAAATCGGAGGCTGATCCACCCCGGCCTCCAAATCGGAGGCTGATCCACCCCGGCCTCCAAATCGGAGGCTGATCGACCCAGGCCTCCAAATCAGAGGCTGAGCCACCCCGGCCTCCAAATCGGAGGCTAAGCCATCCCGGCCTCCAAATCGGAGGCTGAGCCACCCCAGCCTCCAAATAGGAGGCTGAGCCACCCCGGCCTCCAAATCGGAGGCTGAGCCACCCCGGCCTCCAAATCGGAGGCTGATCCACCCCGGCCTCCAAATCGGAGGCTGATCCACCCCGGCCTCCAAATCGGAGGCTGATCCACCCCGGCCTCCAAATCGGAGGCTGAGCCACCCCGGCCTCCAAATCGGAGGCTGATCGACCCAGGCCTCCAAATCGGAGGCTGAGCCACCCCGGCCTCCAAATCGGAGGCTGATCCACCCCGGCCTCCAAATCGGAGGCTGATCCCCCCCGGCCTCCAAATCGGAGGCTGATCCACCCCGGCCTCCAAATCGGAGGCTGATCCACCCCGGCCTCCAAATCGGAGGCTGATCCACCCCGGCCTCCAAATCGGAGGCTGAGCCACCCCGGCCTCCAAATCGGAGGCTGAGCCACCCCGGCCTCCAAATCGGAGGCTGAGCCACCCCGGCCTCCAAATCGGAGGCTGATCCACCCCGGCCTCCAAATCGGAGGCTGATCCACCCCGGCCTCCAAATCGGAGGCTGATCCACCCCGGCCTCCAAATCGTAGGCTGAGCCACCCCGGCCTCCAAATCGGAGGCTGAGCCACCCCGGCCTCCAAATCGGAGGCTGATCCACCCCGGCCTCCAAATCGGAGGCTGATCCACCCCGGCCTCCAAATTGGAGGCTGAGCCACCCCGGCCTCCAAATCGGAGGCTGAGCCACCCCGGCCTCCAAATCGGAGGCTGAGCCACCCCGGCCTCCAAATCGGAGGCTGATCGACCCCGACCTCCAAATCGGAGGCTGATCGACCCCGACCTCCAAATCGGAAGTTCATCGACCCCGGCCTCCAAATCAGAGGCTCTTTGACCTCGGCCTCCAAATCGGAGGCTGAGCCACCCCGGCCTCCAAATAGGAGGCTGAGCCACCCTGGCCTCCAAATCGGAGGCTGATCGACCCCGGCCTACAAATTGGAGGCTGAGCCACCCCGGCCTCCAAATCGGAGGCTGATCCACCCCGGCCTCCAAATCGGAGGCTGAGCCACCCCGGCCTCCAAATCGGAGGCTGAGCCACCCCGGCCTCCAAATCGGAGGCTGAGCCACCCCGGCCTCCAAATCGGAGGCTCATCGACCCCGGCCTCCAAATCGGAAGTTCATCGACTCCGGCCTCCAAATCAGAGGCTCTTTGACCTCGGCCTCCAAATCGGAAGCTCAACGACCCCAGCCTCCAAATTGGAGGCTGAGCGACCCCAGCCTCCAAATCTTACCCAGAGTGGCCCCGCCCACCAAATCGGACCCTGTGGGGCCCCGCCCACCAAATCGGACCCTGAGAGGCCCCGCCCACCAAATCGGACCCACAGTGGTCCCGCCCACCAAATTGGACCCAGAGTGGTCCCGCCCACCAAATTGGACCCATAGGGGCTCCGCCCACAAAATCAGACCCAGAGGGGCCCCTGCCACAAAATCAGACCCTGAGGGGCCGCGGCCACAAAATCGGACCCTGATGGGCCCCAGTCACAAAATTGGACCCTGATAGACCCCGGCCACAAAATCGGACCCTGAGGGGCCCCAACCACAAAATCGGACCCTGAGGGGACCCAACCACAAAATCAGACCCTGAGAGGCCCCGCCCACCAAATTGGACCCAGAGTGGTCCCGCCCACCAAATTGGACCCAGAGGGGCCCCACCCACAAAATCGGACCCAGAGGGGCCCCGGCCACAAAATCGGACCCTGAGGGGACCCAACCACAAAATCGGACCCTGAGGGGACCCAACCACAAAATCGGACCCTGAGGGGCCCCACCCACAAAATCAGGCCCTGAGGGGCCCCACCCACAAAATCAGACCATGAGGCCAAAGTGGCCCCTGAGAGGCACCCACAGTTAAATCGTATCCTGAGTTGAAAGTCTTGCAGGGGCAGCAGGCAAGTCTCTCTTAAAGGGGCAGCCCGGTCACCATTTCAAACCACTATCTGTACTTCCTTCAGGAAATACACATCTAGTATTAATGTTGTAATCCGAACGCTGCTAACTTATTCTTATTTTTCAGTTGATTTCCGCAATTAATGCGGCTCGAACCGCTACATGCACAGACTCCGTTGAGGTATCGTTTCAAAGCCAGCATCCACGAGAGGTGTGCTAAGTATTTTTCGTGTCGATCGGATTTGTAGTTTTTGCGCAATTTGCGTTTGAAAATTGTTTTTCCTGTCATTGGAATGCACTGTCTCAATGCATTTGAATGGGAAACTTAAAACGTGCCCTGAGGCGATTGAAATGGCAGTAAAGCTCATTGTTATGCACAGGCACACCCAGTTACTATGCCAATGCCTATGAACGTCACATGACGCCTCCAGGACAGAGCTTCTGCCACATAATATCAGCTCTTAAAGCGAAACCCACAGCACAAATGCAAATCTAGCTTGATCATATGACGCATGCCCCTGAGAGAATGTGCGCCAAAGTGCGCCCCCGCCCACCAAATCGGACCCTGAGCGGCCCCGCCCACCAAATCGGACCCTGAGCGGCCCCAACCACAAAATCGGACCCTGAGGGGCCCCACCCACAAAATTGGACCCTAAGGGGCCCCAACCACAAAATCGAACGCAGAGTGGCCCAGCCCACCATCTCGGACCCTGAGGGGCCCCTCCCACAAAATCGGACCAAGAGGGGCCCCGGCCACAAAATCGTTCCCTGAGGGGCCCCGGCCACAAAATCAGACCCTGAGGGGCCCCACCCACAAAATCGGACCATGAGGGGCCCCGCCCACCAAATCAGACCCAGAATGGCCCCCGCCCAGCAAATCGGACTCTGAGGGGCCCCACCCGCTAAATCAGACCCTGAGGGGCACCGCTCACCAAATCGGACCCTGAGGGGCCCCGCTCACCAAATTGAACTCTGAGAGGCCCCTCTCACCAAATCGGACCCTGAGGAGCCCCGCCCACCAAATCAGATTCTGAGTGGCCCCGCCCACCAAATCGGACCCTGAGAGGCCCAGCCCACCAAATCAGACCGAGGGGCCCCGCCCACCATATTGGACCCTGAGGGGCCCCGCCCACCAAATTGGACCCTGATGGGCCCCGCCCACCAAATTGGTCCCTGAGGCGCCCCGCCCACCAAATCGAACCCTGGGGGGCCCCACTCACAAAATCGGACGCTGAGGGGCCCCGCCCACCAAATCAGACCCAGAATGGCCCCCCGTCCACCAAATCGGACCCTGAGGGGCCCCGGACACAAACAAATCGGACCCTGAGGGGCCCCACCCACCAAATCGGACCCTGAGGGGCCCCACCCATCAAATCGGACCCTGAGTGGCCCCGCCCACCAAATCAGACCCTGAAGGGCCCCGACAACCAAATCGGATTCTGAAGGGACCCAACCACCAAATCGGATTCTGAAGGGATCCAACCACCAAATCGGACCCTGATGGGCCCCGCCCACCAAATCGGACCCTGAGGGGCCCTGCCCACAAAATCAGAGCCTGAGGGGCCCCAACCACAAATTCGGACCCTGAGGAGCCCCACCCACCAAATCAGACTCTGAGGGTCCCCACCCACCAAATCGGACCCTGAGGGGCCCCACCCACAAAATCGGGCCCTGAGGGCCCCACCCACAAAATCGGGCCCTGATGGCCCCACCCACAAAATCGGACCCTGAGGCCAAAGTGGCCCCTGAGAGGCACCTACAGTTAAAACGGATCCTGAGTTGAAAGTCTTGCAGGTGCAGCAGGCAAGTCTCTCTTAAAGGGGCAGCCTGGACAGCATTTCAAACCACTATCTGTACTTCCTTCAAGAAATACACATCTAGTATTATTATTACTATTCAGTTGATTTCCGCAATTAATGCGGCCCGAACCGCTACACGCACAGACTCCGTTGAGGCGATGTTTCGAAGCCAGTGTCCACGAGTGGTGTGCTAAGTATTTTTCGTGTCGATCGGATTTGTAGTTTTTGCGCAATTTGCATTTGAAAAAACATTTTCCTCAATGCATTTCAATGGGAAAATGTTTCCATAGGGAAAACATGAGACAGTTGTGAGGTGGCAGTTAAGCTCATTGATATGCGCAGGCTCACCCAGTTACTATGCCAACCCCTACGAACTTTACATGACCCCGCCAGGACACAGTTTCTGCCAGATAATATCAGCTCTTAAAGCGAAACCCAAAGCACAAATGCAAATCTAGCTTCATCACATGACGCATGCCCCTGAGAGAGAATGTGCGCCAAAGTGGATTTAGAAGTCCAGTGCGCCAAACTGGCTCTTTAACGGCCGATGTGCCAAACTGATTCTTAAAGAGCCGGCGCACCAAAATGAGTCTTAAAGGGCCGGCACGCCAAATCGAAAGCTGAGTGGCCCCAGGCTCCAAATCGGAGGCTGATTGACCCCAGCTTCCAAATCGGAGGCTGAGCCACCCCGGCCTCCTAATCGGAGGCTGATCAACCCTGGCCTACAAATCAGAGGCTGTGCCACCCTGGCCACCAAATCAGACCCAGAGTGGCCCCGCCCACCAAATCAGACCCTGAGGGGCCCCACAGGCCAAAGTGGCCCCTGAGAGGCACCCACAGTTAAAACGGATCATGAGTTGAAAGTCTTGCAGGGGCAGCAGGCAAGTCTCTCTTAAAGGGGCAGCCCGGGCACCATTTCAAACCACTATCTGTACTTCCTTCAGGAAATACACATCTAGTTATAGTGGTTTGAAAAAACCACTATATTGTAATCCGAACGCTGCTAACTTATACTTCTTCTTATTATTATTATTATTAAGTTGATTTCCGCAATTAATGCAGCCCGAACCGCTACACGCACAGACTCCGTTGAGGTGTTGTTTCGAAGCCAGCGTCCATGAGAGGTGTGCTAAGTATTTTTCGTGTCGATCGGATTTGTAGTTTTTGCGCAATTTGCGTTTGAAAATTTTTTTTCCCGTCATTGGAATGCACTGTCTCCAATGCTTTTCAATAGGAAATGGCAAAACGTGCCTTGAGGCGATTGAAATGACAGTTGAGCTCATTGATATGCGCAGGCAGACCCAGTTACTATGCCAACGCCTACGAACTTCACTTGAACCCCAGCACAGAGCCTCTGCCACATAATATCAGCTCTTAAAGCGAAACCCACAGCACAAATGCAAATCTAGCTTCATCACATGACACATGCCCCTGAGAGAGAATGTGTGCGCCAAAGTGGATTTAAAAGAAGCCCAGTCAGCCAAACTAGCTCTTAAAGGGCCAACGCGCCAAAGTGATTGTTAAAGGGCCAGCGCACCCAAATGAGTCTTAAAGGGCCGACACACCAAATCGGAGACTGAGCCACCCCGGCCTCCAAATCGGACAATGAGCCACCCCGGCCTCCAAATGGGAGGCTGATCCACCCCGGCCTCCAAATCGGAGCCTGATCCACCCCGGCTTCCAAATCGGAGCCTGATCCACCCCGGCCTCCAAATCGGAGGCTGATCGACCCAGGCCTCCAAATCAGAGGCTGAGCCACCCCAGCCTCCAAATAGGAGGCTGAGCCACCCCGGCCTCCAAATCGGAGGCTGATCGACCCCGGCCTCCAAATCGGAGGCTGAGCCACCCCGGCCTCCAAATCGGAGGCTGATCCACCCCGGCCTCCAAATCGGAGGCTGATCCACCCCAGCCTCCAAATCGGAGGCTGAGCCACCCCGGCCTCCAAATCGGAGGCTGATCCACCCCGGCCTCCAAATCGGAGGCTGAGCCACCCCGGCCTCCAAATCGGAGGCTGAGCCACCCCGGCCTCCAAATCGGAGGCTGATCCACCCCGGCCTCCAAATCGGAGGCTGATCCACCCCGGCCTCCAAATCGGAGGCTGAGCCACCCCGGCCTCCAAATCGGAGGCTGAGCCACCCCGGCCTCCAAATCGGAGGCTGAGCCACCCCGGCCTCCAAATCGGCGGCTGAGCCACCCCGGCCTCCAAATCGGAGGCTGAGCCACCCCGGCCTCCAAATCGGCGGCTGAGCCACCCCGGCCTCCAAATCGGAGGCTGAGCCACCCCGGCCTCCAAATCGGAGTCTCATCGACCCCGGCCTCCAAATCAGAGGCTTTTTGACCTCGGCCTCCAAATCGGAAGCTCAACAACCCCGGCCTCCAAATTGGAGGCTGAGCGACCCCAGCCTCCAAATCGGAGGCTGAGCCACCCCGGCCTCCAAATCGGCGGCTGAGCCACCCCGGCCTCCAAATCGGAGGCTGAGCCACCCCGGCCTCCAAATCGGCGGCTGAGCCACCCCAGCCTCCAAATCGGAGGCTGAGCCACCCCGGCCTCCAAATCGGAGGCTGATCCACCCCGGCCTCCAAATCGGAGGCTGAGCCACCCCGGCCTCCAAATCGGAGGCTGATCCACCCCGGCCTCCAAATCGGAGGCTGAGCCACCCCGGCCTCCAAATCGGAGGCTGAGCCACCCCGGCCTCCAAATCGGAGGCTGATCCACCCCGGCCTCCAAATCGGAGGCTGATCCACCCCGGCCTCCAAATCGGAGGCTGAGCCACCCCGGCCTCCAAATCGGAGGCTGAGCCACCCCGGCCTCCAAATCGGAGGCTGAGCCACCCCGGCCTCCAAATCGGCGGCTGAGCCACCCCGGCCTCCAAATCGGAGGCTGAGCCACCCCGGCCTCCAAATCGGCGGCTGAGCCACCCCGGCCTCCAAATCGGAGGCTGAGCCACCCCGGCCTCCAAATCGGAGTCTCATCGACCCCGGCCTCCAAATCAGAGGCTTTTTGACCTCGGCCTCCAAATCGGAAGCTCAACAACCCCGGCCTCCAAATTGGAGGCTGAGCGACCCCAGCCTCCAAATCTTACCCAGAGTGGCCCCGCCCACCAAATCGGACCCTGAGAGGCCCCGCCCACCAAATCGGACCCAGAGTGGTCCCGCCCACCAAATTGGACCCAGAGTGGTCCCGCCCACCAAATTGGACCCAGAGGGGCTCCGCCCACAAAATCAGACCCAGAGGGGCCCCTGCCACAAAATCAGACCCTGAGGGGCCGCGGCCACAAAATCGGACCCTGATGGGCCCCAGTCACAAAATTGGACCCTGATAGGCCCCGGCCACAAAATCGGACCCTGAGGGGCCCCAACCACAAAATCGGACCCTGAGGGGCCCCGCTCACCAAATTGAACCCTGAGCGGGACCGCCCACCAAATCGGATTCTGAAAGGCCCCAACTACAAAATCGGACCCTGAGGGGCCCCAGACACAAAATCGGACCATGAGGGGCCCCACCCACAAAACCGGACCCTGAGGGGCCCCAACCACAAAATCGAACCCAGAGTGGCCCCGTCCACCAAAGCGGACCCTGAGGGGCCCCACCCACAAAATCGGACCCTGAGGTGCCCCGGCCACAAAATTGGACCCTGACGAGCCCCGGCCACAAAATCGGACCCTGAGGGGCCCCAGCCACAAAATCGGACCCTGATGGGCCCCGGCCACAAAATCAGACCCTGAGGGGCCCCACCTACAAAATTGGACCCTGAGGTCCCCGTCCACCAAATCAGACCCAAAATGACCCCCGCCCACCAAATCGGACCCTGAGGGGCCCCGCCCACCAAATCAGACCCTGAGGGGCCCCGCTCACCAAATTGAACTCTGAGAGGCCCCGCTCACCAGATCGGACCCTGAGGGGCCCCGCCCACCAAATTGGATTCTGAAAGGCCCCAACCACAAAATCGGACCCTGAGGGGCCCCGGACACAAAATCGGACCCTGAGGGGCCCCGGACACAAAATCGGACCCTGAGGGACCCCAACCACAAAATCTGACCCTGAGGGGACCCGCCCACCAAATCGGACCCTGAGGGGCCCCGCTGACCAAATCGGACCCTGAGGGACCCCGCTCACCAAATTGAACTCTGAGGGGCCCCGCTCACCAAATCGGACCCTGAGGGGCCCCGCCCACCAAATCGGATTCTGAGTGGCCCCGCCCACCAAATCGGAACCTGAGGGGCCCCACCCACCAAATCAGACCCTGAGGGGCCCCGCCCACCAAATTGGATTCTGAAAGGCCCCAACCACAAAATCGGACCCTGAGGGGCCCCGGACACTAAATCGGACCCTGAGGGGCCCCGGACACAAAATCGGACCCTGAGGGGCCCCACCCACAAAATCGGACCCTGAGGGACCCCAACCACAAAATCTGACCCTGAGAGGCCCCGCCCACCAAATCGGACCCTGAGGGGCCCCGCTGACCAAATCGGACCCTGAGGGACCCCGCTCACCAAATTGAACTCTGAGGGGCCCCACTCACCAAATCGGACCCTGAGGGGCCCCGCCCACCAAATCGGATTCTGAGTGGCCCCACCCACCAAATCGGACCCTGAGGGGCCCCACCCACCAAATCAGACCCTGAGGGGCCCCGCCCACCAAATCGGATTCTGAAAGGCCCCAACCACAAAATCGGACCCTGAGGGGCCCCGGACACAAAATCAGACTCAGAGTTGTCCCGCCTACCAAATTGTACCCTGAAGGGCCCCGCCCATCAAATTGGACCCAGAGTGGCCCCGCCCACCAAATCAGACCCTGAGGGGTCCCACCCACCAAATCTGACCCAGAGTGGCCCCACCCACCAAATCAGGCCATGAGGGGCGCCGCCCACCAAATCAGACCCTCATGGGCCCCGCCTGCCAAATCATACCCTGAAGAGCCCCGCCCACCAAATCGGACCCTGAGAGGCCCCATCTACCAAATCGGAACCAGAGGAGCCCCGCCCACGAAATTGGACATGTGGGGCCCCACTCACCAAATCGGACCCTTTGGGGCCCCGCCCACCAAATTGGACCCAGAGTGGCCCCTCCCACCAAATCAGACCCTGTGGCGCCCCGCCCATCAAATCGGACCCTGTGGTGCCCCACCCACCGAATCGAACTCTGAGGGGCCCCGCCCACCAAATCGGACCCAGAGGGGTCCCACCCGCCAAATCAGACCCAGAGGGGCCGTGCCCACCAAACCGGACCCTGAGGGGCCTCGCCCACCAAATCGGCCCACCAATTCAAGCCCTGAGGAGCCCAGTCCACTGAATAGGAACCTGAGGGGCCCCACCCACCAAATCAGACCCTGAGGGGCCCCACAGGCCAAAGTGGCCCCTGAGAGGCACCCACAGGTAAAACAGATACTAAGTTGAAAGTTGTGCAGGGGCAGCAGGCAAGTCTCTCTTAAAGGGGCAGCCCGGGCACCATTTCAAACCACTATCTGTACTTCCTTCAGGAAATACACATCTAGTTATTATTATTAAGTTGATTTCCGCAATTAATGTGGCCCAAACCGCTACACGCACAGACTCCGTTGAGGTGTCGTTTCGAAGCCAGCATCCACAAGAGGTGTGCTAAGTATTTTTCGTATCGATCGGATTTATAGTTTTTGCGCAATTTGCGTTTGAAAATTTTTTTTCCCGTCATTGGAATGCTTTTCAATGGGAAACTTAAAACGTGCCCTGAGGCGATTGAAATGACAGTAAAGCTCATTGATATGCGCAGGCACACCCAGTTACTATGCCAACGCCTACGAGCATCACATGACGCCCCCAGGACAGAGCTTCTGCCACATAATATCAGCTCTTAAAGCGAAACCCACAGCACAAATGCAAATCTAGCTTCATCACATGACGCATGCCCCTGAGAGAGAATGTGCGCCAAAGTGCGCCCCCGCCCACCAAATCGGACCCTGAGGGGACCCGCCCACCAAATAGGACCCTGAGGGGCCCCGCCCACCAAATCGGACCCTGAGGGGCCCCGCCCACCAAATTGGACCCTGAGAGATCCCACCCACCAAATCAGACCCTGAGGGGCCCCGCTCACCAAATCGGACCCTGAGGGGCCCTGCTCACCAAATTGAACTCTGAGGGGCCCCGCCCACCAAATCAGACTCAGAGATCCCGCCCACCAAATCAGACCCTGAGGGGCCCCGCTCACCAAATCGGACCCTGAGGGGCCCTGCTCACCAAATTGGAGGGATCCAATGGCTGGATATCCTTAAAGACAAAAATGTCCAGGAAGGATGGGAAATCTTGAAAAATGAAATTCTCAAAGCACAGTTGTTAACAATTCCGAAAAGAGGGAAGAATAGGAAGCAGTTAAGGAAACCAGGATGGATGAACACAGAACTTAAGCACATGCTAAAAAGGAAGAAAAAAATGTTTATAAAATGGAAAGAGGGAGGCATAAAAAAAGTAAAAGAAAAGTCAAAGATGCTATAGGATTTTTACAGGATGAAAATGATGAAATGGTAAGACAGGATGTTGAGAAGGCTGAACTTTTAAATTCCTATTTTGCATCTGTTTTCTCTCAGAAAGGAAATGTAACATCAACTGTTATTCACTGTCCTATTAAGGGAATAGAAGAATCCAGGATATCTATAAACAGAAAGATAGTGAGGAAACACTTAGCTAGCCTAAATGAATTCAAGTCTCCAGGTCCAGATGAATTACACCCCAGAGTACTGAAGGAGATAGCAGAAGAAATTTTTGAACCCCTCTCTATAATCTTTGAAAATTCTTGGAGAACAGGAGAAGTGCCAGAAGACTGGAGAAGAGCAAATGTTGTTCCTATCTTCAAAAAGGGGAAGAAGGTGGACCCAGGTAACTATAGGCCGGTGAGTCTGACTTCTATACCAGGAAAGATCTTTGAACAAATTATTAAACAACATGTATGTCAATACCTGGATAAGAATGAAGTGATTAAACAGAGTCAGCATGGGTTTGTAACTAATAAGTCATGTCAGACTAACTTAATTTCCTTCTATGACGGTATCACTGATTGGTTGGATCAAGGAAATGCTGTAGATATAGTATATCTTGACTTCAGCAAAGCATTTGACAAAGTCTCTCATACAATCCTTATTGAAAAAATGATTAAGTATGGAATGGACAAGGCAACTGTTAGGTGGATTCATAACTGGCTTAGTGATCGGACCCAAAGAGTGGTCGTAAATGGCTGCACATCCAGTTGGAAGAATGTCTCAAGTGGGGTACCACAGGGCTCTGTCCTGGGCCCTGTATTGTTCAACATCTTTATCAACGATTTAGATGAAGGAATTGAGGGTAAACTGATTAAATTTGCTGATGACACAAAGCTAGGAGGGATAGCTAATACTAGAGAAGAGAGAGAGAGGATTCAAAAAGATTTAAATAAACTGGAGAAGTGGGCAGCAACTAACAGAATGGTTTTTAACAGGGAGAAATGCAAAGTACTACATCTGGGCAATAAAAATGGAAAAAGCATATATAGAATGGGAGGAATAGGGCTAAGTGACAGCACATGTGAAAAAGACTTGGGTATACTAATAGATCACAGACTGAATATGAGTCAACAGTGTGATGCAGCAGCAAAAAAGGCAAATGCAATTCTAGGATGTATTAACAGAAGCATACAGTCAAGATCACGTGAAGTCATTATTTCCCTCTACTCCTCTTTGGTCAGACCTCATCTGGAATATTGTGTCCAGTTTTGGGCACCACATTTTAAAAAAGACATCAACAAACTGGAGCAAGTTCAGAAAAGAGCGACCAGAATGGTGACCGGTCTGCAAACCCTGTCTTATGAGGAAAGGTTGCAGGATTTGGGAATGTTTAGTTTGCAAAAGAGAAGACTGAGAGGAGACTTAATAGCTGTCTACAAATATCTAAAGGGCTGTCACATTGTAGAAGGATCAACTTTATTCTCATTTGCACAAGGAAAGACTAGAAGCAATGGGATGAAACTGAATGGGAGGAGACACAGATTAGATATTAGAAAAAACTTTTTGACAGTTAGAGTGATCAATGAGTGGAACAGGCTGCCACGAGAAGTGGTGAGTTCTCCTTCAATGGAAGTCTTCAAACAGAGGCTGGACAGACATCTGACTGGGATGATTTAGCGAATCCTGCTTTGAGCAGGGGGTTGGACCAGATGGCCCAGGAGGTCCCTTCCAACTCTACGATTCTATGATTCTATGAACTCTGAGGGGCCCCGCTCACCAAATCGAACCCTGAGCGGGACCGTCCACCAAATCGGATTCTGAAAGGCCCCAACTACAAAATCGGACCCTGAGGGGCCCCAGACACAAAATCGGACCATGAGGGGCCCCACCCACAAAACCGGACCCTGAGGGGCCCCAACCACAAAATCGAACCCAGAGTGGCCCCGTCCACCAAAGCGGACCCTGAGGGGCCCCACCCACAAAATCGGACCTGAGGGGCCCCGGCCACAAAATTGGACCCTGACGAGCCCCGGCCACAAAATCGGACCCTGAGGGGCCCCGGCCACAAAATCGGACCCTGATGGGCCCCGGCCACAAAATCAGACCCTGAGGGGCCCCACCCACAAAATCGGACCCTGAGGTCCCCGTCCACCAAATCAGACCCAAAATGACCCCCGCCCACCAAATCGGACCCTGAGGGGCCCCGCTGACCAAATCGGACCCTGAGGGACCCCGCTCACCAAATTGAACTCTGAGGGGCCCCGCTCACCAAATCGGACCCTGAGGGGCCCCGCCCACCAAATCGGACCCTGAGGGGCCCCATCCACCAAATCAGACCCTGAGGGGCCCCGCCCACCAAATTGGATTCTGAAAGGCCCCAACCACAAAATCGGACCCTGAGGGGCCCCGGACACTAAATCGGACCCTGAGGGGCCCCGGACACAAAATCGGACCCTGAGGGGCCCCACCCACAAAATCGGACCCTGAGGGACCCCAACCACAAAATCTGACCCTGAGAGGCCCCGCCCACCAAATCGGACCCTGAGGGGCCCCGCTGACCAAATCGGACCCTGAGGGACCCCGCTCACCAAATTGAACTCTGAGGGGCCCCACTCACCAAATCGGACCCTGAGGGGCCCCGCCCACCAAATCGGATTCTGAGTGGCCCCGCCCACCAAATCGGACCCTGAGGGGCCCCACCCACCAAATCAGACCCTGAGGGGCCTTTCCACCAAATCGGATTCTGAAAGGCCCCAACCACAAAATCGGACCCTGAGGGGCCCCAGACACAAAATCGGACCCTGAGGGGCCCCACCCACAAAATCAGACCCAGAGGGGCCCCGCTCACCAAATCGGACCCTGAGTGGCTCCGCTCACCAAATCGGACTCTGAGGGGCCCCGCCCACCAAATCGGACCCAGAGTGGCGCTGCCCACCAAATCGGACTCTGAGGGGCCCCGCTCACCAAAGCGGACTCTGAGGGGCTCCGCCCACCAAATTAGACCCAGAGTGGCCCCGCCCATCAAATCGGACCCTGAGGGGCCCCGCCCACCAAATCGGACCCTGAGGGGACCCACCCATCAAATCAGACCCTGAGGGGCCCCGCCCACCAAATCGGACCCTGAGGGGCCCCGCCCACCAAATCGGACCCTGAGGGGCCCCACCCACCAAATCGGACCCTAAGGGGCCCGCTCACCAAATCGGACCCTGAGGGGCCCCGGCCACAAAATCGGACCCTGAGGGGCCCCACCCACAAAATCGGACCCTGAGGGGCCCCACCCACAAAATCGGACCCTGAGGGGCCCCGGCCACAAAATCGTACCCTGAGGGGCTCCGGCCACAAAATCGGACCCTGAGGGGCCCCACCAACAAAATTGGACCCTGAGGGGCCCCACCCACAAACTCGGACCCTGAGGGGCCACACCCACAAAATCGGACCCTGAGTGATCCCAGCCAGCAATTCAATCCCTGAGGAGCCCAGGCCACCAAATTGGGTCCTGAGGGGGCCCCACCCACCAAATCAGACCCTGAGGCCAAAGTGGCCCCTGAGAGGCACCCACAGTTAAAACGGATCCTGAGTTGAAAGTCTTGCAGGGGCAGCAGGCAAGTCTCTCTTAAAGGGGCAGCCCGGGCACCATTTCAAAGCACTATCTGTACTTCCTTCACGTCTAGTTCTTATTATTATGCAGTTGATTTCCGCAATTAATGTGGCCTGAACCGTTACACGCACAGACTCCATTGAGACGTCGTTTCGAAGCCAGCGTCCACGAGTGGTGTGTAAAGTATTTTTCGTGTCGATCGGATTTGCAGTTTTTGCGCAATTTGCGTTTGAAAAAAAATGTTCCTGTCATTGGAATGCATTGTCTCAATGCATTTCAATGGGAAAATTTTGCCATAGGAATACATTGGGCAGTCGTGAGGCGATTCAAATGGCAGTTAAGCTCATTGATATGTGCAGGCACACCCAGTTACTATGCCAACGCCTACGAACTTTACATGACCCCACCAGGACACAGTTTCTGCCAGATAATATCAGCTCTTAAAGTGAAACCCAAAGCACAAATGCAAATCTAGCTTCATCATATGATGCATGCCCCTGAGAGAGAATATGCGCCAAAGTGGATTTAGAAGCCCAGTGCGCCAAACTGGCTCTTAAAGGGCTGATGCGCCTAAGTGATTCTTAAAGGGCCGGCGCCCCAAAATGAGTCTTAAAGGGCCGGCGCTCCAAATCGAAAGCTGAGTGACCCCAGGCTCCAAATCGGAGGCTGATTGACCCCGGCCTACAAATCAGACCTAGAGTGACCCCGCCCACCAAATCCAACTCTGTGGGGCCCCACCCACCAAATCGGACCCAGAGTGGCCCCGCAGACCAAATCGGACCCAGAGTGGCCCCACCCACCAAACCGGACCCTGAGGGGCCCCGCCCACCAATACAGACCCTGAGGGGCCCCGCCCACCAAATCAGACCCAGAGTGGCCCCGCCCACCAAACCGGATCCTGATGGACCCCACCCACCAAATCGGACCCTGAGGGGCCCCGGCCACCAAATCGGACCCTGAGGGGCCCCACCCATGAAATACGACCCTGAGGGGCCCCGTCCACAAAATAGGACCCTGAGGGGCCCCACCCACCAAATCAGACCCAGAGGGGCCCCACCCACCAAATCAGACTCTGAGGGGCCCCGGCCACAAAATCAGACTCTGTCGGGCCCCGGCCACAAAATCGGACCCTGAGGGATCCCGTCCACCAATTCAAGCCCTGAGGAGCCCAGGCCACTGAATCAGATCCTGAGGGGCCCCACCCACCAAATCAAACCCTGAGGGGCCCCACAGGCCAAAGTGGCCCCTGAGAGGCACCCACAGTTAAAACAGATCCTGAGTTGAAAGTCTTGCAGGGGCAGCAGGCAAGTCTCTCTTAAAGGGGCAGCCCAGGCAACATTTCAAAGCACTATCTGTACTTCCTTCAGGAAATACACATCTAGTTATTATTCAGTTGATTTCCACAATTAATGCGGCCCGAACGGCTACACGCACAGACTCTGTTTAGGTGTCGTTTCGAAGCCAGCGTCCACGAGTGGTGTGCTAAGTGTTTTTCGTGTCGATCGGATTTGTAGTTTTTGTGCAATTTGCGTTTGAAAATTTTTTTCCCATCTTTGGAACGCATTGTCTCAATGCATTTCAATGGGAAAATTTTGCCATAGGAATACATGGGGCAGTCATGAGGCGATTCAAATTTGAGGACCAGTTGCGGCAGTTAAGCTCATTGATATGCGCAGGCAGACCCAGTTACTATGCCAACGCCTATGAACTTTACATGACCCCACCAGGACACAGTTTCTGCCAGATAATATCAACTCTTAAAGCGAAACCCAAAGCACAAATGCAAATCTAGTTTCATCTCATGCCCCTGAGAGAGAATGTCCGCCAAAGTGGATTTAGAAGCCCAGTGCGCCAAACTGGCTCTTAAAGGGCCAACATGCCAAAGTAATTCTTAAAGGGCCGGCGCACCAAAATGAGTCTTAAAGGGCCAGCGCGCTAAATCGAAAGCTGAGTGACCCCAGGCTCCAAATCGGAGGCTGATTGACCCCGGCCTCCAAATTGGAGGCTGAGCCACCCCGGCCTTCAAATCAGAGGCTGATCGACCCCGGCCTCCAAATCGGAGGCTGATCGACCCCGGTCCTCCAAATCGGAGGCTGAGCCACCCCGGCCTTCAAATCAGAGGCTGAGCCACCCCGGCCTCCAAATCAGAGGCTGAGCCACCCCGGCCTCCAAATCAGAGGCTGATTGACCCCGGCCTCAAAATCGGAGGCTGATCGACCCCGGCCTCCAAATCGGAGGCTGAGCTACCCCGGCCTCCAAATCGGAGGCTGATCGACCCCGGCCTCCAAATCGAAGGCTGATCGACCCCAGTGTCATGATCCATGCTGGATCAGGACTTATAAAAAGCACAGGTAACCTTTTTTTTTCTTAAGCTGTGATTAAGTTTGGTTTTTGCCCCCCGGTGGCCATTAGGATTATTGCACTGTGGTGTTGTTTGTTCTAAGTTTGCCCCCGGTGGGGGTGAGCGTCATTGCACTCTGGTTTCTTTATTTTAGTGCACATTGTCACGTCGGCGGTGGTGACCGCCGCCGTGCCTGCAGCGGCGGGGCCTGCCGCTGCCTGTACTCACCTGCCCCCATCTCGCCGCGCTGTGTTGGCCTCCTCCCCGCGCTCGTCCTCCCGGTGTGTGGTCCTCACGCGCAGGCGCCTTAGGCCGCAGGCGCGTGCCATGCAGGGTTCTTAACCCTGCAGCTCCCGCCCTAAGGTCCTGTCCTCCTATCAAGTCACAGCCTGGGGTATATCAAGCATCTCCAACATGGTGGAGACGCCTGATTATCGTGTGCCTAGCCCGCGGTGCTCTGGCCAGCTTGCAGGAGTTCTTCCTGTAACTTTCTCCTATTCCTTTCCTTGCCTCAGTCCAGTGATCGTGTTTCCAGTCCTGTACTCCGTGTCTCCGTCCTGTACTCCAGAGCCCAGTCCTGTAGTACGTGTATCCGTTCCATACTTTGACCTGCACCTCTTCTCCGCTCTGCATTCTATCCTCAGTCCTGTACCTCTCACTCAGTCCTGAGCCGCCCCTCTTGGTTCTAGCAGTTGCGGCATCTGTCTTCCGAGGGCCTGCCCCTAACGGCCCCTGTATAGGGGTCGGCACCACCTGGCACGCTCGTCCCCAGGAGCTCCAGCGCCGCGACCCAGAGGGTCCACTCTCGGACGTACCTTCCTGGTCGTCACAGTATAATGAGGCCATGGACCCCGCTAGTGCCTCGGCGGCCACGCAGAAGGAGTTGCTCTTTTTGCGTGAGAACCAGACTAGGATAATGTCCTCTTTGAAATCCATGGATACCCGTCTCTCTGCCTTACAAACTGCTGACCCAGGGAACGCCCCATTGCTAGCCGGACTCCAGCAGGAACTCGCGCAGCAGCGTGATGCCCAGTCCCACATTCTGAGCTGTATGGCGTCTGTTGACGACAGTCTTCTGTCACTGCAGTCCGCTGCAGCCGCTTCGGCTCAACCACGGGATCCCGTATCTCACCCGCCACTCCGCTTAGGGAAACCTCCCAGGTTTAGCGGTGACCCCAAGTTATGTCGGGGGTTCTTGAATCAGTGTCGGTTGCACTTTGAGCTCCTGCCCCAGCAATACCCCTCTGATCGAGCCAAAGTAGCGTTTATTGTGTCCCATCTTGAAGGGGAGGCCTTGGCTTGGGTCAATCCCCTGCAGGATAGAGATGACCCAGTGGTGTCTAGCATTCAGAATTTTCTAGATACCTTCCGTAGGGTATTTGATGAGCCTGGACGCGTGGCCTCCACCACTGAGGCTCTTTTCAATCTTCGTCAGGGTTCTTTCACCGTAGGACAGTATGCCATTCGCTTCCAGACACTGCCCTCTGAGTTCGGGTGGAATAATGAGGCCTTGGTCGGGGCCTTTTGGAGGGGACTCTCGGGCAAAATAAAAGATGAGCTTGCCGGTCGAGATACTCCTACTACCCTGGAAGATCTCATATCCCTAGCCACCCGTATAGATTTACGGTTTCAAGAACGCTCTCGGGAGTCAGTTAGGGAGAGGAGACCCTTTAGGCTATACCAAGCGCCTATTCCCCGCTCCCCGGCGTCTCTTAGTAGTCCCATTCCAGAGCCCATGCAGGTGGACCGGGTAAAGCTGACCGAACAGCAATGCAGGGAGAGAAGGACGCAAGGGTTGTGCCTTTACTGTGGCGGGGCGAATCATTTTGTGCGTTCTTGCCCAGTGAAGCCGGGAAACGCTTCCACCTAGGCCAGGTAAGAGAGGCCTCCCTAGGTGATACCGATTTCTCTCTGCCCCTTACCGTTTCAGTTCTAATTGTTGAAGGTCGGGAGCGTAGATCTGTGGAGGCGTATGTGTGGACTCGGGTGCCGCTGGTAATTTCATCCGGCTTAAGGAGGTGGACCAGTTCCGAATTCCGGTGATTGCTCTGGAAAGTCCACGCACTATCGCCTCTGTGGATGGCAAACCATTACCTGAACCCATCACCATGGTCACTGCCGAAGTGGAACTACAAGTGGGGGCTCTTCACCAGGAAAAGATCGCCTTTTATGTTCTGCCTAATCTGTCCCACGCCGTGCTCCTCGGCCTACCATGGTTACGTTCTCATGAGCCTGTTCTGGACTGGCGTTCTGGGGAGATTCTACGTTGGGGACACTCCTGCCATGAGCGGTGTCTGTTGTCGGTACCTCGTCCTGGACCATGGTATGCCCCTACCGATCTTTCAGGGCTTCCTACTGCCTACCACTCATACGCCGATGTCTTCAGTAAGAAAGAGGCCGAGACCCTGCCGCTGCCCCGATCCTACGATTGCCCAATCGAGCTGATTCCGGGAGCCAATCCCCCCAGGGGGAGAACTTATCCACTGTCTCCGGCAGAGACCACGGCCATGTCTGACTACATCCGGGAAAACTTTCCTTGAGGTTTCATTCGGAAGTGTTCATCCACTGCCGGAGCAGGAGTCTTTTTCGTCCGGAAGAAAGACGGATCCCTTTGCCGTGTATTGATTACCGAGGTCTAAACAGCATTACAGTCAAAAATAGGTATCCTCTTTCATTGATCCCAGAACTCTTCGACCGTCTGAGGAGCCCGGGTCTTTACTAAACTGGATCTACGGGGAGCCTATAACTTGATCCGAATCCGTGCCGGGGACGAGTGGAAGACGGCGTTCAATACTCGGGACGGCCATTACGAGTACTTGGTTATGCCTTTTGGTCTCTGCAATGCCCCGGCGGTTTTCCAGGAGTTCGTTAATGAAATCTTCCGAGACCAACTGTACTCTTGTGTCGTCCTGTATCTTGATGACATCCTCATTTTTCCCCTGACTTGTCCACCCACCGGAGGAGTGTTTGACTGGTCCTGCAATGTCTACGGGAGAACTGACTCTATGCTAAATTGGAGAAGTGCCTCTTCGAGCAAACCTCATTACCCTTTCTAGGGTACATTATCACAGACTCCGGGGTGAAGATGGACCCTGAGAAATTGGCTGCAGTACTCAAATGGCCACGTCCGGTTGGAGTAAAAGCTATCCAACGGTTCTTGGGTTTTGCAAATTATTACAGGCAGTTCATTCCCCACTTTTCTTCTGTGACCAAGCCCATCTCCGCCCTGACCCGCAAAGGGACCAAAGCACATGTCTGGCCACCAGAGGCCAAAGAAGCCTTCCTTGCCTTGAAACGATCCTTTGCTACCGCCCCGATTTTACATCGGCCGACAGCTAATAGGCCCTTCACCCTAGAGGTGGATGCGTCCTCCATTGGAGCCGGGGCTGTCCTCTCTCAGCGGACGTCTTCTGGTCACTTTGTGCCTTGCAGGTTTTTCTCTAAATCCTTCTCTCCCGCAGAATGCAACTATTCAATTGGAGATCGGGAATTACTGGCCATTAAGATGGCACTGGAGGAGTGGCGGTATCTTCTGGAGGGGGCAGTCCATCCATTCACAATCTTCACGGACCACAAGAATTTGGCGTATCTTCAGGCTGCGTAAAGGCTCAACTCCAGGCAAGCCAGATGGTCGCTATATTTTTCCTGCTTCGACTTCAAACTCCATTTTCGGCCTGGCGATAGGAATACCAAGGCGGATGCCCTATCTAGGTCATTACAATCACCCGAGACTGAGGAGGCTCCTTCATATATCATTGAGCCTGCCAAAGTTATCACCGTGGCACCCGTGACGCTCTCTTCCATTCCGCCAGGCAAGACCTTCGTTCCACCGAATAAGAGGTCGGAGATCCTAGACTGGGGGCACTCCTCCAAAACTGCAAGCCACGTTGGGGTCAAGAAAACCCTCTGCCTTCTCTCTCGCTACTATTGGTGGCCTTCCCTTCGTCAAGATGTGACAGATTTCGTAGCCTCCGGCACGACTTGCACCCAGAACAAAGTTCCTAGGGGCCTGCCGTCCGGCCTGCTTCATCCTCTGCCTCCTCCTGAGGCTCCTTGGCGACAGATTAGTATGGACTTCATTACCGATTTACCTCGCTCTTCTGGATGTACCACTATCTTGGTGGTGGTCGACCGCTTCTCCAAGATGGCCCATTTTATCCCGTTGTCTGGTTTAGCCACGGCACCCGAGTTGGCCAAGGTCTTCATTCACCAGATCTTCAAGCTTCATGGACTCCCTCAACGTATCGTCTCCGATCGAGGGGTCCAGTTTACCTCCCGATTCTGGAGGTCGCTCAGCAGGCTCATGGGGATATCTCTGCACTTCTCCTCCACCTATCACCCCCAGTCCAACGGGCAAGTGGAACGGATCAATCAGGTACTAGCAGCCTACCTGCATCACTTCTCTAACGCCCGTCAAGACAACTGGGTCTCCCTCCTGCCATGGGCGGAGTTCGCCCATAACAACCACCCCAACGAGTCCACCACTAAAACACCATTCTTCGTGGTTTTTGGCCAAAACCCTGGTGTTCCGCTACCTCTCTCCTCGCCTTCGGTGTTCCGCTACCTCTCTCCTCGCCTTTGGGTGTTCCTGCTGCGGATGCCCTCTCTTTGGAGTTCTCTCAAGTCTGGAGGGAGACCAGAGAGGCACTTGAAAAATCCAGTATCTGGATTAAAAGACATGCAAACAAAAGACGCAGGGACCTTCCACCATACCAACCTGGTGACAAAGTCTGGCTGTCAACTAAGCATATCCGCCTAAAGATGCCTTCTTACAAACTGGGTCCCCGGTACATCGGTCCGTTTGAGATTCTTGGACGCATTAACAACGTGGCTTATAAATTGAGGTTGCCGGCTTCACTCCGGGTCCCTAATGCCTTCCATGTCTTGCTCCTTAAACCTGTTGTTCTTAATCGGTATCGCCCGCTTCCACCTCCTGTCCCTCAACCAGTGGGGGCCGATGATACCTTTGAAGTAACAGATATTTTGGACATGAAAAGAGTTCGAGGGTGAACCTTCTTCCTTGTCGATTGGAAGGGTTTTGGTCCGGAGGAGAGGTCCTGGGAGCCCAGAGAGAATGTTAATGCTCCTCTTCTTTTAAAGAAGTTTTTCTCCAACCTCAGGAGGGGGAGACGTAAAGGGGGGGTACTGTCACGTCGGCGGCGGTGACCGCCGCCGACACAGCCTGGGGTACATCAGGCGTCTCCAACATGGTGGAGACGCCTGATTATCGTGTGCCTAGCCCGCGGTGCTCTGGCCAGCTTGCAGGAGTTCTTCCTGTAACTTTCTCCTATTCCTTTCCTTGCCTCAGTCCAGTGATCGTGTTTCCAGTCCTGTACTCCGTGTCTCCGTCCTGTACTCCAGAGCCCAGTCCTGTACTCCGTGTCTCTGTTCCATACTTTGACCTGCACCTCTTCTCCGCTCTGCATTCTATCCTCAGTCCTGTACCTCTCACTCAGTCCTGAGCCGCCCCTCTTGGTTCTAGCAGTCGTGGCATCTGTCTTCCGAGGGCCTGCCCCTAACGGCCCCTGTATAGGGGTCAGCACCACCTGGCGCGCTCGTCCCCGGGAGCTCCAGCGCCGCGACCCAGAGGGTCCACTCTCGGACGTACCTTCCTGGTCATTACACACATGATTATAATGCAGGTGATTGCACTGGCTCTGCTATAAAAGAGTCACAGGTGTTGCAATCAGTGTTTGTGATAGTGTTCATTTCAACCATCCTTGGTGTAGGAAGGAGCTGGAGAGCGTTCCTTGCAGCACTGTCTTAGCCCTGGTGTGGAAGGAGTCATAGGGGATTTCCTTGTAGCTCTGACAGAGCTTGGTGGCAGCGATTCAGGAGGAGAGCTGCATTCTGGTGGTGGACTCTGTTGCCAGGAGCAAGCGCAACAGAGTAAAGCTAAGTGGTGTTTCCCTGTTTGTGTTTTTTTTAGTGTGTATTAGTACACACGGTGGGGCCAGTGCCTGCGCCACCCAGCTCCCTAGCAAGGGATAGGTGTAGGGTGTGCTAGGGCGACAGGTTCCTGATCGGTGCCCGGTGCGGAACCGGCATAGGGAACGTTAGGGACACTGACTCAGGGGAGTGCAGGAGGTCTCCACGTCCCCTTTCCCTATCGCAGGGCCCACCGTTGTAACTGTTTCCCCCTTTCCCCGTGTCTTGTTGTTTTAGTTACCAACCTGCAGGCCGTGTCACACAGGACAGTATCACGTGCGGCGTCTTGTTGTTTTAGTTACCGGCCTGCGGGTCGCGTCACACAGGATGGGTCATCCTGACACCCGGCCTCTAAATCGGAGGCTGAGCCACCCCGGCCTCCAAATTAGAGGCTTATCGACCCCGGCCTCCAAATCGGAGGCTGATCGACCCCGGCCTCCAAATCGGAGGCTGAGCCACCCCGGCCTCCAAATCGGAGGCTGAGCCACCCCGGCCTCCAAATAGGAGGCTGAGTGACCCTGGCCTTCAAATAGGAGGCTGAGCGACCCCGGCCCCCAAATCAGAGGCTGAGCAATTTCGGCCTCCAAATCAGAGGCTGAGTGGGGTGCCCAAGTGTGAAAGCCTTGCCGAAGCAGCAAGCAAGTCTCTTAAAGGGGCAGCTTGGGCTCCAATTCAAAGCACTATCTGTACATCCTTCAGGAAATACACATCTAGTTGGACTTATAATTGTCCTTGTTTGGTGTTTAAAGGAATTTTTTGTGTATCTAATATTACTAGCGACAATGTAGCGACGCCCCAGCGATCCTTACCAGGTCATATCGTTGTCGGGATCGCTGGTGCGTCGCTATGTGAAACGGGACCCTTAGAAAAACACTTAATAAACCTCCAGTAATAATTGGCATATCCCAAAAAACGCTGCAATGCCTTGAGATTAACAGGTTGTGCCTACTCTAACACCGTCCACACCTTCTCAGGGTCCATCCAAAATCCCATAGGGAGAACAATGACTCCCAGGAACCCCAACTCCTGCACTTCAAATACACATTTTCCATTTTTCTTTTTGATGTAAAGATAATGACCCTCTAATCTTTTGAGGACAGTGAACACATGACCCTATGCGCAGCCTGGTCTCTGGAGACTGGTCTCTGGAGAAGATGAGGATATCATCGATGTAAACTATAACACCAACACCCAAAAGATCATGGAAAATATAATTCACAAGCATCTGAAACACAGCTGGAGCGTTACAGAGCCCAAAGGACATAACACAATACTCATAATGACCCTTGGGAGTATTGAAGGTCGTTTTCTACTCATCTACCTCCTTAATTTGAGCAAGATTATAAACTCACCTGAGATCCAGATTGGTAAACCAAATTGCCCCCAGCAGTTGGTTAAAGAGCTCAGGTAGGGGTGGGATAGGCTACCAGTTACATACAGTTATACGCTTGAACTCATGATGGGCAAAACACAGTCAGGGCCGGTTTAGGCAAAATGGGGCCCCAAATGCTAACATATTGCACATCACACAAAAGCATTTCCATTGTACTTACATGCGCTGAGTTCAGGCCGGTTATCAAGTGTGATTGACAATATTGTTGTCGTTCGACCCTTGTTTACCGGCCTCTTTACACCAACTGAGAAAGAATGATGGGAAGAGAACAATCAGTATTATATCAATCTGTCCCCATACTTGTATCATGTTATCAGCAGCACATCTACAGTATACAATGGCGGATCTTAATAGGGGCGGATGGGGCGGTCGCCCCGGGCCCAAGGTTTTTAGGGGGCCCAGGGCAGGGGCCAATCCGGTCGGTCGGCATCGCATATGATCTGTCACTGTGTGAGCCGCCCGCCGCCGCCCAGTGGCGTAGGAACTTGGAAGGGGGGCGGGCAGTCCCAGGCGGCACGTGTGTGGGGGCGGCGCAGCACGGCAGGAGCAGAAGTTCCTCCTCTCTCTGTGTGCTGTGGGCGGCCGGGACTGAGAAGTGTGGAGTCGGCGGCGCCGACTGGCAGTGCACAGTGAGGAGGACTCGCTCAGCCCAGGAGATTTTGGCAGCGGCTATCGCAGGGCAGGTGGGTCACTGACACTCACCGTCGGCGTCACCATTTGGGAGGAGGATGCTCTGCCTCTCCCCAGCCTCCCTCCCTGGCTGCTCCCTCCAATCCAATGCATTATGCAATTTATGCGGCTGCCTCCATGCTCTGCCTCTCCCCAGCCTCCCTGGCTGCTCCCTCCAATGCATTATGTTATGCGGCATAATCCGCATAACATAATGCATTGGAGGGAGCAGCCAGGGAGGCTGGGGAGAGGCAGAGTATGGAGGCAGCCGCATGATGCATTGGAGCCGGGAGCAGCCAGGGAGGCTGGGGAGAGGCAGAGCATGGAGGCAGCCACATAATGCATTGGAGGGAGGCTGGGGAGAGGCAGAGCATGGAGGCAGCCACATAATGCATTGGAGGGAGGCTGGGGAGAGAGGCAGAGCATGGAGGCAGCCGCATAATGCATTGGAGCCGGGAGCAGCCAGGGAGGCTGGGGAGAGGCAGACCTGGCAGAGCATGGAGGCAGCCGCATAATTTATGCGGCTGCCTCCATGCTCTGCTTCTCCCCAGCCTCCCTGGCTGCTCCCGGCTCCAATGCATTATGCGGCTGCCTCCATGCTCTGCCTCTCTCCCCAGCCTCCCTGGCTGCTCCCTCCAATGCATTATGCGGCTGCCTCCATGCTCAGTCAGCTGCTGAGCTCTCCCTGCGGGCAGCTTCCTTCCTCTCAGTGTCACTCACAACTTAAGTCACACTCACACACACAGCAGCCAGGCAGCCGCAGGCAGGCAGCCTGTGTAAGGCTGTGTGCACACACTGCGGATTTTGCTGCGGTTCCGCAGTGGTTTTTGACATCCGCAGGTAAAACCGCAGGTATTTTGACCTGCGGTTTCACCTGCGGATTTTACAAAATCCGCGCGGATGGATCCGCACCTAATCCGTAGCGTGTGCACACAGCCTAAGTGTAACTTATATGTTAACACAAAAAAATGGAGTGAAAGTCCAAAATATTTTAGAAACGTAAGAAATTTATTTGAGGAACAACCCCGTTATCCCATGCTAAAGTGCTTACCCATCATGTGCTCCAGGACAAGTGCAGTCCAGCCTCCAGGACAAGTGCAGCGCCGCCACGCTGCACTTGCGCTGGTGGCGGCGCTGCACTTGTCATGGAGCACATGATGGGTAAGCACTTTAGCATGGGATAACGGGGTTGTTTCTCAGGGTGCGCACCTGGGTTCTTCCCTACACTTTGTGTCCCGGTTTTATAGCCCATCATTACAAGAAGCACTTGGCTCCTTTTCACTTAATATTATATGGACAGGACAATTAGCAGCTGATATTACCCGATTCCTGTTCATGTTATGTGGGAGACTGGGAGTGTCCATTATCGATCCCCTTTGACTCATAATTTTACAAATGGTGACTCGCCTGGGGTGTCAGAAATGAATGTCTGTGACTGTGTGATTAATCATTAACATCCCTAACCAGTAGCCGGCCAGGCCGGCGGTACCCCCTCCCAAGCGCAGCCATTTTATTCCTTTCCAGACCCCGCATCCGAGCAGGCCATTCACCGCCCGGGGGGGGCGCCAAATTCGGGAACAGGCCCGGGCGGCAAAAGCTCTAGCTACGCCAATGCCGCAGCGCAATTTTGGCTTCCCCCAATAGTCACGTGTCGCGGCAATTGTCGGCGGCTGCGCTGCGCTGAATGGCTGGCTCACTCACCTGATCCTCCTCCCCTCTCTCCGCAGCGTCCGCGCTCATTCCGGCCTGCAACTGGCATCACGTGGCTGCATCAGAGTGACGCTGGCCACTCACACTCTGGCAGCGGCTCCTCTGTTCCCTCCCCTTCGTTGGTGTCCATAGATACAGCGGGGCCCGACAACTGACAGCCCAGCCAAGGCCGTGTATCACAGGAGGAAGAAGAACTCTCTGGTGCCTGGTGGACACTGTGGGGCGGAGGTATGTCATGACTGTCTCATATGGATGTGGGCAAAAACACTCTTTGTTTGTTATACATGTATTTTAGCCCTATGTTGATTGCTCATTAAATATTATAAACTGAATGTACATTTCCTGCCTATTGATGAGTACACCGCATAACATCTGGGCCTCCATCCTTGATCGCCGGCACACGTGTTTTAGCCCTTAGTTGCCTTGCCTACCACATCTTTCTCTCACCTACTTTATGTGGATGTGGGGGGCATGGGGGGGTGGGTAGGGGGGGGCCTTGGTCAAGAGGGGTGCCGGGTGGGTGCCCAGACTTTAGGAAAGGCAGCCTCGGACCAGTGAGCAGTGCACTGTACGCATTATGTAACGTAACCCATTCAGGTCCTCACATCACGTCCCCTATGGCCAGGATCACGTTGGGCAATTTTGTGCGTATTGGCCGTAGGCCTACAGCTTATGTGCAACGTCTTTTTAGGCCATGTCCACACGTGGTGGAATGGTGGCGGGTTTTCCGTATGGACCCGCAGCAAACCAAGTGCTGCGGTCCGTACGGCTGTCAATTCCCGCACGGGGACCACAGCGCTCAGGTGGGAAGGGGGGTACAGGGGCCCAGGTTTTATGAACAGCCCCGGGCCCATAGTCCACTTAATCCGCCACTGACAGTATACACCGGCGATGTGCTGCTGAGAACAATGATTTTTTGTTCCGGAATAAATAATCCATTCAATCGATGAATATGCAGCATTTAGCTTGTTTAGTATAATACACCCCATAATTCCTCCATATATTATAATGTGCACCACAGTCCTCCATATTGTAAAATGCATACCCCATAGTCCTCTATATAATATAATGTGCCCCATAGTCCTCCATATAGCATAATACACTCCCTATATTCCTCCACATAGTATAATACACTCCCTATAGTCCTCCATATATTAAAATACACTCCTCAGTCCTCCATATAGTATTATACACTTCCCATAGTCCTCCATAGTGTAATACACACCTCATAGTCCTCCATAAATTAAAATACACTCCTCAGTCCTCCATATAGTATGTTACACTCCTCAGTCCTCCATATAGTATAATACACTCCTCATAGTATTCCATAATACACTCCTCAGTCCTCCATATAGTATAATACACTACTCAGTCCTCCATATAGCATAATACACTCCTCATAGTGCTCCATTTAGTAAAATGCACCACCATAGTCATCCATGTAGTACAATTCACTTCTTATAGTATAATGCACCCCATAGTTCTTCATATAGTATAATGTATTTCCCATAGTCCTCTACACAGTATAATGCAGCCAACATTTAGTATAATGCCACCACCCCAGAGTATAATGCAGCCACCCCACAGAGTATAAAGAAGCCCCCACAGAGTATAATGCAGCCCCCTTATATAGAATAATGTAGCCCCTCCATAGAATACAAAGTAGCCCTCCTCATATAGTATAATGCAGCCCCCCAAAGAATATAATGTAGCCCCCTCAGAGTATAATGAAGCCCCGCATACAATATAATCTAGCCCCCATAGAATATAATGCAGCCCCCCATAGAATATAATGTAGACCCCTCATAGAGTATAATGAAGGCCCCCATACAATATAATCTAGCTCCCCCATAGAATACAATGTAGTCCCCTCATAGAGTATGATGCAATCACCCCTCATATAATATAATAAATATAATACAGCCCCATAGAATGTAATACAGCCCACCTCCCCATAGAATATAATGTAGCCCCATCAAAGAGTATGATGAAATCCTCCCTCATAGACTATAATGTAGCCCCCATAGAATATAATACAGCCCACCTCCCCATAGAATATAATGCAACCCCCCCATAGAATATTATACAGCCATCTTCCCCATAGAATATAATGTACCCCCGCATAGAATATAATACAGCCCCCCATAGAATATAATACAACTGTCATGATCTGCTGAGTTCATGGGATCAGGTAGTTTAGAGGTTAATCTCGACAACCTCACTCTGAGAGGCTTTTTATGGCCTCATTGTGGGCTCACTCCTTGTCGCTTATACTCAGACTCTTGGCCGAGTGTGTGACCCTAGTGTGCTTTGTGACTGTGATACTTTATGCTTGCTTGGTTTTGATCCAGTTCTGTCCCTGTTACGAGTTCTGCCTGTTCCTTTTGTACTGCTATGCTATCCCCGTGTATGACTCTTATGCCTTGGACCTGACTACTGTCTGACTGCCTCCCTTGTACTGCGTTGCTATCTCTGTGTATGATTCATTGCTTACGTTTTGATTTTTCTCTGCTTGTCCCTCTGGTACCGTGCTGCCCTCTCCGTGTATGAACCCCATTTGTCTGACCTGAGTTTCCCTAGCCTTTACTCCAGGATTCCTGTAATAGAACCCTACAGCCCTCTCCTGCAGCAGGATGCTAAGCCACGCCCCCTGTGGTCACATGATCGTAGGGCCTTGTACTGCTAACTACTTTCACTGTCACAGGTTCTGTTGTCTGAACTTTCCCTGCAGTATCAGACCCCGGGTCCTCCCGCAGTCTGGGTGAGTTTCCCTGTTCAGCTGCAGCAGTCCGCCGGTGCTGACAGGATCCTGATAACAACCCACCTCGCCATAGAATATAATGTAGCCCCCACAGAATATGTGTAAAGTGTCAAGTTCTCACCACTGCACAGGGGGAGTCTCAAGCCATGTCCTCTGCGGTCTCCCATTCTTCTGCAGCCACAGACAGTCCTGCTCAGCAGAGATGTCAGTCCCAGCGCCTTGCCCAGTATAATGCTAGGCGTCTGCTTGCTCCTCCAGGCTCATCTATTGTATTATGCATGAGTCAGCGGCGAGAAGACGCTCCTGGCACTAAGTCCTGCTTTTCTCCTACTAAGCATGCCCGTGGGACAACCTCTCATTGGAGGTCGGAGGTCACATGCTCAGGTCCTATTGCTGCTCCGATTGGACCACCAGGAATGTTCCAGAAGGCTGCAACTATAAAAGGTTTGCATGGCCGCCCAGCCATGCGCTAATATAGAAAAAGATTAGACCATGTGGAGTGACTGTTGTATGCATGTATGAATGTCTCTGGTGAATGGCTCATTATGAAACCCCTACCCTTGGTACGCATGTGTTGTGTAGCCTAACCTGCTAGCGCCCAGGCTGAGGTCCAGGTAGAGGCAGAGTCAGAGACTGGCATCAACATCCACCGGTGGCTTTGTCTGTATGCCACGGTGCACATAGTCTGCACTCCTTGGTGGTCAGTGTTCATTAGAGGCGTCCGCAGGTGTGACGCCGCACGCTCAGTAGGTCTACAGGGACTCACACCTCATGTCCTGGGGACTGAGTTCTGCGACCATTTACTGAGCGTTCTCTTGCCGAGTGCTGTGTGTCTTAACAGGTTGCCCTGATGAAGTGAGCTGGGACAGCTCAGGAAACGCGTAGGCACCAATAAATTTCCTTGAATTATACCTACAGCAGCTCAGTGTATCATTGCACCTTAAAGCCATCTTCACTTACAAGTCCTTGGACCCTGTGCAGACTGCAGCAGCTGTTTCATGAGTTTGTAGGTGTTGTGACCGAAGTTTCACAACCCTATCAGGTGAGTCTCTCCTTGCCTCATCATTACAATTGTGTTTTAAAGGTTTCACACAGTGGATGCGCCCTGTTTTGTTTCTTTTATTAACAGGCTCTGGCATTTATGTTCCGCGGTACTGCGGCTCTGTGCTACCTTTAGGAGACTTAATAATACAAAAGTGATTGGCAGTTAGAGGACCACTTAACAATATCCCTCCTTTCCATAAAAATGGTTTTGGGTGCAAAGCCAAGGGAGACTTAAGAATACAGCGGTAGGAAGATCCTACGACATCACGCTTTCCCTCGTACTGGAAGTCTGCTGCCTCGGAGTAACCTTTGACTCTGCCCTGTCCTTCAAACCACACATCCAAGCTCTTTCCACCTCCTGTCGCCTCCAGCGCAAAAATATTTCCAGAATCTGTCCTTTCCTCATCCCTCAATCGGCTAAAATGCTTGTGCATGCTCTCATCTCCTGTCTCGACTACTGCAACATCCTTTTCTGTGGCCTTCGTAGTAACACCCTTGCACCTCTCCAGTCCATCCTTAACTCTGCTGCCCGACTAATTCATCTCTCTCCTCGCTACTCCTCCGCTTCTCCCCTCTGTAAATCTCTTCCCTGGCTCCCATTCCCTCAGCATATCCAGTGCAAATTACTAATACTGACCTACAAGGCCATCTATAACCTGTCTTCATATATCTCTGAACAAATCTCCTGATATCTTCCCTCACGTAATCGTAATCTCCGGTCCTCCCAAGACCTCCTTCTCTCCTCCTTACTTATTCGCTCCTCATTCAACCGCCTCCAAGACTTCTGCCAAATATCCCCCATCCTATGGAATTCTTTGCCCCAACACGTCCGACTATCATCCACATTCAGATCCTTCAAACGGAAACTGAAAACCCACCTCTTCAGGAAAGCTTACAGCCTGCAATGACCCCGCTGCCTCCACACCACTACCGGAGCTACCGCCTCACCAACACCAGAGCTACTGCAACCCCCCCAACCTACTGTCTCCTTCCTCACCATCCTGTAGAAAGTAAGCCCGCAAGAGCACGGTCTGAAGACACCATAAAGAACAGTTCATCAGGATTTTGAATTTGCTAGAAAGAACAACAAATACAAACTATTAAAAATAAAATAACAGACACACAAATATAAAACCAGATCCAGAGAAAAGAGGACTAAAGAAAAGAGGCAAAACTGAGTTGTTCATTTAGTCTTCAGATATACTTACCAAATAATTGATGGTGTATGAAAATATCAGTTTTATTTGAAGACTAGCTGATGAGCCCGGCGTTGCCTGGGCATAGTAACCAACTGTGGTTAGTTATAACAAATTATAATGATTGTATTGCACATAAAAACATTTCACATCATACTGTATATTCAACACTACAGATTTGCAACACAAATTAACTAAACGATTACCCAAGTATTGATAGTATATTATTTTCAACTCATTCAAGAGCCTTTTGATAAACAACATTTTTGGTTTTTCCTTTCGGTGCAAAGATGAACAGATTTTTGGCAGTTCCAACTCTTGAACAGACCACGTAAAGTTGACCATGAGAAAAGCATGGAGATCGCAAATCGATCCCTACTACTTTCAAGGACTGTCCCAGAGTATTGTTAATGGACATTGCAAATAACAGTTGAACTGGAAACTGGAGGCTTTTAAAATAAAAAAAACAAATCAGATGGAATGAGTGGAATTCTTGGAATGAAAATGTCCTCTCCTTTGGCACATCCTGTTTCTGAGCTGTGTATCTAACCCTATCCTGTGTGATAATGTCTGCTGAGCTGTGTACCGAATCCTCTCCTGTGTGATACTTTCTGCTGAGCTGTGTATCTAATCCTATCGTGTGTTACTGACTGCTCAGCCGTGTATCTAATCCTATCCTGTGTGATACTGACTGCTGAGCAGTGTATCTAATCCTATCCTGTGTGATACTGTCTGCTGAGCCGTGTATCTAACCCTATCTTGTGTGATACTGACGGCTGAGCAGTGTACCTACTCCTATCATGTATGTTACTGACTGCTCAGCCGTGTATCTAATCCTATCCTGTGTGATACTGACTGCTGAGCCGTGTATCTAATCCTATCCTGTGTGATACTGACTGCTGAGCCATGTATCTAATCCTATCCTGTGTGATACTGACTGCTGAGCCGTGTATCTAATCCTATTCTGTTTGAACTTGAAACTGGAGGTGTATTTTGTGTGAGACTGTCTGCTGAGCCGTCTATCTAATACTATTCTGTGTGATACAGTGTGCTGAGCTGTGTATCTAAACCTATCCTGTGTGATACTGACTGCTGAGCTGCGTATCTAATCCTATCCTGTGTGATACTGACTGCTGAGCTGCGTATCTAATCCTATCCTGTGTGATACTGACGGCTGAGCTGTGTATCTAATCCTATCCTGTGTGATACTGACTGCTGAGCCATGTGTCTAATCCTCTCCTGTGTGATACTGACTGCTGAGCTGTGTATCTAATCCTATCCTGTGTGATACTTACTGCTGAGCCGTGTATCTAATCCTATCCTGTGTGATACTGGGCTCCCCCTGCAGTCTGTGTCAGAGGGTGGTCTGTGTTGGCCCGGAATAAATGGTTATTTCAAGCTTTGCAGAAGGACGATAACACCATAGAAATGATAAGAATAATAGGCAAAATTGTTTTGTGAATTGCAACGCGCGGGATTAAAATTTCGCCTTACAACATAGCCTATGACGCTCTCGGAGTCCAGACGTGTGACCGTGCAAAATTTTATGGCTGTAGCTGCGACGGTGCACATGCCAATCCCGGACATACACACATACATACATACATACTGTTGCGCTCACGCCTTGGCTGAATGGCGTGAGCCGGGGGGGTTGTGGCCCCACTGTGCCACAAACCAGGCTACCCTGGAAGGGGCGTGACTACGACAGCTACCTCGGTCTTCACTGGAGCCTCTGATGGTGAGGTCAGGCTTGTGCGGCAGGTAGCTGTCGGGTGCCACTCCAGGGTGGTGTCTGGCTGTGGCTGCTGATCCCACTCGGGGACAAGTCACTTGGACAGGTGTGGCTAACAGGCAGGCTGAGACACTGGGCAAGCATGCACGGCTTGGTACACTGGCAGGCAGGCACGGCTTGGAGACATGGCTTGAAGACACTGGGCAAGCGGGCACGGCTTGGAGACACAGGACAGGCGGGCACGGCTTGGAGACACAGGACAGGCGGGCACGGCTTGGAGATACAGGACAGGCGGGCACGGCTTGGAGACACAGAACAGGCTGGCGTGGTATGAGAAGGGGCAGGTAGGGACCTGTTCACACAGCAGGTGCAGGCAGGAGGGAGTGGTGTATGTTGGAACAGGATTTGGACCTGGTCACACAGGAGGTGCAGGTATGGATATAGGCAGGAGTGTGGAGTAGGCAGAGCCGCAGGAGTGCAGAGTAGGCTGGGCGGCAAGGGAGCCGGGCAGGCAGAGCGGCAAGGGAGCCGGGCAGGCAGAGCGGCTAGGGTGCAGATGCACAGATAGAGCGGCAAGGGTGCAGATTCACAGATAGAGCTGCAAGGGTGCAGATTCACAGATAGAGCTGCAAGGGTGCAGATTCACAGACAGAGCTGCAAGGGTGCAGATTCACAGACAGGGCTGCAAGGGTGCAGATTCACAGACAGAGCTGCAAGGGTGCAGATTCACAGACAGAGCTGCAAGGGTGCAGATTCACAGACAGAGCTGCAAGGGTGCCGATTCACAGACAGAGCTGCAAGGGTGCAGATTCAGAGACAGAGCTGCAAGGGTGCAGATTCACAGACAGAGCTGCAAGGGTGCAGATTCACAGACAGGGAGGACACAAGGAAAGATACAGCAAGGAAGGAAGCCACGGACAAGGAGAAAGGGAGACTAAGGTAGGACAGAGTACAGACAAGGTACTGGAACCAAAACTCAAGGGCCAGGATATTCAGCCTCCTGGCAAGCAGACAAGGTACAAGGCAAGACAAGAAGTATTCCTCCAGAGAAGGAGGAAATACACAGAACGGGGCCTGGCTTCCTCATCAGCAAGATACTAACTGAGATTAGACATTGCACAGGCAATGTTTCAGTGGGAGTGGCAAAACTAAATAGTCAAGGGCTCTAGGTGATTGGTCAGGGACAGATTAGGCAGGTGCACCCTGACTGCATAAGAACCAGAGAGTTCTGGCACCGCCCCCTATACACACAGTCAGGAAACATGGAGAGCAGAAGCACGGAGCACAGGACTGGCAACAGACAGATTTCACAGCATGGCTTGAAGCAGAAAGTAAGTTGGTGTGCGGGGGATGGGAGGCCATGCAGTGATGCCAGCAGGGTTGTTACACATACACTTTTTCCCCATTATGTACCTAGGGGCAAAATTGTTTGGTGAATTGGAACGCGCGGGGTTAAAATTTCACCTCACAACATAGCCTATGACGCTCTCGGGGTCCAGACGTGTGACTGTGCAAAATTTTGTGGCTGTAGCTGCGACGGTGTAGATGCCAATCCCGGACATACACACATATATACATACAAACACACACACACACACACACACACACACATTGAGCTTTATATATTAGATATGGATCCTTTAAATAATGAAAGAACTTGGTCTTGAAGATGACATCTGCACCTGAATTGGATTGGAAAGTTTTATTATTCCTTGTTGATATCTGCTCCATTGCTGGGAACAAGCATATTTATATTGATATTAATATTTATGTATATTTCTATATTTTTTACACTTATTGAAATTGTTCTATAATCTGTCTTATTAGGATGTTGTATAATGCTGATCACATTCTTGTATGAACTATGCACTTCTTTATGGTCACTTTCACTTATAGACTTTCTCTTGATTGGTTATCTTCGTTCCAGGAGTAATATTTATGTAATATTCACCTTCTATTCACTTTGGTTCCTGTGCTGTAAACATGTGCGCATGCTCGTGGCGTCTGCATTCCGGAGCATTGCTATCGGCGCCCGACACATGACGCTTGCAGGTAACAGTTGCTAGGGGATTGGATCCCTGACCCCTTGCATCATGTGGGAAACCTAGCGGTGATGCAGCATCAAGTGCTTAAGTTGCGTGCGCATGCACCATTTCATATTTATGATTATCGCTTACAGCTGTTACCGTTATATAAATAAGTAATAGGGACACACTTTTGTACGGCTCTCCGAAGAAGCCTATGCGAAACGCGCGTAGGATTGTAGGAGCTGGCAGTCCCTTGACACACTGTGCCCACCTGTAAAGGTGTATACATACAGTGGGGAAAAAAAGTATTTAGTCAGTCAGCAATAGTGCAAGTTCCACCACTTAAAAAGATGAGAGGCGTCTGTAATTTACATCATAGGTAGACCTCAACTATGGGAGACAAACTGAGAAAAAAAAATCCAGAAAATCACATTGTCTGTTTTTTTTTTCATTTTATTTGCATATTATGGTGGAAAATAAGTATTTGGTCAGAAACAAAATTTCATCTCAATACTTTGTGATATATCCTTTGTTGGCAATGACAGAGGTCAAACGTTTTCTGTAAGTCTTCACAAGGTTGCCACACACTGTTGTTGGTATGTTGGCCCATTCCTCCATGCAGATCTCCTCTAGAGCAGTGATGTTTTTGGCTTTTCGCTTGGCAACACGGATTTTCAACTCCCTCCAAAGGTTTTCTATAGGGTTGGGATCTGGAGACTGGCTAGGCCACTCTAGGACCTTGAAATGCTTCTTACGAAGCCACTCCTTCGTTGCCCTGGCGGTGTGCTTTGGATCATTGTCATGTTGAAAGACCCAACCACGTTTCATCTTCAATGCCCTTGCTGATGGAAGGAGGTTTGCACTCAAAATCTCACGATACATGGCCCCATTCATTCTTTCATGTACCCGGATCAGTCGTCCTGGCCCCTTTGCAGAGAAACAGCCCCAAAGCATGATGTTTCCACCACCATGCTTTACAGTAGGTATGGTGTTTGATGGATGCAACTCAGTATTCTTTTTCCTCCAAACACGACAAGTTGTGTTTCTACCAAACAGTTCCAGTTTGGTTTCATCAGACCATAGGACATTCTCCCAAAACTCCTCTGGATCATCCAAATGCTCTCTAGCAAACTTCAGATGGGCCCGGACATGTACAGGCTTAAGCAGTGGGACACGTCTGGCACTGCAGGATCTGAGTCCATGGTGGCGTAGTGTGTTACTTATGGTAGGCCTTGTTACATTGGTCCCAGCTCTCTGCAGTTCATTCACTAGGTCCCCCCGCGTGGTTCTGGGATTTTTGCTCACCGTTCTTGTGATCATTCTGACCCCACGGGGTGGGATTTTGCGTGGAGCACCAGATCGAGGGAGATTATCAGTGGTCTTGTATGTCTTCCATTTTCTAATTATAGCTCCCACAGTTGATTTCTTCACTCCAAGCTGGTTGGCTATTGCAGATTCAGTCTTCCCAGCCTGGTGCAGGGCTACAATTTTGTTTCTGGTGTCCTTTGACAGCTCTTTGGTCTTCACCATAGTGGAGTTTGGAGTCAGACTGTTTGAGGGTGTGCACAGGTGTCTTTTTATACTGATAACAAGTTTAAACAGGTGCCATTACTACAGGTAATGAGTGGAGGAAAGAGGAGACACTTAAAGAAGAAGTTACAGGTCTGTGAGAGCCAGAAATCTTGATTGCTTGTTTCTGACCAAATACTTATTTTCCACCATAATATGCAAATAAAATGAAAAAAAAACAGACAATGTGATTTTCTGGATTTTTTTTTCTCAGTTTGTCTCCCATAGTTGAGGTCTACCTATGATGTAAATTACAGACGCCTCTCATCTTTTTAAGTGGTGGAACTTGCACTATTGCTGACTGACTAAATACTTTTTTTCCCCACTGTATGTTTACTGTATGGTCTATTTTTTTTCAAAGAATTTGATTTCTCTGGTCGGATTTTTTGCTATCAGTGTGTTTTATGGGACTTTTTGTTTTACCTATGTCTTTCTGTTCTTTAGATACCTGGTTCATTGACTTGTGTATCTATATATATAGGTATCTTTTAATATATATTTTCTTCTGGTGTACTATATTAAATAAACTTTTATTTTTATATGACATTTCTCTGACTCCAATTGTTCTAATTTGTTACATAAATTAAAATGGCTGCTTATTCTGTTATACGCTAATGCAGAGAGACCCTACAAGACTGGCACCAAACCAGCAAAGGAACTGCCACAGACACACTTGGTGTAAGCCGCCCCTGCTAGGTGAGCCTTCAAAGGCCGGGATAATCTTCACCTAGCTCCCAGCAAATGGGAGGGGGACTTTGGCACAGCCCTTCCCAGGCCCGCTGTTGCTGGGTAGCTGGCATCTGGAGATACAGCCAAGAAAAGGAAGAAAGGTCCAGCTCCAGAAATTTAAAATCCAGGATTTTTATTGTATCATGTCTAAAATACATTCATGGCTGCTTGTGATCAAGTAACGGCAACAAAGTTCTCCGCATGGGGATATTCTCCAGGTCTCTGTACGCGTTTCTGGAGCTGGACCTTTCTTCCTCTTCTTGGGAGTCATTATACGTCCTGGCAGAGACGTGTCTGCGCTCAGAGCTTTTCAATAGTTCTTACGAACTTACAAGAGGTGAGCTGAAATTTATCTTTTTCAGTATCTGGAGATGCAGCCAATGCCTAGTCAAGAACCAGGTAAGCGCCTCTGCAAGAAACCATGGGAGTGTAGCATGAAGAAATAAGAAGAACCCTAAGATAAAACCTGAAACGAGAGTAACCAATACTGCTAGCAACACTCACTACCACAGCACATAGGAACTGCAATGCACAGCAAAGATCTGCAAAGACCTGCACATGGTTACATAGCCCGCCCAATGTTGAAGGAAATTATCAGGTTTTGATTACCTACTAATCACTCTGAGACAACCACTCCCTGCAAACCTGCACAGCAGAATGGACACAATCTCACTACTGCCTAGTACCAGACAGCAGTGTCCTGCTTTGCATGGCAACCGGGGAACATAGCATCTCATGTGAAATAGCAACACCGCAGAAGAAATGCTAGTCTAAGGGGGTCAGATTCCTTGTAGGAATGCTTGGACCTGACACCCATAATGTGGTGGTGCACCATCTTACTGGAAAAACTCAGGGAATGTGCCATGTTCAGTGCATAAAGAGGTCAACACATCATCATGTAGCAATTTCAGATATGCAGTGGCATTGAGGTTTCCATTGATGAAGAATGGTCCCACTGTCTTTGTACCCCATATACCACACCATACCATCAATTATGGGTGTCAAGTCCGAGCATTCCTACATGAACAGTTTCCTGGAAAGTGGATTGGTCATCGTGGGCCAGTTAAATGGCCACCAAGGTCTCCCGATCTGACCCCCTTAGACTTTTATTTTTGGGGTCATCTGAAGGCAATTGTCTATGCTGTGAAGATACGAGATGTGCAGCATCTGAAACAACAGATACTGGAAGCCTGTGCTAGCATTTCTTCTGCGGTGTTGCTATCAGTGTATCCAGAGTGGGAGAAGAGGGTTGCATTGACAATCCAACACAATGGGCAGCACTTTGAACACATTTTATAAGTGGTCAAAAACTTGTAAATAACTAATGAAAAAATAAAGTTACGTTAAAACCAAGCACACCATTGTTTTTCTTGTGAAATTCTCAATAAGTTTGATGTTTCACATTACCCTGTTCCCATTGAAAAAAGTAAAGTTGGATCTAAAATGGCTGACTTCAAAATGGCTGCCATGGTCACCACCCATCTTGAAAAGTTTCCCCCCTCCCATATACAAATGTGCCACAAACAGAAAGTTGATATCACCAACCATTCCCATTTTATTTAGGTGTTTCTATATAAATGGCCCGCTCTGTATATCCTGGTAGTCATGGACTATGTACCACGGTACCTGGAGGTGATACCACAACCACTCCTCTGCCAGGAGTATAGCCCGAGAGTCCATATTTTTCCAGACGGGCCTGCTAAAGGACATTTTGATGGGCCAAGGAACTCCTTTCATGACTAGAGTGATTATGGACTTGTGTAAGGCTCTCAAGACTACACAACTCAGGACGTCGTTGTACCATCTGCAGACAAATGTCTTTGCTAAGAGGTTCAACAAAATCCTAAAGTCCATACTCAAGAAGGTCCTGTAGAAGGCTGGCAGAGACTGGGATTGCATACTCCTGTATTTGCTGTTTTCTATAATGTTAGTTCTCTACGGTATGTTCACCATTCGAGCTGTCGTGCTGCCGGCACCCTTGATATTGCAAAGGAGACATGGGAAGCAGATGATACACTCCAAGAGAGTATCATCGAGCATGTGACCCAGACGAAGTGAAGTGGTCGAAAAACTGGGTGACGTCAACTACAAGGTCCACAAGCCAGGGAGAAAAAAACCCTACCAGGTGTACCACATTAACCTGCTTAAGCCGCAGAGACACAGGGAACCAGTGGAAGCTACGAGCCTTGAAGCCAATTCCGAAGTCAAGGTCGAGGAGATCACCATAGCAAAGACACTATCACTGGCTCAGAACAGTGCTGATAACTAGTGATGAGCGAGCACTAAAATGCTCAGGTGCTCGTTGCTCGGGTCGAGCAAATTGAAATGCTCGGGTACTTGACCTGTGCAACAAGCCCAATGTAAGTCTATGGGAAACCCGAGCATTTTTGCCGCGACCCCCCGGGGGTCTTTTTAGGGTCTAAAAACATCAAAAAAGATGGGAACAGTGCTCAAGTAACATGGGAACATCATGGGGAAAACCCCTAGAAGAATTTCTGACACCCAGGTCACTGCTGTGAACAATGTTGTCAGAGACTTACGCCACTTTTCCAGGCGCACAATAAAACATACAAAAACTAAACCAAAATTGATTTTCCTGGGAAATATGTTAAGGAACATCTTTTCCAGGGTTAGTGATTTGTCTTCAAGGCAAAATAAATCACCCAAAAAAAAAATGTTTCTCCACCACTTGGGCTATGTTCACACGTAGCGATTTTGATGCGTTTTTCAACTTTAGCATTGCTTTCAACCAACATAAACCTTCTCAAAAAAGTGAATAAACCAAAGCAAAAAAATCCAAATACAGATTTTTTAAAAAAATTGCTTTATTATATTATTTTTTTTAAAAAATGGGGAAAAGAGTCCAGCAAACAATAGACAAAAATATCTTACCATAAAAGATAGCGTTTACATGGTGGATACAAGGACCATAAATATATAAAACATACACATATAATCCTATTAATAATAAATATAAAGTGCAATGTAGGTCAGAAAATATCTGAGATAAAGTGCATAACAAGTGTAAACAGGATTATAACAGATAATAAATACAAGTGGTAAATGGCCCAAAGAATCTCCAGCTCCAAAGCACGTTTCGCCTGTTGTGGCTTTCTCAAGGAGTCAGCCAAGACAAATGTATTCACTGGGAGATTACATTTTAACTTTTTACAACCTTAGCTGGACATGTGGTGTGTGACACATCATCAGACACATCCTGTTTCATTTATGAAGGAGGGACTGTTAAAGGAGGAGGGCCATCAGGCGGACTTTATTATTCTTAAAGGGACAGCAGTTGGTCCTCACTATTTTTAAAGAGCCATTAGCCGGCTATGCTTTGTTGTTCCCTTTATTAAACAGTGTGTCTCCTATACTGTTATTGCCTGTGCATTGAATGCAAAGCTTGCCCCAAATTTGGATGCATCCCAATAACTCATTGAACAGACGTCCTGGATGGCCACATAAAACCAAAGTTCCAATTATTATTTTTTTTACTCCTAGAAAGTTTGCCCATGAAGTGAATGCAAGGCCTGCCCCAAATTTGGACACACCCCAATAACACAACAAACAGACATCCTGGATGGCCACATCAAACCAACGTTCCCATAATTATGATTTTTTTTTACTCCCATAAAGTTTTCCCATGAAGTGAATGCAAGGCATGCCCCAAATTTGGCCATCCCAATAACCCATTGAACAAACGTCCTGGATGGCCACATGAAACCAAAGTTCCCATTATTATGATTTTTGTGCTCCCAGAAAGTTTGCCCATGAATTGAATGCAAGGTCTGCCCCAAATTTGGACACACCCCAATAACACAGAAAAACAGACATCCTGGATGGCCACATGAAACCAAAGTTCTCATTATTATAAATTTGGTGGTCCCATACTGTTTAACAATTCATTTAATGCAAGGCCTGGCCCGCCCCAAAGTTTAACGCACCCAAAAACCCTTTGAACAGACGCTCTGGATGGAAACATGAAACCAAAGTTCCCATTATTATGATTTTTGTACTCCCAGAAAGTTTGCCTATGAAGTGAATGCAAGGCCTGCTCCAAATTTGGAAGCACTCCAATAACCGAAAAAACAGACGTCATGTATGCCCACATGAAACCAAAGTTCCCATTATTATGAATTTTTTTACTCCCATAAAGTTTGCCCATGAAGTGAATAAAGGCCTGCCCCAAATTTACATGCACCCCAATCCCCCTTGGAAGAAATGTGGAAGATGGCCTCCCAAAAATCTTTTCACAATTTAAAGGAACGGGTCCCCTATATTTTTAATGCCCATACACTAAGTGTATGGACTGACAAACATTTTCCCCTTGGGGGTACACATCAACATACTGTGTAAACTTTTTTTTTTACAGGCATCATATACACCCTTGAAAAAAATAACGTGGCTGTTGCACCACGGAACATGTTCACCCTGGTGATGTAGTGGTGGTGTCTGAAGAGTCATGGAGGATAGACTCCTAAAAATGTTTTCCCAATTTAATGGAGCGGGTCTCCTATACTTGTAATGCCAATACACTAAGTGTATGGGCTGACAAACATTTCCCTCTGGGGGAGACACATCAACATACTGTGTAAACATTTTTTTTACGGCCATTAAAAATACCCTTTAACACAATAATGTGGCTGTTGCCTCACGGACCACGGTCACCATGGTGATCTAGAGGTGGATGATGAAGATGAGGAGAAGGAGGAGGATAACAGCAAATAGCCAAAATCAGGAAGCGTATACCCATGTGTGAGTGTGAAGAGGTGCATGGGAATACACCTCCCAAAAAAAGACACTGGATTTAAGGTTATGTTTCGCTGTTATCATTCGGTGGTGTAGAGAAGTCTGGCCCAAACCAGCCCTTGTTCATTTTTATAAGAGTAAGCCTGTCAGCATTTTCAGTTGACAGGCGGATGCGCTTATTAGTTATAATTCCACCAGCGGCACTAAAAACCCACTCTGAGAAAAAGCTAAAGGCAGGGCAGGCCAGGACCTCCAAGGCATGGAGAGCCAGTTCATGCCACGTGTCCAGCTTGGATACCCAATAATTATAAGGCACAAAAGAATCAAGGAGGACGCTGGTACGGTCAGCAAGGTACTCCATCAGCATCTTTCAAAATTTTTCACTTCTTGTGACAGTACCCAGCGCATCAGGGCCACTGCGATGGGAGGGTCTGAGAAAACTCTCCCAGAACTTTGCCAGTGTTCCCCTGCCTATGCTAGATTGGAGTTGTGACTCTCGTCTGTACTCCTTGGTTGTCCAACGAACTGTGAAATCTGCCGCCAGCATTTTCACATGGGAATTTTTTTAATAATTCTGCAACAAGGGCCTTCTGGTACTGCACCATTTTAGTACACCTGCCTGCCTCTGGAAGAAGAGACTGAAAGTTCTCTTTGTAGCGTGGGTCTAGAAGTGTCACCAACCAGTAAGAAGTGTCACCCAAAATTTTGAGAATACGGGGGACTTGGGAAAGGCAATGCAAAATAAAGTCAGCCATGCGTGCCAGACTGGTAACAGGCAAGACTTCCATGTTCTCACCAAGAGGATGACTGACCATGCTCTTCTCCTCCTCCCTGTCCTCAGGCCATCCACGCTGAACAGATGGTATGACAGTTGTGCTTGTAGTACTGTCTATAGCACATGAAAGTAGCTCATGTTCTTCCTCCTCCTCTTCCTCATTGTCACCCAATCCACGTTGGGATGAGATGAGGCTGGGCTGTTTGTAATCACCCTGCATGGTTCCTTGCTCCATCACATCATGCTTTGCCTGCAATGCATCCTCTTTGATTGTGAGAAGAGAGCGTTTCAGAACACAGAGAAGCGGGATGGTGATGCTAATTATGGCGTAATTGACGCTCACCATCTTGGTGCACTCCTCAAAGTTTTGGAGGATGTTACATATGTCTGACATCCATGTCTACTCCTGAGGTCTTATGTGTGGAGTCTGAGCTGAATACCGACAGCCTTGTTGATGCTGGTAGTCAACAACTGCACTTTTCTGCTCACAAATCCTTTCCAACATCTGCAGTGTAGAGTTCCAATGCGTGAGGACATCACACAACAGTCGGTGAGCCGGAAGCTGAAAACACTACGAATAGTACGAAAGCACGGCCAGGGTGGTGGAAGCTGTAGCTGACTTTCTAAAATGGGCACACAGGCGGCATACTTTCACAAGCAGATCCGGCAGCTCCAGGTAGCGTTTGAGAAACCATTGAACAACGAGATTAAGCATATGGGCCAGGTATGGTATGTGTGTCAGCTCGCCTCGCCTCAGAGCCGCAACCAAGTTCCGCCCATTGTCACACACAACCATGTTTGGCTGTAGGTTCAGCGGTGTCAGCCACAGATCTGCCTGCTCTTTCAGAGCTGTCCACAACTCTTCAGCATTGTGCGGTTTGTCACCTAAGCATTTTAGCTTCAGCACAGCCTGTTGCCGCTTGGCTGAGACAGTGCTGCAGTGCTTCCAGCTTGTGACTGATGTGGTCATTTTGGAGATGGAGGCTGAAGAGGAGGAGGAAGTTCAGGAGCTGTAGACTCTGGGGGCAACCCTGATTAGCGTAGGGCCCGCAATCCTCGGAGTCAGGAGGATGTGTTCCATCCCAAGGTCCAACTGGATCCCGGCTTCCACTATGTTAACCCAGTGTGCCGTCAGCGGGATGTTCCATCCCTGCCTAGAAGCACTTGTCCACGTGTCCGTGGTTAGGTTGACTTTCCCAGTAACAGCATTGTTGAGGGCATGGATAATGTTGTCAGACACATGCTTGTGTAATGTGGGTACAGCACAACGGGAGAAATAGCGGCTGCTGGGGACCGAGTGCCTTGGGATGGCCGCCGACATCAGGTTACAGAAATCTTCCATCTCCACAAGCCTAAAAGGCAACATTTTGAGCGCAAGCAGATGAGAAGTGGGTGAATTTAGTAGTGTGGCCTGTGGGGCGTTGGCAGCGTATTTCCGCTTGCGTTCCAAGGACTGGGGTATGGACAACTGAATGCTGCGCTGGGACAAGAACGTGGACCTGCTTGATAATGGTGCTAGTTGAGTGTGTGCAACGACAGGTGCAGGGCAGGAGGCATCTTCGCTGGCACCATGGACAGGGGATTGGCTTGCACACGCAACAGCAGAAGAAGCACTGGTGTCATCCACAGACACTGTACCTGGACCTTGGGGTTCAGCCCACAAAGTCAGGTAATTTGCTGCTATGTGCGTGATCATGCTGGTGGTGGTCAGGCTGGTAGTTTTGCTACCCCTGCTGATGCGGGCATGGCAGGTGGTGCAAATGGCCTGTTTGGGGTTATTGGCAGAGTCTTTAGAAAACAACCAGACTCGGGATGACCTAACAGTTGTACTGGCAACTTCCGTCATGTTGGTGTTACGGGGAACGGTTGCCCGCCTTCTATTTGCGGCCACCACACTGCTTCTTAATGCCTGTTGGGGTGCTACGCCTCCCTCCCCCTGTGTGCTGCCATCCTCACTCTGCATGTCCTCCTCCTGCCAGCTTGGGTCAGTTACTACTGTATATCATCCAGCACCTACTCTGCCACTTCCACACTCTGGGCCAATTTCAGTTTGCCCATGGCCTTGCCCTCTGCATGCACCATCACCATCACGTCCACTTCCCCATCCCTTGGCACGCACTTCTCCCATTTTAAATGGACTGCAATATTTTGCACGTTCACTACAAATGCGAACTTATATGTGATCCGTGTGCAAGAAAACCACAGTTTAAAATATCTGGCATGTAGGTGACACCTTTTTTTTAAGCAAGCTGGTATCAATAACTAGACTAAGACACAGCAAAAACAGTTCAATGGAGCACAAAAATGCCCCAATTTTTAAACCGCAGATAGATGAGGTTTGTGATGGAGATACCAGACTTTCAATTATCTGGCCTGTATTTTTTAAAAAACAGCTAAATAGTGAGAATAACTAGGATAAGACATAGCAAAAAAACAGTTCAATTGAGCCAAAAAAAATGCCCCAACATTTTTAGCCCACAGATAGGTGAGGCGTGTGATGGAGATACCAGACTTTAAATTATCTGGCCTATATTTTTTTACAGCAAAATTGTGTTAATAAGTAGGCTGAGACACAGCACAAAAATAAATAAACGGAGGGCTGAAATGGCACTATTTTGAACACAATGATATGCCTGTGACGCAGATAACTAGGCTAACACACAACAAAAAAAATTCAATGGAGACCTGAAATGCCACAATTTTTAGCACAATGATAGGTGATCCGTGTGGCAGAAAACACAGTGTAAAATATCTGTGTAGGTAAATATTTTTTTAAGCAAACTGGTGTCAAGACCTTGTATAAGACACTCCAAAAAAATTTTACACTACCACAAAAATGGCAGAATTTTACCCGCACTCAGATGTGATCAGTGTGACAACCAAACTCTTGTTTAAAATAGCTAGAATTTATCGCTGTACTATGGAAAGGATCTGGCTGTATTCTGCAGTGCCAACAAGCAAATGGAGAAAAAAAAACGTGTGCTCTGGATTGCTTTTAAATAAAACAATCAGGATTAAGATGCAAAAACAAATTATTCCTGGCCGCTGATACCTGGGGCTATGTATATACGGTCAATATCTGTAATAGGCAGCAGCAGACAGTAATGGAATGGACCCTCTTGCTGTATGCAATAAAGTATGCCACATACACTGCCTGCCTACCTATCACTGATATCTATATACCCCGTAATTAGTCCTTAGAAGGACTGTTGGTTTAGCTGGATTTGTGGATTCAACAATGGTATACCCACACTAACAGATACCACACCTATTCTGTCCCTATCGCTGCAGCAACTCTCCCTACACTGGAGATTCCAGATCTGAGTGTGACGAGAAGGGCGGCACCAGGTCTGATATAGACCTGATGACACTCTGCGGCCAGCCAATCACTGTAATGTCACAATCAACATGGCTGCGGCATTACAGTGTGTGGCAGACAATCCCTGCATGTTGATTGGTGCTCTAAAGAGTGCCAAACATGCAGGGTGGTGACCCAAGCTCCTGCCGAGCAACCCCGAAAATGCTCGGCGCTCGCCGAGCATCGCGAGCATTACTGAGCATGCTCGTTCATCACTACCAATAACTGCTTTGGCGGAACCGAAACCTGTTTCCAGATTTGCTAGGATGCATGCAGGTCATCAAGCACGACGGCATCGCATGTACAAGTAAACCTAAAGCAGTATTGAATTCCTGAAGCCCACCGCAAAGTGATTTAGAAGGAGGTGAAGAGAATGTTGAGCATGGGCTCAACCAAATAACTATCTCCCCCTCTCTCTTACCCCCCCACCTCGCTTTATCTGCAGACATACTCCTTAACCTCAGACCTCTCCTACTAAAATACAATGCAAGACGATCACTCTCCTTCACCCACCTGCTTTCCCTTTCTCTGCTTCTTTTCACTGCTGGTGACATATCCCCCAATCCTGCCCCCCCCGCCTCATACATCCCACTATTCCTCACCCCTATCTTTCTCACACTAAGAGAAACTACTGCAATCCCTCAAACTTAAAACCTGTGCCACTGACCCCCTCCCTCCCTCACCCTCTTTCTGGCGCCCTCTGAAATGCTCGCTCCATCTGCAACAAGCTCCATGTGAGCCAAGACCTCTTTACCTCCCGCAACCTTTCCTTCCTGGCCCTCACTGAGACCTGGCTGACACCCCCTGACACAGCCTCCCCGGCCACGCTGAGTTATGGCGGCCTCCACTTTACCCACATTACTCGCCCTGGCAACAGACATGGTGGAGGAGTGGGTTTCCTCCTTTCTAAAAACTGCTCCTTCAACCCTATCCAATCCCCACCCTCCCTTATCCTCCCTTCTTTCGAGGTTCACTCTGTCCGTATTTACTCTCCCTCTAATCTCCAAATGGCTTTCATATACCGACAACCGAGCTCAGCCACTGCCTTCACGGACCAATTCTCCACTTGGCTCCTCCACTTTCTCTCTTCTGACATCCCCACCATCATCATGGGGGACTTCAACATCCCCATTGACACCCACCAGCCAGCAGCCTCCAAACTCCTGTCACTCACCTTATCCTTTGGACTTACTCAGTGGTCCTCCACAGCCACCCACACAGATGGACATACATTAGACCTCATCTTCACCCGCCTCTGTTCCCTATCTAATCTCACAACCTCTCCCTTCCCCCTATCTGACCACCATCTACTCACCTTCTCATCCTTGTCCTTCTCACCTGCCCCCCATGTCCAGTCACTAGCACATCCTCGCAGAAACCTCGCACACCTAGACATTCACAGACTCTCAGACTCTCTTCTACCTCTGTCCTCCATAGCTTCACTCCACAACACGGACTGTGCCACCGCTTTCTACAACGCCATCCTCACATCAGCCATATACTCAGTCCCTCCTCTCATGCATGGCAAAGTGCGACAAATCAATAGGCAACCCAGGCACAACAACCTCACCAAAAAACTTTGACAAGCATCCAGGGTCACGGAGCGGCGTTGGAAGTAAACATGCCTGCCAGACGACTTCATTGCTTTCAAACAAGCTACACTTGCCTTTAAATCAGCCCTAGCTAGACTTGCCTTTAAATCAGCCCTCACCTTTGCTAAACAGATCTATTTCACAAACCTTGTATCTTCATTATCCCACAACCCAAAACAACTGTTCAGCACATTTATCTCTCTCCTCCGCCCACCACTGCCACTTCCAACTCCCCTCATCTCTGCTGAGGACTTTGCCACCTACTTCAAAAACAAGATCGACCAAACAAGGCAAGCCTTTACAGTTCCACCACCCCAACCACTCCACATACCAGACCTCTGCCCTTCCCTAATAACCTCCCTCTCCAACATCACTAAAGGAGAGCTTACTCATCTCCTTTCCAAATCACACCTCACCACCTGTGCACTTGACCCCATCCCTTCCCACCTGCTCCCCAACCTCACTAACATGATCATTCCAGCCCTAACCCATCTCTTCAACCTATCCCTAACTTCTGGTACCTTCCCCTCTGCCTTCAAACATACCACCATAACACCCATCCTCAAAAATTCAAACCTTGACCCAACTGCTATGCCCAGCTATCGCACCATATCACTGCTCCCGTTTGCTTCCAAACTCCTTGAACAGCATGTGCATGCTCAACTTTCCTCCCACCTCTCATCTAACTCTGTTATGAATGAGTCACCGTAGGAGGCAAAAACAGAAATACTAGCTAAGTCCAGAAAACCAGAGAAGTTGGCAGCTATCGAATTGCAGACCCCTGAACCTATCAACAACAAATAGCAGCAGCCGTGGGGGGCTCCCACGGTGCCCTAGACCCCTCGATCACAGCTGGAGAACTAAATAGCCTAAAGACAGAAAGGGAAATCTAAACTTCCCCAGAGCAGACCCCAAAGCAATAGGCAGCCCCCAACATATAATGACGGTGAAGCAAGATGAAAAAACACTCACACAGATAGAAAGATAGGCTGAGCAAATGATGGGGCCCAAGCTAACTAAATAGGACAGGATAGAAAAGCTGCTGTCTGCAATCCGCGAAAAACCCTATCAAAACAAGAGCCAACAGACTGATAGGGAAAAAAGCCCTGAAGTCGCTAGGCTTCAAAAAGACTATATCAGTACTCAGGTATTTTCTGAAGACAAAGCAAAAAGGAATTCAGCTCACCCCAGCAGGGAATGACAGAAATCCAGAAAAACAAGGCAAAACAAAACCAAAACACAAATGCAAAAAGCAGAGCAGAAAACTTAGCTTTTGAGGAGCAGGAATCAGACTGGTCTCCTAGAATCCCTCAGAGAAATCACCCGCAAGGCAGAAGGGCGTCGGCTGCCTTATATCCAGTCAGCAATTCCAGTCACCCAGTCATCATCATTCTGCTCAGGTGCTTGGTAATCAGCCTCACTACCTTCCTTCACCAGAAGAGGGAGTTCATCAGACCTCAATGGTGAAGGGGAAAATGAACTCACAACAGTACCTCCCCCTTGAGGAGGGGTCACCGAACCCTCATCCATGCCACCAGGGCAATCAGGGTGAGCCCGATGAAAGGCACGCACCAATCTTTTGGCATGAATATCAGAGGCAGAGACCCAGGAATTATCCTCCTGACCATAACCCTTCCACTTAACCAAATACTGGAGTCTGCGTCTAGCCAGACGGGAATCCAGTATCTTCTCTACCTCATATTCCATGTTACCTTCAACCAATACAGGGTCCGGAGGTGCCACCCCAGGAACAACTGGTTCAACAAACCTCTTCAACAAGGACTTATGAAACACATTATGGATTTTAAATGTGACAGGAAGAGCCAAACGAAAAGAGACCGGATTAATAATCTCCAAAATCTTGTAAGGTCCAATAAATCTAGGCTAAAACTTAGGAGAAGCCACCTTCATAGCGATATTTTTTGATGATAACCAAACCATATCACCAACCTTAAACTGGGGACCAATGGTCCTATGTCAGTTGGAAAACCGCTGGGCCTTTTCCTGGGAGAGAGATAACTTATCCACCACTTGGTCCCAGATCTGGTGCATTCTCTCCACTACAGTGTCAACACCTGGGCAGGCAGATGGCTCCACCTGCCCTGAAGAAAATCGAGGATGAAACCCAAAGTTACAAAAAAAAGGTGACATCAAAGTGGCAGAACTAGCTCTATTATTTAAAGCAAATTCGGCCAAGGGCAAAAATGAAACCCAATCATCCTGATCAGCGGAAATAAAACATCTCAAATACGACTCCAAGGTCTGGTTTGTTCTTTCCGTCTGCCCATTGGTCTGAGGGTGAAAAGCAGAGGAGAAGGACAACTGAATTCCCAGCTTGGAACAGAAAGTCCTCCAAAATCTAGACACAAACTGAACTCCTCTGTCAGATACAATGCTCTCAGGAATCCTGTGCAAGCGAACCACCTGTTGCAAAAACAGGGGCACCAACTCAGAGGAAGATGGCAACTTAGGGAGTGGTACAAGATGAACCATCTTAGAGAACCTATCACAAATCACCCAAATAACAGTCATTCTCTGAGAGACAGGCATATCAGAGATGAAATCCATTGAAATATGAGTCCATGGCCTCCTGGGGACCGGCAAAGGCATCAACAACCCACTAGAGCGAGAACAAGGTTTAGACCGGGAGCAAGTCCCACAGGACTGCACAAAATTCCTGACATCACGAGACAAGGCGGACCACCAAAAAGACCGACTCACCAGATCTCTAGTACCAAAAATACCTGGATGACCAGCCAATGCAGAGCAATGAACTTCAGACATCACTCTCTTCTTCCACTGGTCAGGAACATACAACTTTCCACTGGGACAACGCTCAGGTTTGTCCTCCTGGAACTCTTCCAGAGCACGTCTCAAATCGGGCGAGATGGCAGAAAGAACTACCCCTTCACCTAAGATGGTAGCAGGCTTGGTCACCACAGGAGAATCAGCAAAGAAGCTCCTAGAGAGGGCGTCTGCCTTGACATTCTTAGTGCCAGGAAGAAAAGAGACCACAAAATCAAAACGTGTAAAAAACAAGGCCCACCTAGTCTGTCTAGGGTTCAAGCGTTTGGCCGACTCCAGGTAAAACAAATTCTTGTGGTCAGTGAGGACCATGACTTGATGTTTAGCTCCCTCCAACCAATGTCTCCACTCCTCAAATGCCCATTTCATGGCTAACAGTTCCCGATTCCCCACATCATAGTTACGTTCAGATGGAGAGAACTTTTTGGAAAAGAAAGCACAGGGATTCATTTTAGATGTTACAGGATCCTTTTGGGACAAAACAGCTCCTGCACCAATCTCAGAAGCGTCCACCTCTACCTGGAACGGGAGTGAGACATCAGGTTGCCGCAAAACCGGGGCGGAGGTGAATCTTCGCTTCAGCTCCTGAAAGGAAGAAACAGCCTCCGGAGACCAATTCAACACATCAGCACCCTTCTTAGTCAGATCAGTCAATGGCCTGGCAATACTAGAAAATTTTGCTATAAATTTCCGATAAAAATTAGCAAAACCCAAAAACTTCTGGAGGGCCTTCAAAGAAGTGGGCTGAACCCAATCATAAATGGCCTGTACCTTGGCTGGGTCCATTTCAATAGTTGACGGAGACAAAATAAATCCCAAAAATGAAATCCTCTGTACCCCAAAAAGGCATTTCGATCCTTTGACATACAGGGAATTCTCCCTCAAGATCCGGAACACAGTCCGAACATGTTCCACATGAGAATCCCAATCCTTGGAGAAGATCAAAATATCATCCAGATAGATAATCAAAAATTTATCCACAAAGTCTCGGAAAATGTCGTTCATGAAGCACTGGAAGACAGAAGGGGCATTAGTGAGCCCAAAAGGCATCACCAGGTACTCAAAATGTCCCTCCGGAGTATTAAACGCCATCTTCCATTCATCCCCATGCTTAATGCAGATAAGATTATACGCCCCCCCTGAGATCAAGCTTGGTAAACCAGCAAGCACCTTTAACTCTGGAGAATAGATCCGAAATCAGGGGTAACGGATACTGTTATTTTGTTGAGTGCACGATAATCAATACAAGGCCTTAATGAACCATCCTTTTTGGCCACGAAAAAAAAACCGGCACCTAAGGGTGAAGAGGATGGTCTAATATGACCCTTCTCCAACGCCTCCTTAATATAGGATCGCATAGCCTCGTGCTCGGGTACAGATAAATTGAAGAGCCGACCCTTGGGAAATTTACACCCCGGGCTCAGTTCAATTGCACAGTCATAACTCCTATGAGGAGGCAAAGACGCAGACTCATTCTCACTAAATACATCATAAAAGTCCGCCAAATAGTCAGGAACATCATGCGACTGAGGAGAGGTGGAAAAAACCGGAGCCTCACTAAGGGCACACCAACAACCCCAACTCACCACAGACACAGATTTCCAATCCAAAACTGGATTATGAATTTGCAACCAGGGAAACCCCAGAACAATGGTATCATGCAAATTATGCAACACCAAAAATCTGCAATTTTCTTGATGGTCTGGGGCGACCCGCATTACCACCTGGGTCCAAAACTGAGGTTTATTTTTCGCCAAAGGAGTAGCATCAATCCCCCTCAAAGGGATAGGCGTCCGCAGAAGCGTCATAGGAAATCCACAACGTTTAGCAAAATCCAAGTCCATTAGGTTCAGGGCTGCTCCCGAATCCACAAAAGCCTTGGCGGAAAATGTGGACAGGGAGCAGATCAGAGTAATTGCCAGAAGAAGCTTAGGTTGAACACCACCCACAGAAAACATGTGTGCAAAACGTTTCTCTCGTTTAGGACAGACAGAAATAATATGCGAGGCATCTCCACAAAAAAAACACAGCTTATTACGCCTTCTGAACTCCTGACGTTGCTCCCTCGACAAAACTCTATCACATTGCATAGGTTCAGACACTTGTTCAACAGGTGGCAACACCTCTCGTGCAGTCCTGCGTTCACGTAAACGCCGATCAACCTGAATGGCTAATGACATAGAATCGTCAAGACCAGAGGGAACAGGAAATCCCACCAAAGTATCTTTTACGGCTTCTGACAAACCCTTCCGAAAGAGAGCTGCCAAGGCATTATCATTCCAGGTAGTTAGGACCACCCACTTTCGGAATTTTTGATAGTACAATTCTGCAGAATCTCGACCCTGGCTCAATGCCAACAGGGTCTTTGCAGCCTGATCAATAGCATTAGGTTCGTCATATAACAACCCCAAGGCTTGAAAAAATGCGTTCACATTAGTCAGAATAGGATCATCTGGTTTCAAAGAAAACGCCCAATCCTGGGGATCACCACGCAGCAAAGAGATGACAATTTTAACCTGCTGCGCGGAGCTCCCTGACGAATTAGGCTTCAAGGCAAAAAATAATTTACAATTATTTTTGAAATTCAAAAATTTAGACCGATCCCCAAAAAACACATCAGGAGTAGGGATCTTTGGTTCAGCAGCATATGAATGAGCAAGGTAGGCGGAAATTCCCCGCACTTCCGCAGCGAGCTGCTCCACACAATCAGACAATTGCTTTATCTCCATTGAGAGAAAAAAAAAATTCCCCCTATGGCCTCAGAGATATAGAGGAAAAAATATACACAAAGAAATTCTGACACTTTTTTCTTTTTTTTTTTTTTTTTTCTTTTTACAATTCTTTCCTGCTATTGAGTACCCTAGGATCTGCGGTATGGCGGGTGATTCTGTTATGAATGAGTCACCGTAGGAGGCAAAAACAGAAATACTAGCTAAGTCCAGAAAACCAGAGCAGTTGGCAGCTATCGGACTGCAGACCCCTGAACCTATCAACAACAACTAGCAGCAGCCGTGGGGGGCTCCCACGGTGCCCTAGACCCCTCGATCACAGCTGGAGAACTAAATAGCCTAAAGACAGAAAGGGAAATCTAAACTGCCCAAGAGCAGACCCCAAAGCAATAGGCAGCCCGCAACATATAATGACGGTGAAGCAAGATGAAAAAACACTCACACAGATAGAAAGATAGGCTGAGCAAATGATGGGGCCCAAGCTAACTAAATAGGACAGGATAGAAAAGCTGCTGTCTGCAATCCGCGAAAAACCCTATCAAAACAAGAGCCAACAGACTGATAGGGAAAAAAGCCCTGAAGACGCTAGGCTTCAAAAAGACTATCAGTACTCAGGTATTTTCTGAAGACAGAGCAAAAAGGAATTCAGCTCACCCCAGCAGGGAATGGCAGAAATCCAGAAAAACAAGGCAAAACAAAACCAAAACACAAATGCAAAAAGCAGAGCAGAAAACTTAGCTTTTGAGGAGCAGGAATCAGACTGGTCTCCTAGAATCCCTCAGAGAAATCACCCGCAAGGCAGAAGGGCGTCGGCTGCCTTATATCCAGTCAGCAATCCCAGTCACCCAGCCATCATCATTCTGCTCAGGTGCTTGGTAATCAGCCTCACTACCTTCCTTCACCAGAAGAGGGAGTTCATCAGACCTCAATGGTGAAGGGGAAAATTAAATTACAACATAACTCCCTCCTTATTGCAAAGGAATGGGGAGACAAAAAAGCACAATAGGGTCTTATCCACGTTACAAAGGAGGAATATAATGAAAAACTTGCTCACCTGGTTAGGATGAGATAAGCGCATATAGTCTGGCGGCTGCTGCAGAACCACAGGTCCTTAGTGACCAGAATAAGTTATACATTCAATGGGAATTTGCAGTTAAAACTCCGCGCTGCCACAGGGATAAATTATAGGGAGAGAGATGTCTTCATTTGACAGTGGCTTTATTCAACGCGTTTCAGGGGTCTCATGCCCTCTTCATCAGGAAATACCTTCATCAGTCCGATTGATCATATACCTAAACATGTTCCTAATAGATCCATGAAATTAAATAGAAAAGAAGTGTACTGGATCTATAAATTAGGTAGCCTGAAACCACAAGGCGCAGAGTTTTAACTGCAAATTCCCAAACTCCCTCCTTGACATCCTGCAATCTGGCTTCCGCCCCCACCACTCTACTGTAACTGCCCTGACCAAAATTACCAATGACTTACTCACAGCCAAAGCTAACAGACAGTTCTCCATCCTCTTCCTTCTCGACCTGTCCTCTGCCTTTGACACAGTTGACCACTGCCTACTGCTACAGATTCTTTCTTCCCTTGGCATCAAAGACCTTGCCCTGTCCTGGATTTCCTAATACCTTTCTGACTGCACATTCAGCATTTCCCACTCCCACACTACCTCCTCATCCCGCCCCCTCTCTGTTGGAGTCCCCCAAGGCTCTGTCCTGGGGCCCCTACTTTTTTCCATCTATACTCTTGGCCTAGGACAACTCATAAAGTCCCATGGCTTCCAGTACCACCTGTATGCAGATGACACTCAGATCTACCTCTCTGGCCCAGATGTCGCCTCTCTGCTGCCAGAATCCCGGAGTGTCTATCAGCCATATCCTCCTTTTTCACCTCTCGCTTCCTAAAACTCAATGTAGACAAAACTGAACTCATTATCCTTCCTCCATCTCACATATCTTCCCTACCCGATCTATCTATTATGGTAAACGGCATCACGCTCTCTCCTGCACCAAAAATCCGCTGCCTCGGAGTAACTCTCGACTCTGCCCTGTCCTTCAAACCACACGTCCAAACTCTTGCCACCTCCTGTTGCCTCCAACTCAAAAATATTTCCAGAATCCGTCCCTTCCTCAGCCCTCAATCTACTAAAACTCTTGTACATGCCCTCATCATCTCCTGCCTTGACTACTGCAACACTCTCCTCTGTGTCCTCCCTGCTAACTCTCTTGCACCACTCCAGTCTGTCCTCAATTCTGCTGCCTGCCTAATCCACCTCTCTCCTTGCTACTCCCCTGTCTCTCCCCTCTGCAAATCCCTCCATTGGCTCCCAATTCCCCAACGAATCCAGTTCAAACTATTAACACTGACCTACAAAGCCATCCACAACCTTTCCCCTCCCTATATCTCTGAACTAATCTCCCAATATCTTCCCTCACGTAATCTCTGATCCTCCCAAGACCTCCTACTCTCCTCCACACTTATTCGTTCCTCACACAACTGCCTCCAAGATTTCTCCCGAATATCCCCTATCCTCTGGAATTCCATGCCTCAACACGTCCGATTATCCACCACACTCGGATCATTCAAACGGAACCTGAAAACCCATCTTTTCAGGAAAGCTTACAGCCTGCAATAACCATTCTGCTACATCACCACCGCCTGAGCTGCCGCCTCATCACCACCAGAGCTGCTGCATCCCCGACCTTCTGTCTCTTCCCCACTATCCCGTAGAATGTAAGTCCGCAAGGACAGGGTCCTCTCCCCTTTGTGCCAGTCTGTCATTGTAAATATGTTTACTGTTAACGATATCTATAACTTTGCATGTAACCCCCCTTCTCATGTAAAGCACCATGGAATTAATGGCGCTATATAAATAAATAATAATGGGCGTCATTCAGGAGTCAAAGAGCGGCTGATTTAGTCCCATTGTCCTTGTGGCAAAGCCCATGGAGAATGATGCTTTCGTAATGAGTATAGGAAGCTGAATGAGGTGTCCAGTTCAATGCGTATCCAATGACCTGTGTTGATGAGCTCATTGAGAGGCTAGGATCAGCCAGATACATCACCACCATTAACTTAACAAAAGTTTACTGAAAAATTCACATGACGGTTGCTTCCAATATACCAAAATGCCTTTTTTTGCTGCAAGGAGCCCCAGCCACCTCCTAGAGAGCCCCCCCCAAATGTACAATGCAGCTTACCTGGACGATACTGTGATCTTCAGCTCAGATTGGGGAAGTCATCTGCAGAAAGTCCAGGCAGTTCTGGATCTGCTGAGGATGGCGGGATTTACCATAAATCCAAAGAAGTGTGCCATGGGGAAGGAGGAGGCAAAATACTTAAGATAAGTTGTCAGAAGAGGCGAAATAAAGCCTCAAGAGAACAAAATAGGGATGATCCAAAATTGGCTGCAACCAGTCTCCAAGAAACAGACTCTAATGTCCAAGGTAGTGAAACCACTGTTCTGTGGACCGAGGAGAGCCTAAAGCGGTGTGACTAGGTTAAACATCTGACTCTTTGCTTGAGACCCAGAAGGTGTGGCTAGACTTGGCTCCAGATGGATGCCAGGTGCTGCTCCAGGTCAGACCTCGGAATCACGGTAGCTGACTCCCAAAGGGGCAGTAAGTTTGAACAGCCAGAAATAGGAAGACTTGGCTGGTACAGGCAGGCCCCGGAAAGTATATTGAAAGGCAAGGCAGGTACAGGTGGGAACAGATGGTGTACGGGCTTGCACGGAAGGTGCTGGCAGGTATAGCTGGCATGCAGTCAGGCACGGCAGGTTCAGGCAGATACGGCTGATATACAGGTAAGCATGGCAGGTGCATACTCTAAAGATCCAAAAACAATACTATGGCCCCGTTCCAGTCTACTTAATTGATAGGTATCTCACTTGTGTGCATGTTTAGAGAGACCTGTCAATCACCTCTATACTGTGTACAGAATTCATTGCGCATGTAGCTGAAAGTACATTTTTAAACTTTCACTTTGCAAGCTGACAGACAAGATGCTAAAATCCTAAGCTATACAGTTGTAAGCTGTGCTGTATTTGTTCCTGAATAAACATATTCACTGTTGAATGGCTGGAGTCTGGACAGTACAGAGATTAATCTACTGCCAACAGGTTATGGACCCAGAGACTCAGGAAACCAGAATCCCAAAGACCCAGAGAACAGCCCAGAGGAGAGAGAACAACAGTTTACTAGGAAGAATAAGCAAAGACGGCCACCAGCAGCAACTCTGTGAAGTTCACAGTGCCAAATCTGACTAGCCAGAACTACAAATCCTGGAAATTCAAGATAACGATAAAGATGCTGCTAATAAGAGAAGGTAGCTAGAAATACACACAGGAGCCTAGACCTGACCCACTTCCAGAAGACTGGGTAGAGAAGGATCAAACAGCACAAAGCACTATCTCCCTCAGTATAGATGATGATCAGATTGTGCATGTATGTAAATGTGAAACTGCAGAAGAAATGTGGGAACAGCTGCAGAAAGTGCATGAAAGGATAAATCTCAGTACTAAGCTCTATTTAATGAGAAATCTATATCATTCTAACGCTATATGTGCATGTTGCGTATTTGCTTGCAGAATTTTCTGCAAGGTTTCTGCATCTCTTGGCAGCAAAAAGATTGCGGAAAAATACGCTGCATTTTTATTGCGTTTTTGCATGCTTTTTTTTCTGTGCATTAAATAGGTCAAAAGCACAAAAAAATTTGACATGCTGCAGGAAAAAAACACACTGCAAATATGCGCAGAAATTTACTGATCATGTGTACACTTCAGGATTGTCATTGAATAAACTTGCATAAGTATTCCATTGTGTTTTGGACCATTTACGCGCGGAAAAAAACTCAGTGAAAATGCATCAAATACGCAACTTGCGCACATAGCCTAAGCTAAATAAGGCCCAAGATAAGCAGAATTACATAAGAAATACTTTTGTACTTGGGGAAGATCTAAAGGCTTTCCATGTTGCTGCACTACTACTACTAAAAACTATGACACACTTGTTACTGCACTAGATCCGTGTCCAGATTATGCGCTTACATTGGAGTATGTCAGAGAAAAGCTTGTAGATGAGTATAAGCGAATGACAGAAAGTGTAAGCAGCAGTTGGGTATCCAAAGCTGAATCTGCTTTAAAATCCCAAGATCTATAAAAAGTAAAAGTAATTTTAAGGAAACACATGAGTATGTGGTCTAATAGAAATCAGGACACCTTAAGGCTGACTGCAGGGTCTGGAAAGCTAGAATGAATCAGCTAAAACGCAAGGAAAGTGTATACACTTCTAAACATGAACAGCACAAGATTTGTATCCATGTATGGCAGAGGCGTCTTGCACATAGACACCCAGAAGCAATAAGAAACTTAGTTCAAAAACAAAATTCTGTTGGTATTACAGTCGATCTGTGTAATCAGACAATTACATGTACTAGCTGTCTTAAAGGGACAATGTCAAGAAAATCCTTTCCTAAGAAAGTCAGAACAGCTTCTGGACTTAATACACATAGATGTTTGTGGTCCAATGAGCACTCAAACTCCTGGAAGGAAGAGATATTTTCTCACATTTATCGATGTTTATTTAAGATATACATTTGTCTATCTGCTTCACAGCAAAGACTAAAGCTCCCATTACACATAACGATGTCCCAGCGATCCCACCAACAATCCGACATGATGGGATCGCTGGGACATCGTTAGGCTGATCGCTGGTGAGCTGTCACAAGACAGCCCCAGCGATCAAGATCAGCGACGCTGGACGCTGGTTTCTGATGTAAACATCAGGTATCCAGGAGCCGCGGCTCCTGGATACCCGCTATTTACCTTGGAAACCGGTGTACACGTGACCATTCCCACGTCAGCGCTCCCATAGACTTTAATGTGTTTTTGGGTGAATTTTGTGCGCATTGCGTGAGCATGCGTTTTTTTGAGACAGGTCAGACGTACAAAAAATGCAACAGGATGCATTTTGTGCGCCCAGGCACACACTACAAAAAAAGCATGCGCATAAAAACGCGTACAAACGCATGCCAATGCGCACTCATGTTAAGTATAGGGAAAAAACGCATGCGCACAAACGCAGCACAAAAAACGCAAGTGTGAAACCAGCCTAATAGCTATAGCTGCAGTACAAAAGATGTTTATCAGACATTTGGACATCAAAACTGCCTTTTTAAATAGTGACATTGAAGAAGACTTGTACATGGCTCAACCTGAGGGTTATATCAAATAGGGTGAAGAGAATCTCGTTTGCAAACTACAAAAATTTCACTATGGTCTTAAGCAATTGACAAGAGCATGGATCCCCAAAATGAACAAAGCCTTATTGGGAGAAGGATTTAAAAGAGTTCAAGCAGAACCGTGTTTATACACAAAATGTACAGACGGAAATTGGATGTATATTCTCTTATATGTAGCTATGTGATTATTGTTCATCAAGAGGAAACAGAAATTGCAAAGATTGCTAAAATTCTGAATCAGCATTTTGAAACTAAAGAGCATGGAAATGTGACATATTATCTAGGAATCAAGGTCCAAAGAGAAGAAGATGGAAGCTTTCTTCTAAGCCAAATTGCAAACATCAACTAAATTCTGAATCAGATTGGAATGCCGGAAGCCAAAGGTATATTAACCCCAATGAAACCATCCTTGTTGAAGTTGGAAGGAGAAGATGATCGGTTACCTAACAATGAGATAAACGAAAAAAAGTAGTTTAACTAAATGGAGGATACCAGAATGTACCGTACATCTATGGAAATGAAAGATCGTCTAATATTTTGTAATATCAGCCTGATGAAGGGAGGTAAGCAGTCCCGAAAGCTTGCTTTGTAACATCATTCACTATATTTTGTTAGCCATTAAAAGGTATCACACCCACAAGATTCCTATTTTGTTTCTCTCACTGAGAGCACTTCATATATATATTCTGACAATGAGAAACACAGATAGGCAGTGGGGGCACTTCTATACATAGCAACTATGAATCGACCAGACATTGCAGCAACAGTTGGAATTCTCTGCAGATTTGTGGAAAAACCATGGCAAAAAGACTGGAATGCTGTTAAGAGAGTTCTTCGATATTTGAAATATAGTCAAGACATTAATGTAAGGATGTCTGGGAGAGGACATCTAAAACTCAAAGGCTATGTGGATGCAGGCTAGGCTAGTGATTCTAGTGATCGTAAACAGACAAGCAGCTATTTGTTCAATTGTTCAAGCTTGGAGAAAGTTCATTTTCTTGGTCTATCAGAAAACAGTGGTCTGTAGCCTTGTAATCTACAGAAGCCGAGTATGTGTCTGCAGCCCATACAAGAAAAGAGGTCATTTGGTTAGACCAATTATTAAGTGATCTTGGTAAGCCATCAACTCAACTGACGGTGATTTATGAAGACAAAAAAGGATGCATTAAACTTGCATGTAGTGAGAAGATCAATGCGAGAACCAAACACATTGACGTTATACATCATTACCTGTGTGATTTGACAGAACATGACATTATTTTTTTTTCATTGCGAGTCTGACCAGATGATAACTGATGCTATAATAAAATAAAAAATAAGGGCAATTCCGGGAACCAAGTCACTTTACTCTGTGTGTAATTTCAACCTAAATCCTCAGAAATAGCCTTGTCGGATGTTTTATGGGTTATGCATGCATAAAAGAGAGTATATTGTATCATTAAGAGTAACAGGAAAAACAGCACTCAACCGATCCTTCTTTCAAGATGTGGTTTAAATTCATTACATAGGTGACATTAGTATTTGCAGAGGTGCAGGTGTCAGGGGAGTTTTTCATGAAAAATAAGACCTGCCGGACTACGGCCATTTCAAGCCTTGTTGGTGCTTTTACAGGTCCAGCAGAAGCGCCAGCAATGCATGAAACAGTCACAGATAACTCTTCCAAAACTCTTTCTCATATAAACACCTCTCCTCCTAAGCCATGCACCCCTCACTTCATCACGTGCAGTTCCTCTATACTGCCGCTCACCGGACCCTATACAGCAGTAAGGGCAGTAATGCCCTGATGGCGGTCCTGTCTGTAGGAGTAGGGTACCGTTCTGGTACTTGACCCAAACTTTTTTTTAAAAAGTTTGGCCAAAATAAATACAGAAAATTAAATAAATTCTGTAAAAAGCAAATCAAAACAGCAAAGATTGAGACAGAGAGACTCATTGCCAGAGAAATTAAAAATAAACCCAAAATATTCTTTAACTACATAAATAGTAAGAAACTAAAAAATGATAGTGTTGGCCCCCTTAAAAATAGGCTGGGTGAAATGGTGGATGAGGATGAGGAAAAAGCCAATATGCTAAATGACTTTATTTTCGACAGTATTTACACAAGAAAATCCCATGACGGATAACATGATTAGGGATACAAATTCTCCGTTAAATGTTACCTACTTAACTCAGCAGGAAGTACGGCGGCGTCTAAAAATCACTAAAATTGACAAATCCCCGGGCCCGGATGGGATACACCCCCGAGTACTGCAGGAATTAAGCACAGTCATAGATAGACCATTATTTTTAATCTTTAAAGATTCCATAATAACAGGGTCTGTACCACAGGACTGGCATATAGCAAATGTGGTGCCAATATTCAAAAAGGGGACAAAAACTGAACTTGGAAATTATAGGCCAGTAAGTTTAACCTCAACTGTGGGTAAAATCCTGGAGGGTTTTCTAAGAGATACTATACTGGAGTATCTGGAGAAGAATAACCTTATGACCCTATATCAACATGGGTTTACAAGGGACCGTTCCTGTCAGACTAATCTGATAAGCTTTTATGAAGAGGTAAGTTCCGGACTGGACCAAGGGAATGCAGTGGACGTGGTGTACATGGACTTTTCAAAAGCTTTTGATACGGTGCCACACAAAAGGTTGATACATAAAATGAGAACAATGGGGATAGGGGAAAATATGTGTAGGTGGGTTAAGAGCTGGCTCACGGATAGGAAACAAAGGGTGGTTATTAATGGAGCACACTCGGACTGGGTCACGGTTAGCAGTGGGGTACCACAGGGGTCAGTTTTGGGCCCGCTTCTTTTTAACATATTTATTAATGACCTTGTAGGGGGCATATAGAGTAGAATTTCAATATTTGCAGATGACACTAAACTCTGCAGGGTAATCAATACAGAGGAGGACAATTTTATATTACAGGAGGATTTATGTAAACTAGAAGCTTGGACTGATAAATGGCAAATGAGCTTTAATGGGGATAAATGTAAGGTCATGCACTTGGGTAGAACGAACAAGATGTATAATTATGTGCTTAATTGTAAAACACTGGGCAAAACAGTCACTGAAAAAGACCTGGGTGTATGGGTGGACGACAAACTCACATTTAGCGGCCAGTGTCAGGCAGCTGCTGCAAAGGCAAATAAAATAATGGGATGCATTAAAAGAGTTATAGATGCTCATGAGGAGAACATAATTTTGCCTCTATATAAGTCACTACTGCGACCACACTTAGAATACTGTGTACAGTTCTGGTCTCTGGTGTATAAGAAAGACATAGCTGAACTGGAGCGGGTGCAGAGAAGAGCGACCAAGGTTATTAGGGAACTAGGGGGTCTGCAATACCAAGACAGGTTATTACACTTGGGGTTATTTAGTTTGGAGAATCGAAGGCTTAGGGGTGATCTTATTACAATGTATAAATATATGCGGGGACAATACCAAGACCTTTCTAATAATCTTTTTACTCTTAGACCTGTGACGGGGACAAGGGGGCATCCTCTACGTCTGGAGGAAAGAAGGTTTAAGCATACTCACAGACGTGGATTCTTTACTGTAAGAGCAGTGAGACTATGGAACTCTCTGCCATATGGTGTTGTAATGAGTGATTCCCTACTAAAATTTAAGAAGGGACTGGATGCCTTTCTTGAAAAGTATAATATTACAGGGTATATACACTAGTTTCCTTAATATTGCGTTGATCCAGGGAGCTAGTCTGATTGCCGTATATGGAGTCGGGAAGGAATTTTTTTCCCCAATGTGAAGCTTACTGTTTGCCACATGGGGTTTTTTTGCCTTCCTCTGGATCAACATGTTAGGGCAAGTTAGGAAAGGATATGGGTTGAACTAGATGGACTTAAAGTCTCCCTTCAACCTTAATAACTATGTTACTATGTTACTATGTTACATCTTATTATCATTATGTCTCTGAGGTAGTTAAATCTTGAGCATTTCTAGATTTTAGTTTGCTTTTAGACTATACAAATAGCTGTAAAGGTCATTTGACCTACAAACAGTGTTTCATGGTTTGCTCTAATTATTTTCTATTATGGAGTGTTTTTATATTATTTTACATTGTATTTTATTCATTAATTCATTACAAGATAACCATTGAAAACACCAATATATTTCTGCTTGCATAATGAACAGTAGGTTTATGTGCAAACCTTGTGTATGTGTTTATTTTATGACAATGATGAGCATTCCATAGAATGAATCTTGAGTATCTGACGAGCTGCATGCACTTTCGTGTGCCACTCAATATATAGTATATTACACCAGTCCCTGGCTTGAATAATATTTGTGGTGTAAGCAACGCCACAGCTTGTTTTTACACCATAATTCTGGCAAAATTGCATAGAGAATAGGGGTCACTTGCTTTTAAACTTATGTGAACCTTCTTTAGGAAACACAGTGTTTTTTGTGATATTTTCATAACTCTATGAAATACATCAGGATTAGTGATGGGCAAACCCGTGGATGTTTGGGTTTGATGGGTTTGACCTCACATCTAAAAAAGTTTGGTCCGGATAACCAAACCCGAACATCATTAAGATGAATTTGGGACCCGAACATTCGTTGTTTGTCACACTGTCATATGCATGACAGTGGGGAAAACACGTGCTCTGATAGGCCGCAAGCCTGCAACCCTCAGCTGTCAACTTTATCATGGCTGGTTATCAAGAATAGAGGGGTCTCACGTCATTTTTTTTAGTAATTTAAATAAATAATTTAGAAAAACGGCGTGGGTTGCCCCACATTTTTGACAACTAGCATGGATATTTTCCCCTCATCCTAAAAATAGCAGCCCACAGCCGCCCCAGAAAAGGTGCATCTATTAGATGTGCCATTTCTGGCTCTTTGCCTAGCTCATCCCACTTGCCTTGATGTGGTGGCAAGTGGGGTAATGATTTAGGGCTTGATATCAGATGTTTTATGGCCACTGACAACAAGCCCACAGGTTAGTAATGAAGGGGGGGGCAAGCCCATTTTTCTGTGGGCCTGAACTGAGTTCTGGTTGCCCTGAAACCCCTCTTCTAAACAGGAGTCTAGGTGGAGTGTGTGGTATGGTGGAGCACGTTCCTTACTCACATTTGTTTCGGGAGCCCTCATTACTTTCCCGTCCAAAGGACCGGGCCCGACTACAAACAAGACCTTGGGTATGGGTTAACAGGTCAGACTTTATTTTGCAATTCATTTACACATGACCTCGTTTTGCCGCTATAAGATGCAGCCGCTGCCTTTTGGGGTTTATTCTATAATGCTGTAGATAAGCCCCTGGTCCGACCTGAGAGAGAAAAAAAACAAGTTTATTATACTCACCCGGGAGAGGTCCGGTCCGATGGGTGCCGCAGGTCCCGAGTCCGGCGCCTCCCATCTTCATGCGATGTCGTCATCCTGCTAGCTTTGGGCCGCACTCCTGCGCAGGCATAGCGAAGTACTGCAGTGCGAAGGCGCCAGGAAAGGTCAAAGAGGCCCAGCGACTACGCACTGCAGTACTTTGCTCTGCCCTCAACAGGGCAGAGAAGTACTCCTGCGCTGGAGCGCGGCGCAAAGCAAGCAGGATGACGACAGGGAATAGGGAAAATAAATGTGTCAAATGGGGGTCTGTCTTACAGTCCAAATTCAGCTTACGGGGGAGATCAGCAGTGCTGGTAGAGAGTGGTCACAGGGGGTGTTGGGTGGTCAGGCAATTTGACTCCCATCTCAGGCTGGTGCATAAGGTTCGGCCCTGCTCTGCAGTGTGTGGAGGCCCCGCACTTTGATTGCTGCGATGTGGTGGCCTCCGGAAAAAATTGCTGCTGGGGGCGGCACATGCTCAGATTGAGATCTCATCCCGAGATCTGCTGCCGAGATCTCAACCTGAGTATGCGGAGGCCATTTGGGCTTTCACAAGATGCCGGTGCAGCCCCTGCACCACAGAGCACCGCCGAAGCTGCCACACCAGCGTGGGAATGGAGTGTGATAATCGCCCTGCAGCGTCTTGACCAGGACCGCCACAGAATCGCCCCACTCCTGCTGCCGCCACACTAGTTATAAGTATATTCTGACTATAAGATGCACCCCCATTTTCCCCCAAAATTTTCTTGGAAAAAAGTGCGTCATATAGTCTGAAAAATACAGTATATATCATTGTGACCTTCAATTCCAAAACAACTGTGTTAAGGACCACTGCCATAAATGTATCGTGTTGTAAAAACACAGAAACAAAAGCTGAAATTCACAGCTAGCCGAGATTAAAGAGAATTCAGATCTCGGCTATTTAATCACTTAATTATCGGCATCAACAATGATGGTAGATGAGCCACAAACTGATCACTCATAGGAGAATGTTTTTTTGTTGTTGTTTTTTCCACTATCCTTCAATTATAAAAAGAAATGAAATAGGCATTAAAGGGACAGCACAGAACGACTGTTCAAACTAAGCACTGGGTGCTTCATGGTGGAGCCAATCATTTGTATACACCTGACAGCTATGGCTTCATAGAGTCAGAAAAGGGTGGTGATAGATGGAAACCAACAAAGTGGGTAGGTGTATACAAATGATTGGCCCCGCCAAGAAGTACCGAGCACCGGTTCTTGGTTTGAACAGTCATTCTGTGCAGAGAGTCCCTTTAAATAATATAATGATGGCACCATGAATTACAGAAATGAGTCAAAAAGACACTCAGCCTTGAAAAGTGTGTGCATTCCTGCAGTAGAACAAGCTTTGTACAGCTGCCAACCTGATCCTCTTGCTCCCAAGTCACTGGTCGGGGAACACCGATAGTGCAGTAATACAGCAATAACGCAGCAGCCAGTAACTTTTGGTAGTGGGTAATTTGATTTTTTCCAGAGGTAATATAAAGAAAGCTTCAAGGTGTAGTTTCAATAATAGACTTGTCCAACTATTGTCCAGGAATTTCATTGATAACTCTCCCTGTGTAAATGTGAAAAGCACCTATGATCAGGGTGGGTCAGGATCAGGGGGGCACCGTATATGGAAAGCTGGGCAGCGTCACATGACTTAGTTTACTTAGCCCTTAAATCTCTTGAACAAGTGAGGTAATGAAGCTGCAGACACCACAGTCGATTTGGTCAGCAGTTTTGTCCCACTGACTCTAAGGCAAAAAATGTGTCGTTCATTGAGACCTTTGTTTTTTTGCTGAGCTCCTGTGTTTAGACAAAACAATAAGCAGCGTCAGCTCATAACCCCCTTTATGCTTCCCGGCCCCCCACAAAAAATTCTAATTTGGTTTTGCAGATTATATAGGCTCCGGGTTGATACTCTATGTAAACTCTATTCAAGTGAGACCACACCTAAAAAAGTTTAAAAAGAAAGTTTTGTGCAAGCATATTTATGGAGTATATATTAGTGGGGAGGGGTCTGGCTCAACACCAACCATTTCCCTCAGCGGCTTAGTCACAGCGTTCATGTGAGTAATACTTGTGGGATGATTTTTACGTATGTTTGAACTAGAATTTATATAATTATATATATATAAACACACATTGTAAACTTTATGTTTGTAACATTTCATTTATGTATTGTCTGTATATAACTATTTGGTGTCATTATACAACCACAGCTTTACCTGCGATCTTATGTTGGTCTGTACTCTTCTTATTATATGTTTTCCTGGAATCACAGAACGCCTCTTTATCTGTAACGATACGTTGTGACGCAGTAATATTGGTCATTTGAGCCAGAGGATATATAACATATAGGGAAACAGAGTACTTGATATAAGCTGAGAGAAGAACAAAAATCAACAATTATTGAGATCGACATTATGTACAAAAATTAAATGATTGCTCAGAAAAAAAAGCTATCAAAGCTCTGGTTAATTATAAGGCAATGTGGACATGAAAAATAAAGCACTTTAACCTTTGAAAGTACTGAAAACCAGGGCAGAAATACATAACTTAAGATTTAATTGCGAAGTGGCGTTGTCTATGATAGTCCATGATGTTTAGTGTAATATAAAATATTGCAATAGTCTGCAATTGTTCATTATTGTAACAATATACCTCTGTCTTTATTAAAATAAATAAATAAAACGTATCATAGGTGTGTTACAACTTTTAATTGAGGGGTCCATGTGTTAAGTGTCTAGACAGAAATACAGGAAAGATATATATCTTTGTACCGTGTTAGCCAGTAGACAGAAAAATATTCAGAATGGAGAGTCCTCAGTGGTTGATACCTTTTAATGGCTAACTGAAAAGATGGTAACAAGTTGCAAGCTTTCGAGACTACTCAGGTCTCTTCTTCAGGCATTGACTAATACAACATCTTCAGATTTTGTATTAGTCAATGCCTGATGAAGAAACCTTAGTAGTCTCGAAAGCTTGCAACTTGTTACCATCTTTTCAGTTAGCCATTAAAAGGTATCAACCACTGAGGACTCTCCATTCTGAATATTTTTCTAGACAGAAATACAAATTCAGCTTCAGTTTTTTGCTTTCCTGTGAGAATCATTTACGGACTCTATACTTTGTTACGTATGTCCTACTGTCCATACACATTTCTCCACCAGGAGCCAAAAAATGCTAACTAGACCTAATAGGTTGTCATGCTTTACACTTGTACCCCTATGTTATACCAAGTGATGGGAGTCTCATCACCCCATTCACAAATGATCAAAACTTTTTTTTTTATGTCTCTATAACTTGACATTTACGAAATGGCTCTAACCTGATCCTACATTGTATATTACTTTGAGATACAAAATTGATCTCTCTAATAAGTTGAGGAACGCTGAAGAATATGTATCTCATTCTGATAATAATACCGCTACAGATTAGTGCTGAAATCTGGCTGCTTTCAGACCGGATCTACATGCTTGCTAAGACCCTGTAATCCAATGCTCCTCACTATACAGATCCTGAACCATCAGGGATGATAAATGATGTGACCTCAGAACTCAGCTTCATGCTATAGGAATCGGTTTGCACTGAACGGATTTGTTGCAGAAAATGTCCACAGCATATCTTCAGGGAAATCAATACCAGTTATGCTTCAGTGTGTATTTGCTGCTGACGTAGATTTTCCAACAGATTATGCAAAAAAGGATAAAAAATATTCGTAATATTTTTGAAATCCGTAAATGTAAATTTTGCTGAATACACATAATATCCAAAGCACACAATACAGAATCCAGAGTAGCATCTGCAACAGTCGAGTTTTGTTGTGGATTTTGAATTCTCGTTCAATGGAAAAAAAAATGCGTAACCAATCCAAAATCTAAATTGACATGCCAGGGATTACAAAAAAAACTAGTACAACAACAGGTCAGTTTCTGTTTGGACATTTTCTGTACAGTGTGGATGACATTTGTTAAGATCTTCTGCATTCTGCTGTAGTTGTTGCCTCACTTTATGTATTTAAGGTTAATTAGTAGTGATGGGCGAGTATATTCGTTGCTCGTTTTTCCCGAGCATACTCGGGTGGTCTCCGAGTATTTTGGCGTGCTCGGAGATTTAGTTTTCGTCGTCTCAGCTGCATGTATTGCGACTTGTAGACAGGCTGAATACATGTGGAAATTCCCTAACAAACAGGCATTCCTCACATGTATTCAGGCTGTCTAGCAGCCGCAAATCATGCAGCTGAGACGACGAAAACTAAGTCTCCGAGCACGCCAACATACTCGGAGGACACGAGCAACGAGTATACTCGCTCATCACTATTAATTAGTACATCAAAATAACAGTGATAGATATTGGTGGGAGTATTAATGGTGATGAACCTATGAGAATGCAAATATAATGTGTCTTTAGCAGTGGGAACATTAAAAAAAAAACCAATATGTCAGAATTGCTGAGTAAATTCAAATTCACTTTTTCCAGAACTCTTAATCCTGTGTCCTATTCACAGTCTACATTCTGTATATTTCATGGTGCGTTTATTGCCCCAACATATTTCACCGTGCAGAGATTTAGATCAATCCCTGTCCCCAACAGGTCTTACAGTCTAAATAGGGAACAACATATATTATCTTGACACAATTTCAGCTACAGCTGGAAATCCATAATTCACCAAAGCCTGGCATTGCTTGTACTGAACATTTCAGGGTTACTTACCACATCAGCCTGTCCTTCATGTAACCTATATACAGAACCTTTTCATATATTAAATTGCCATTTATGATACATTCTCATCTGGTATTGAACAAGGATCTGGAATATGATAGAGGATGTTATTATTTATTGGATACAGCAAAGTGTGAAAATGAAATTATTGCTGATTTCTTAAAGATTCTCAAGATGTCTCACACCGGAGCTCAAGGAGGCATTGGTAGCCATTCTGCCTTGGGACTGCAGAACTACAGGGTATGTACAAAAAATATATCCTAACCCCTTAGGCAAAAAAACCCCACGTTTTTCAAATCTGACCAGTGTCACTTTAATGCAGTAATAACTCTGGAATGTTTCTGTATATTCCATTCTTGGTTTTTTTCACGACACAATGTACTTTATGTAGATGATAAATTTAGGTTAATATATTTTACATTTATTTGTAGAAATCATGGAAATTTGACAACAATTTCGAAAAATTTTGAAATTTTCAAACTAGGATTGCTTGCACCCTTAAGGCTACATTCACACGTTCAGTATTTGATCAGTATTTTACATCAGTGTTTATAAACCAAAGCCAGGAGTGGGTTAATGATTTTGCTCTATTATACTTTTCCTTTGATTGCTCCACTCCTGATTTTGACTTACAAATACTGACGTAAAATACTGACCAAATACTGAACGTGTGAACGTGGCCTACACCAGATAGTCATTCCAAACAAAACAATTAGCAAATAACATTTACCATATGTCTACTCAATGCCGGCATCATTTTTCAAATGTACTTTTGTTTTGCTAGGATGTTAGAAGGTTTAAAAAAGTTTTTAACAGCAATTCTTCATCATTTCAAGAAAATTTGCAAAACTGAGTTCTAAAGACCTATTAAGTGGTTTTGAGGTTTCTGTATATTGGACAACACCAAAATTGATACCATTTAAAAAAACAATCCTTAAAAGTATTGGAAACTGCTTTCAGGTAGTTTGTTAACCCTTCAGGGGCTTCACAGCTAAAAAGTGGTTCATTTTCACTCATTGGGGGTGCTATTATCTTATTTCTCTGTCAGTTAAAAGGTGTAGTGGTCCTTAAGGACCTAATAAAATTGGAATATATAATTTTACACTTCTGCAGATAAAATATCCTTTTGGAGAAATTAAGCACGTTATAAAAGCGGTCACTTATGTTTTAGCAAATTGTGAACAAATCAATACCACCAGAAAATCTATGAAATTTTGGCATACATCTTATGAGAAATATTCTACTTTCTCCCCTTATAAGCCTCTTCCCCCTCCCCTCCTGCTCCTTACCTTTTCTTCAAGAGAAGACACACTGCCTTTTCAAAAAAGGAACTGATTATAGCTGTTTATTGAAGTCTATAGAGAGGAGTAAGGGGAAGGAATGAAGAGCAGAGTGAGATAAGCAGAGAAAGTAGAGAAATTGATCATGCTGTTGCTTTCTAGTAAGTGTGTTATTTAGCCTAGAGCTGGATTCACAGCTATATTACCCAGAACTTCAGTTTAATGTGTTCCATGCTGCTGCTGCTGCTTCTGAATATGTGCTGCATAGAAACATGAAAGAAGGGACCATTCATGTCTGTGTGCCATTTTTGGGAGACATTATAGCAGCTAGTCATCACCCACCAGCTACAAGATGCCTGAAAATTAGAGATGGAGCCCAAAGAGGGGAAAACCAGTAAAAATGCAGGTTACAAATGATCTAATGATAGTGTTAGTCCTCATGTATACCATATATACATTGGACAGCTTTGTCTTAAAAGTTACACGAGACAAGTACAATTTAAATATGATTTATACTATATTGATAAATTATGAGTAGAGATAGGCAAACCCAAAAAGTAAAGTTCGGGGTCCATATCGAACATCTACTGTTCGGGCACAGACCCCAAACACGAAGTTCACCAAGAAGTCTGTTTTACTGTTTGGGTTTGGCACCCGGAACACCAGGTTTTTCTTGCTCTGTCATGTGCATGACAGCGTGGCAAACATTACCTCTGATCAGCAGTAAAATCATTACCACCTGTCAGACAGTAGTTCCCACGCTGTTGAATAACCAAGTGAGCCCGCAGCTGTGATCGGAGGTAAAAAGTTTACCCCCCGGTCACTGGTGTCGGCTGATGGGACTACTGCTCTCATCAGCCTATGCCTGCTGACTCTAATAACAGTGTGAGCAGGTGGTGGCTGATGAGAGTATTCATCAGCCGGCACCTGTGCTCTAAATAAATAATAATAAAAAAAATGGTGTGGATTCCCCTGTATTTTTTATAACCAGCCAGGCAAAACTGACAGCTGCAGGCTGTAACTCTCAGCTGTCAGTATTAGCAAGGCTGGTTATCAAGAATTGAGGGGTCACCAACCTGTTTTTGTCTTTTTTAAATGGTGTGCGGTCCCCCCCTTTTTGACAACTAGCCAAGCTAAAGCAGACAGCTGGGGGCTGGTATTCTCAGGCTGGTAAAGGACCATGGATATTGCCACCTCAACCTAAAAATAGCAGCCCACAGCCACCCAGAAAAGGCACATCTATTAGATGCACCAATTCTGGTGCTTTGCCCAGCTCTTCTCACTTGCCCTGTGGTGGTGGCAAGTGGAGTTCATATTTGTGGAGTTGATATCACCTTTGTATTGTGCAGTGACATCAAGTCCATGGCTTAGTAATGGAGAGGCGTCTATAGGACACCTCTCAATTACTGATCCTATAGTTATATCTAATATATGAAGCTCAAGTGTGTGTATGTATGTATGTATGTATGTGTGTGTGTATGTCCGGGATTGGCATCCGCACCGTCGCAGCTACAGCCACAAAATTTGGCACAGTCACACGTCTGGACCGCGAGAGCGTCCTAGGCTATGTTGTGAGGCGAAATTTTAACACCGCATGTTCCAATTCACCAAACAATTTTGCCCCTATCTACATAATGGGGAAAAAGTGTGTGTTTCAAGCCCCGTCATAATGGTTGCCATGGCGACGCTGATGTCATCATAGGATGCAAGTCCTGCCGCTCACTATGATGTCATAATGGTTGACTATGGGATGGAGGATGTGTGATGGGTATATGGGCACTGGACTATGGGATGGAGGATATGTATGACGGGTATATGGGCACGGGTGTTATGAATGAGTCACCGTAGGAGGCAAAAACAGAAATGCTAGCTAAGTCCAGAAAACCAGAGAAGTTGGCAGCTATCGGATTGCAGACCCCTGAACCTATCAACAACAACTAGCAGTAGCCGTGGGGGGTTCCTACGATGCCCTAGACCCCTCGATCACAGCCGGAGAACTGCCTAGCCTAAAGACAGAAAGGGAAATCTAAACTGCCCCAGAGCAGACCCCAAAGCAATAGGCAGCCCCCAACATGTAATGACGGTGAAGCAAGAAGAAAAAACACTAACACAGATAGAAAGATAGACTGAGCAAATGATGGGGCCCAAGCTAACTAGATAGGACAGGATAGGAAGGCTGCTGTCTGCAATCCGCGAAAAACCCTATCAAAATAAGAGCCAACAGACTGACAGGGAAAAAGGCCCTGAAGACGCTAGGCTTCAAAAAGACTATGTCAGTACTCAGGTATTTTCTGAAGACAGAGCAAACCGACAAAAAGGAATTCAGCTCACCCCAGCAGGGAATGGCAGAATCCAGAAAAGCAAGGCAAACTAAAACCAAAACACAAATGCAAAAAGGCAAAGCAGAAAACTTAGCTTTTGAGGAGCAGGAATCAGACTGGTCTCCTAGAATTCCACAGAGAAATCACCAGCGAGGCAGAAGGGCGTCGGCTGCCTTATATCCAGTCAGAGATCCCCGTCGCCCAGTCATCCTCTCCCAGCTCAGGTGCTTGGTAATCAGCCTCACTACCTTCCTTCACCAGAAGAGGGAGTTCATCAGACCTCAATGGTGAAGGGGAAAATGAACTCATAACACACGGGACTATGAGATGGAGGATGTGTGATGGGTATATGGGCACTGGACTATGGGATGGAGGATATGTATGACGGGTATATGGGCACGGGACTATGGGATGGCGGATATGTATGATGGGTATATGGGCACTCGACTATGGGATGGCGAATATGTATGATGGGTATATGGGCATTGGACTATGGGATGGAGGATGTGTGATGGGTATATGGACACTCGACTATGGGATCGTGGATATGTATGATGGGTATATGGGCACGGGACTATGGGATGGAGGATAATTATAATTTGCTATAACTAACCACAGTTAGTCAGCTAGTTGTAAATAAACACACACCAAGACCACTGCAGTTCAGGGGCCCAGCTGGGAATGCAGCCTCAGTGACCTGGGGTAACCTTGATGACGTCACCGCTAGTCACTGAGGCTGAGCTCACAGCAGCTCATTCCTCAGTGGTTCTCAGCCTGGAAGGTTGCATCCTGGCCCAGTCCAGGTTGAAATATAATAATAATGATAAATTTTATTTTGATAGCATCGACATATTCCACAGCACTTTACATTTCAGAGGGTACTTGTACAGACATTACGGCATAACAATAATCACATAGAAGATAACAGATACCAAGAGGAATGAGGGCCCTGCTTGCAAGCTTACAATCTATGAGGAAAAAAGGTAGACGCGAAAGGTGGGTGGTATCAATTGCCTTAATTGTTCGGACCAGCCATAATGTTAAGTGTGTAACAGTACAGACACAAAGGGCTAATAGATGCATAAAGCATGTGGGAACATGATGCGGGGAACCTGGTTATGGTAAAACTTTTGACTGTGCCACACAGGGATAGTTAGGATAATTAGGTTAATGTGTTGAGGTGGTAGGCCAGTCTGAATAAATGAGTTTTCATGGCACGCTTAAAATTGTAGGGATTGGGGACTAATCGCATTGACCTGGGAAGTGCATTCCAAAGAATTGGCGCAGCACGTGTATAGTCTTGGAGACGGGAGTGGGAGGTTCTGATTATTGAGGATGCTAACCTCAGGTCATCAGCAGAACGGAGGGCACTAGTAGGGTGGTAGACTGAAACAAGGGAGGAAATGTAGGGTGGTGCTGAGCCATGGAGAGCTTTGTGGGTGAGGGTAATAAATTTGTACTGGATTCTGGAGTGGATGGGTAGCCAGTGTAATGACTGGCACAAGGTAGAGGCATTGGTGTAACGATTGGCGAGGAATATGATCCTGGCTACAGCATTCAAGACAGATTGGAGGGGGGAGAGTTTGGTAAGAGGGAGACCGATTAGAGGAGAGTTACAGTAGTCTAGTCGAGAATGAATAAGAGAAACAGTAAGAGTTTTTGCGGAATCAAAAGTAACAAAAGGTCGAATTCTAGAAATGTTTTTGAGTTGCATATAACAAGAGCGAGCCAGTGATCGGATGTGGGGGGCGAATGAAAGTTCAGAGTCAAGTATGACCCCAAGACAGCGGGCATGTTGCTGGGGAGTAATAGTGTAACCTCACACAGAAATGGCAATGACAGGTATAGGTACATTAGTAGAGGGAGGAAACACAAGGAGTTCAGTCTTTGACAGGTTCAGTTTCAGATATAGTGAGGACATGATGTTAGACACAGCGTTTAGACAATCGCTGGTGTTTTCTAAAAAGGCAGGCGTGATATCAGGAGAAGAAGCGTATAATTGGGTGTCATCAGCATAGAGATGGTACTGGAAACCAAATCTACTGATTGTTTGGCCAATAGGGGCAGTATACAAAGAGATGAGGAGGGGGCCTAGGACTGATCCTTGAGGAACCCCAACAGTAAGGGGAAGATGAGAGGAGGAGGAACCAGCAAAAGATACAGTAAAGGAGCTGTCAGAGAGATAGGAGGAAAACCAGGAGAGAACGGTGTCCTTGTTGCCAATGGAGCGGAGCATTGTGAGGAGGAGCTGATGATCCACAGTGTCGAATGCTGCGGAGAGATCCAAGAGAATTAGCATGGAGTAGTGACCATTAGTTTTAGCTGTTAATAGATCTTTAGAGACTTTAGTGAGGGCAGTTTCAGTAGATTGTAAAGAGTGGAAACCGGATTGGAGAGGGTCGAGAAGAGAGTTATCAGAGAGATAGCGGATCAGTCGGGAGTGGACCAGGTGTTCCAGGTTGAAAACTGTTTATCCCCAGGCATGGAATACAGCGTGGGACAGAACAACAGACAGGTGAAGGATATGGTTGTTATTTATTTTAATTTTTTTTACAGGAGACAATGGCTTCAGTGGAATGGACACTAGGTGAATATAACTGTGTTTGTTATTTTTAAATAAAAAAGTAAAAGTGTGTTTTGATAGCGTGGGAACAGCAGCTGATTTTACCGCCAATCAGAAGCATTGCTTGCTGCGCTGTCATGCACATGACAGCGTTGCCAACACTGGATGTTTGGGTCCCCCCCATTCAAGTGAATGGGGTCTGGGTTTGGGTACTGTTTGGTACTCAAACTTTTTTTAACTGTTCGGCCGAACCCTAACATCCAGGGCTCTGACCATCTTTAATAATGAATAGATAGGAAAGGTACGTACTGTATAACTCCATTGCTATAGAAAATATATCAGTGAGTGTAAGTCCATGAAACTGTTTGACAGTAATTAAAATGTTCTAAAGAACACTTTAAATATTAAATTAAAATCAAAATTAAAAAGCAACAAAGATATATGATTAAAATAGGAAGTATAGAGGTCAGTAAACTTATCACAAAATATCCTTATGTGCTTTGTTTTCCTTCTGCTACATACAGCTCATTTGCTATGAATATGAAAATTTCCAAGGCCGCAAGGTGGAATTTAGCAATGAGTGCAGAAACTTGTGTGACCGAGGCTTCGACCATGTAAAGTCCATTCGAATTGAATCTGGACCGTAAGTTTCAAGCACATTTAGTCATTGCAAAGTGACTTACATTGGAAGATAATGCGAGATTATTAGCTGCCATACTATTGTTGAAGTGTCATTTATGTTTTAACGTGAATATCCTAAGTTATTATTTATCATGCTTATTTATATAGTGCCATCATACATACAGTATATAAAGCGCTGCACTTTACAGACACCATCATCGCTGTCCCCATTGGGGCTCATTATCTAAATTCCCAATCAGTATGTCTTTAGAGAGTGTGGGAGGAAACTGGAGAACCTGGAGGAAACCCACACAATCATGGGAAGAGCATACAACTTCTTGCAGATGTTTTCCTTGGTGGGATTTGAACGCAGGACGCCAGCGCTGCAAGGTAGCAGTGCTAACCACTGAGCCACCCTGTTGCCCACATTCTGGAATATATATATATATTTTTTTTTTTACATCATCTAATATATAAAGCTCAAGTGTGTGTATGTATGTATGTATGTCCGGGATTGGAGTCGCAGCTACAGCCACAAAATTTGGCACAGTCACACGTCTGGACCCCGAGAGCGTCCTAGACTATGTTGTGAGGCGAAATTTTAACCCCGCGCGTTCCAATTCACCAAACAATTTTGCCCCTATCTACATAATGGGGAAAAAGTGTGTGTGTATCAAGCATCGCCCCTCATTATGATTTCATAATGGTTGCCATGGCGACGCTGATGTCATCATAGGTTGCAAGCCCCACCGCTCATTATGATGTCATAATGGTTGACTATGGGATGGAGGATGTGTGATGGGTATATGGGCACTGGACTATGGGATGGTGGATAAGTATGACAGGTATATGGGCACGGGACTATGGGATGGAGGATGTGTGATGGGTATATGGGCACTGGACTATGGGATGGAGGATATGTATGATGGGTATATGGGCACGGGGCTATGGGATGGTGGATATGTATGATCTGTATATGGGCATGGGACTATGAGATGAAGGATGTGTGATGGGTATATGGGCACTCGACTATGGGATGGCGAATATGTATGATGGGTATATGGGCATGGGACTATGGGATGGAGGATGTGTGATGGGTATATGGGCATGGGACTATGGGATGGAGAATGTGTGATGGGTATATGGGCACTCGACTATGGGATGAAGGATATGTATGATGGTTATATGGGCACGGGCCTATGGGATCGTGGATATGTATGATGGGTATATGGGCACGGGACTATGGGATTGAGGATGCGTGATGGGTATATGGGCATGGGACTATGGGATGGAGGATGTGTGATGGGTATATGGGCACTCAACTATGGGATGGAGGATATGTATGATGGGTATATGGGCACGGGACTATGGGATGGAGGATAATTATAATTTGCTATAACCAACCACAGTTAGTTACTATGCCCGGGCAGCACCGGGCTCTTCAGCTAGTATAAATTAATTGTCAAAATATTGCTTTTTCAATGGCATGCCACGGTGTGTTTCCTATTCACAGCTGGGTCGCTTTTGAACAGAAAGATTTTGCCGGACAGATGTTCATTCTGGAAAAAGGGGAATATCCACGTTGGGACTCATGGTCTAACTGCTTCCGGGCTGATAGGATCATGTCCTTGAGACCAGTCCGTATGGTAAGATGTAAACTAAAATTTAAAGAGCAACAATTTTTTTATATAATTTTGTCCATTGTGGAAAGTTATGAAACTTTGCAAATCCCTTGGACCAACAATCCAAGAAAATGAAAATAAGATTGTTTTTTTTTGTTTAAAGACATTAGGAACACTTTCAAAAAAATCAAATTAATAAATCATTTTAACAGTATTTATCAGATGATTTCTTATATTCTTTCACAATGATTTAAAGACTAACTGAGCCTATTTTTAAAAAAAAAATAATTTTTCCTAGCATGGATCATCATCGGTGCTAATTTGGAGTACAGACGATGGCAGTGAGTCAGTAACTGCCTCTTCCACTTGTGTTGTGCTTATCAGGACAATCTCCTGCAGCAGCTTGTCTTCAGAGTTATTGACACTTTCACTGCCATCATCTGTACTCCAAATGAGTGCATTCTGATATCAATTCAGCTGAAGGCAAGAAAATAAACTGAGGAATAGAGGGCATATGGAAACCACTTAAAAGCAAATAATTTTAGAAGAATGAAGACAAATCCACTAATAAAGTAAAATTAATAAATTGAAACTGTTTAACCAATATAAAAAATCATATAGTAAATACTTGTAATTGATGTATTAGTTAGATTCATATAAAATTATCTCTAATGCCTTCAAACAAAACAAAAATCCTACATTCATTTTCTTGAATTGTTGGTAAGTGTGCAAATTGTATGTTTTAGATTCAAGGGTCAATGAACCATAGTGCCCGAACTATTCTCCTCATGGCCACGATAGGCATGTAGTTATTCCCCTTTCCATTGACATTAAATAGTACTACTATGCAAAGGTAGATCCAAATATTCGCATGGCACATCTCACCTATAAGGAGTTGTTAATAAGCACTTAAGCACTAGTTCCTCGTTTCCAGAATAGCTGGGTTAGAATAGGTGAATCAGCTTTAGAAGGGGGCAGAATTTTGATTGTCTACTTTAGACTCCTAATTACCACGGTAAGCCCAATAACAGTAATTACATCAAATTGCTTTAAAGTTAGAAAAAACAAACAAACAACAAAATCAGACAATCCTTCACACAAATTGTCGAAATATAGTGCATGTATAATGATAATGCTGAGCAGCATGAACTAGTCATTGAAAAAGTACCACTGCATGGGGTTTGGAAATATGGCTATGGAGTCCATTACAAAATATTCATAACTTTGCAGTGCCTGGAGAATAACTGAATAATAGTAAAAAAGGTTAGCTACTCTTTTTTTGCCACCTAATCTGAGAGACGCATGATGTAGAGAAGAGACCTTGATTCCACTGATGTGTCACTTTACTGGGCTGCTTGCTGTAGCTTTGATAAAATCAGTGTTTTAGCAACAGAAAATGATCACTACAGGACTAGTAAATCTGTTGCCATGTAGTCCTCTATATTCATAAGCTCTGTATAACCCCGCCTCCACCACTGATTGGCAGCTTTCTGCCAATCAGTGGTGTGGGCGTGGTTATACAGAGCTCAGCATTCACAGAACTGCTAGATCTACAACAGATAAAACAGGTATTTTATCACAATTACAACAAGTAACCAAGTAAATGATGCCTCACTAGATTCAGGGTTTCAGACCCTACATCATGCTGCTTTTAGATGGGGTAGCAAAAACCTGCCGATAGAGTCCCTTTAAGTCATGCTTTTCCAGTAAGAGTAAATGACTACCATTACCATTCTCTGTATGTTTCAGATCAGAGGTTATTCTGTTAGGGTTTTTAAATTTGTCGAAATAAAAATGTAATAATCATTCATCCATTTGTACCAATTCTAATGTAATACAAGGCAAATATTTAAAATAGCAAAGCAAAAAGTCTTAACCATATAAATTATTTATTGTTATAACTTATTTATCATGAACGATCTTTTACATTAAAGGACACTCAGGATTATAAGATCTCTCTCTTTGAATGTGTCAATTTTGAGGGAAGGAAGATGGAGGTCTGTGATGAAGATATCCCCAGCTTGTGGTCATACGGATTCCAGGACAGAGTCGCTAGTGTACAGGTCGTTGGAGGAACGTAAGTACCCGGCGCTGGACAAAGCAATGTAAAAAAGATCAGAATTTAACCTATTTACCCAATACTTACCACTAGTTTCCATGTAAAGCAAACCTGACAGCTGATACATGCTGCTCATCAATGCAGAAGAAACGTGTATCAGGCACCATCTGTATGATCTGAGAAAGGTATGCTGGACTCTGAAACACTGCAGCATTGCAGAGAAAAGCATATTTTAAAAGCCGCCGTTGACCGAGCCATGCTAGAAGCAAGTCAGACAGGCAGGTCCCTGGCAGCTTCTCCCTGCTTGCTGTCCTGGATTGACAGGTCTCTGTGTACATATACATATCAGTAGACAAAAGCCATTTAAAGAGAACCTGGAGGTGACAAGAGATAGGGAGAGTTTCTCACCTGGACTGGGTTGTGACACACAACCTCATAATGCACTTAACCCATGATCAAAAGTTCATTTTAATCAATAGATCTTGGAAAAATAATAATTTCTACAATTGGATGTGTTTAAATAAAATTTTCCTGTGCTGAGATAATCTTATAAATGTGCCCCTGCTGTGTACTGTGTAATGGCCGTGTCTGACCGTACAGGAACATGGACATCTCCTGGGCAGGGGAGGAGAAAAAGAGTATACAGACATTACATCATGGGATCACAGCTTTCTTTGAGGTAAAATATTGTTTAAAAACAGGCAGGGAAATGTTTTTCCTCACACAAAGAATCAGCTGTGATCCCCTGCTGTCTTGTCTGTTTACTTTTATGCTTCCTCCCCTGCCCAGGAGCTGTGGTATGATCAGACCATGTCCCTGTACTGTCAGACATAGCCATTACACAGTACACAGCAGGGGCACATTTATAGATTATCTCAGCACAGGAACATTTTATGAAAACACATCCAATTGTGAAACCTTTTATTATTCCATGATCTATATATTAAAATATACTTTTGTTTGTAGAAAAACCTAAGGCTGCTGCAGACCCACAGGGATGCCAATAATGGAGAAGAATGGGTCAATTCTGTGCTGCCTGTACATACACACTCAGATTTGAATTGTATTGTTTATTTAAACCTGCCCAGTGCCCATGTTACCCACTTGTCACTGGTATGTCCTGAAGAAGACATGTGAAACTTCGAAACATGTGGACAAATAAACCGCACCAATCTACATTAGTCTCTGGCTTCAACGACTCCTTTGTCCAGGTAGAGCAGGATTAATCCATAATTTTCCATTATTGGCATTTTGGCATTTAACTCTGAAATGCTGCATCACTGCCCTGTATTTGACAGGTATCTGCTTATATAGGCAGAGAACTGTCACTCCAGGGCAGCGGGTGATGAGAGGCTGCCGGGGAACCACCTGCCTGACTAGTCTCCTGTGCGGCTCGATCCTTAGCTGCTTTTAAAGTACTTTTTTCTCTGAAATGCTGCATTGTTTCAGAATCAAACATACCTGGCTGACATCATACAGCCAGTGCCTGATACATGCTGCCCATGGAATGTGCAGCATGTATCAAATGTCAGGTTCACTTTAAGCCTTGGTCATAATGGCAGAGTAATGATAGGTAGTAATGGAAGTAGTACTGGTAGGAGTAATGATAGGTAGTAGTGGAATTAGTTCTGGTTGGAGTAATGATAGGTAGTAATGGAATTAGTACTTGTAGGTTGCAATGGAAGTAGTACTGGTAGGAGTAAAGGTAGGTAGTAATGGAAGTAATACTGGTAGGTAGCAAGAAAAGTAGTACTGGTAGGAGTAATGGTAGGTAGTAATAGAAGTAATACTGGGGAGGAGTAATGGTAGGTAGTAATGGAAGTAGCACTTGTAGGTCGCAATGGAAGTAGTACAGGTAGGAGTATTGGTAGGTAGCAAGAGAAGTAGTACTGGTAGGAGTAATGGTAGGTAGTAATGGAAGTAGTAATGGTAGGAGTAATGGTAGGTAGCAATGAAAGTAGTACTGGTCAGAGTAATGATAGGTAGTAATGGAAGTAGCACTGGTAGGAGTAATGATAGGTAGTAATGGAAGTAGTACTGGTAGGAGTAATGATAGGTATTAATGGAAGTAGTACTGGTAGGAGTAATGATAGTTAGTAATGGAAGTAGTACTGGTAGGAGTAATGATAGGTAGTAATGGAAGTAGTACTGGTAGGAGTAATGATAGGTATTAATGGAAGTAGTACTAGTAGGAGTAATGATAGGTAGTAATGGAAGTAGTACTGGTAGGAGTAATGGTAAATATTAATGGAAGTAGTACTGGTAGGATTAATGATAGGTAGTAATGGAAGTAGTACTGGTAGGAGTAATGATAGGTAGTAATGGAAGTCGTACTGGCAGGAGTAATGATAGGTATTAATGGAAGTAGTACTGGTAGGAGTAATGATAGGTAGTAATGGAAGTAGAACTGGTAGGAGTAATGGTAGGTAGTAATGGAAGTAGTACTGGTAGGAGTAATGGTAGGTAGCAATGAAAGTAGTACTGGTAGGAGTAATGATAGGTAGTAATGGAAGTAGCACTGGTAGGAGTAATGATAAGTAGTAATGGAAGTATCACTGGTAGGAGTAATGATAGGTATTAATGGAAGTAGTACTGGTAGGAGTAATGATAGATAGTAATGGAAGTAGTACTGGTAGGAGTAATGATAGGTATTAATGGAAGTAGTACTGGTAGGAGTAATGATAGGTAGTAATGGAAGTAGTACTGGTAGGAGTAATGATAGGTATTAATGGAAGTAGTACTGGTAGGAGTAATGATAGGTAGTAATGGATGTGGTACTGGTAGGAGTAATGATAGGTATTAATGGAAGTAGTACTGGTAGGAGTAATGATAGGTAGTAATGGAAGTAGTACTGGTAGGAGTAATGATAGGTAGTAATGGAAGTAGTACTGGTAGAAGTAATGATAGGTAGTAATGGAAGTGGTACTGGTAGGAGTAATGATAGGTATTAATGGAAGTAGTACTGGTAGGAGTAATGATAGGTATTAATGGAAGTAGTACTGGTAGAAGTAATGATAGGTATTAATGGAAGTAGTACTGGTAGGAGTAATGATAGGTATTAATGGAAGTAGTACTGGTAGAAGTAATGATAGGTAGTAATGGAAGTAGTACTGGTAGGAGTAATGATAGGTATTAATGGAAGTAGTACTGGTAGAAGTAATGATAGGTAGTAATGGAAGTGGTACTGGTAGGAGTAATGATAGGTATTAATGGAAGTAGTACTGGTAGGAGTAATGATAGGTAGTAATGGAAGTGGTACTGGTAGGAGTATTGATAGGTATTAATGGAAGTAGTACTGGTAGGAGTAATGATAGGTATTAATGGAAGTAGTACTGGTAGAAGTAATGATAGGTAGTAATGGAAGTGGTACTGGTAGGAGTAATGATAGGTAGTAATGGAAGTAGTACTGGTAGAAGTAATGATAGGTAGTAATGGAAGTAGTAATGGTAGGAGTAATGATAGGTAGTAATGGAAGTAGTACTGGTAGGAGTAATGATAGGTAGTAATGGAAGTAGTACTGGTAGGAGTAATGATAGGTATTAATGGAAGTAGTACTGGTAGAAGTAATGATAGGTAGTAATGGAAGTGGTACTGGTAGGAGTAATGATAGGTATTAATGGAAGTAGTACTGGTAGGAGTAATGATAGGTATTAATGGAAGTAGTACTGGTAGAAGTAATGATAGGTAGTAATGGAAGTGGTACTGGTAGGAGTAATGATAGGTATTAATGGAAGTAGTACTGGTAGAAGTAATGATAGGTAGTAATGGAAGTGGTACTGGTAGGAGTAATGATAGGTATTAATGGAAGTAGTACTGGTAGGAGTAATGATAGGTAGTAATGGAAGTAGTACTGGTAGGAGTAATGATAGGTATTAATGGAAGTAGTACTGGTAGGAGTAATGATAGGTAGTAATGGATGTGGTACTGGTAGGAGTAATGATAGGTATTAATGGAAGTAGTACTGGTAGGAGTAATGATAGGTAGTAATGGAAGTAGTACTGGTAGGAGTAATGATATGTAGTAATGGAAGTAGTACTGGTAGAAGTAATGATAGGTAGTAATGGAAGTGGTACTGGTAGGAGTAATGATAGGTATTAATGGAAGTAGTACTGGTAGGAGTAATGATAGGTATTAATGGAAGTAGTACTGGTAGAAGTAATGATAGGTATTAATGGAAGTAGTACTGGTAGGAGTAATGATAGGTATTAATGGAAGTAGTACTGGTAGAAGTAATGATAGGTAGTAATGGAAGTAGTACTGGTAGGAGTAATGATAGGTATTAATGGAAGTAGTACTGGTAGAAGTAATGATAGGTAGTAATGGAAGTGGTACTGGTAGGAGTAATGATAGGTATTAATGGAAGTAGTACTGGTAGGAGTAATGATAGGTAGTAATGGAAGTGGTACTGGTAGGAGTATTGATAGGTATTAATGGAAGTAGTACTGGTAGGAGTAATGATAGGTATTAATGGAAGTAGTACTGGTAGAAGTAATGATAGGTAGTAATGGAAGTGGTACTGGTAGGAGTAATGATAGGTAGTAATGGAAGTAGTACTGGTAGAAGTAAAGATAGGTAGTAATGGAAGTAGTAATGGTAGGAGTAATGATAGGTAGTAATGGAAGTAGTACTGGTAGGAGTAATGATAGGTAGTAATGGAAGTAGTACTGGTAGGAGTAATGATAGGTATTAATGGAAGTAGTACTGGTAGGAGTAATGATAGGTAGTAATGGATGTGGTACTGGTAGGAGTAATGATAGGTATTAATGGAAGTAGTACTGGTAGGAGTAATGATAGGTAGTAATGGAAGTAGTACTGGTAGGAGTAATGATAGGTAGTAATGGAAGTAGTACTGGTAGAAGTAATGATAGGTAGTAATGGAAGTGGTACTGGTAGGAGTAATGATAGGTATTAATGGAAGTAGTACTGGTAGGAGTAATGATAGGTATTAATGGAAGTAGTACTGGTAGAAGTAATGATAGGTATTAATGGAAGTAGTACTGGTAGGAGTAATGATAGGTATTAATGGAAGTAGTACTGGTAGAAGTAATGATAGGTAGTAATGGAAGTAGTACTGGTAGGAGTAATGATAGGTATTAATGGAAGTAGTACTGGTAGAAGTAATGATAGGTAGTAATGGAAGTGGTACTGGTAGGAGTAATGATAGGTATTAATGGAAGTAGTACTGGTAGGAGTAATGATAGGTAGTAATGGAAGTGGTACTGGTAGGAGTATTGATAGGTATTAATGGAAGTAGTACTGGTAGGAGTAATGATAGGTATTAATGGAAGTAGTACTGGTAGAAGTAATGATAGGTAGTAATGGAAGTGGTACTGGTAGGAGTAATGATAGGTAGTAATGGAAGTAGTACTGGTAGAAGTAATGATAGGTAGTAATGGAAGTAGTAATGGTAGGAGTAATGATAGGTAGTAATGGAAGTAGTACTGGTAGGAGTAATGATAGGTAGTAATGGAAGTAGTACTGGTAGGAGTAATGATAGGTATTAATGGAAGTAGTACTGGTAGAAGTAATGATAGGTAGTAATGGAAGTGGTACTGGTAGGAGTAATGATAGGTATTAATGGAAGTAGTACTGGTAGGAGTAATGATAGGTATTAATGGAAGTAGTACTGGTAGAAGTAATGATAGGTAGTAATGGAAGTGGTACTGGTAGGAGTAATGATAGGTATTAATGGAAGTAGTACTGGTAGAAGTAATGATAGGTAGTAATGGAAGTGGTACTGGTAGGAGTAATGATAGGTATTAATGGAAGTAGTACTGGTAGGAGTAATGATAGGTAGTAATGGAGTAGTACTGGTAGGAGTAATGATAGGTATTAATGGAAGTAGTACTGGTAGGAGTAATGATAGGTAGTAATGGATGTGGTACTGGTAGGAGTAATGATAGGTATTAATGGAAGTAGTACTGGTAGGAGTAATGATAGGTAGTAATGGAAGTAGTACTGGTAGGAGTAATGATAGGTAGTAATGGAAGTAGTACTGGTAGAAGTAATGATAGGTAGTAATGGAAGTGGTACTGGTAGGAGTAATGATAGGTATTAATGGAAGTAGTACTGGTAGGAGTAATGATAGGTATTAATGGAAGTAGTACTGGTAGAAGTAATGATAGGTATTAATGGAAGTAGTACTGGTAGGAGTAATGATAGGTATTAATGGAAGTAGTACTGGTAGAAGTAATGATAGGTAGTAATGGAAGTAGTACTGGTAGGAGTAATGATAGGTATTAATGGAAGTAGTACTGGTAGAAGTAATGATAGGTAGTAATGGAAGTGGTACTGGTAGGAGTAATGATAGGTATTAATGGAAGTAGTACTGGTAGGAGTAATGATAGGTAGTAATGGAAGTGGTACTGGTAGGAGTATTGATAGGTATTAATGGAAGTAGTACTGGTAGGAGTAATGATAGGTATTAATGGAAGTAGTACTGGTAGAAGTAATGATAGGTAGTAATGGAAGTGGTACTGGTAGGAGTAATGATAGGTAGTAATGGAAGTAGTACTGGTAGAAGTAATGATAGGTAGTAATGGAAGTAGTAATGGTAGGAGTAATGATAGGTAGTAATGGAAGTAGTACTGGTAGGAGTAATGATAGGTAGTAATGGAAGTAGTACTGGTAGGAGTAATGATAGGTATTAATGGAAGTAGTACTGGTAGAAGTAATGATAGGTAGTAATGGAAGTGGTACTGGTAGGAGTAATGATAGGTAGTAATGGAAGTAGTACTGGTAGGAGTAATGGTAGTAGTTCCTTCTCTGTGATTTAGAGCAAATTACTATATGAACAGGAAACTATATTGTGCATTTTAATCTATGAAGTTACTTTCATAGATTTCTATACACTAATTTTAGAACTGATCTAATGACTGTTTTATTTTATTTTTTTTTCCATGTGTAGATGGGTTGGATACCAGTACCCTGGTTACAGAGGTTATCAATACTTAATGGAACATGGACCATACAAACACTGGAACAACTGGGGAGCCAACCAGCCCCAGATTCAGTCCATCCGCCGAGTAAAGGACATGCAGTGGTACAAAAGAGGAAATTTTGACGTTGGAAACTAATGAGGCAATGAGGATAAGACACATAACCTGACTGGCAGAAGAAAGACACTTGTTTCTTTTTAATCTCTGAATCGTTCTCTGTTTATTGGTGGGAGAGACGGCTGTTGCTTTATTCGTTTGTCTACATAGCCATTTAAATGGAAAAGTGTGGATGTTGAACATGTCACCTTTTCCTCTCTGTGCTGGAATTTTGAGCGCTAGTTAAATGTGAGTGACTCATCTCATACATAGTTATATGAGATTATAGCTATTTTGATTTGCCCCTGTACAATCAGGTCATATAGTGCGATAATCTCTATTGACCTCTAACAAGAGGAAAAACATAAGGATATGCTAAGAGAAGAAAAGTACTAGACAATGTACTGCACCCACAGTGGGTGATTCAAATGTGGACACTTAAAATAGCACAACAAGCCCTCTCTCTCCACAATGGTAGGTAACATCCAGCACATCTGCTTTTATCGAGGGTGGGATCCTATGGGCACTGTGTCATCCTTCTCAGGGAGAAGCAAGTCTTTTTTTATTACACAAAAACCTCAGCAAATTAATGCACACCGTGAAAGTGTTCAGTGTACCTCACCATAGCACTGTCCATCCAGGCGCAGCTCCACCGAAACCACCCATACGTGTGTCAAACTCTTTGCAGTTTAACAGAAATAAAAAATATAAAAACATGGCTCATGTTAATATTTCTTTATGCAGTTTGTCTCTCGTTTGGTGGAAACTGAACCGGAATGTGTTTTTGTATACAATATATTTTTTCTTTTTTTTTTTTTTTTTTTTTTTCATTTTTAATGGGAGTCACATTGATAACTTTTGATAGGATAGTAATTCCTCCGGTGGCCTTTGGAAAATATATACAGTAAATTGTAGGGAAGAAGGTTGGGTTGTAGCTTCAAGTAAGCCCCAGCTGTAGGTGTCCTGCTTCTCACTTTGCGACCCTCTTTATCTTTTATGTTGTTGAGGCATTTTCATTAGAAGGAAAGGGTAAGGCACTCATAGTAAGATTTATTAATGAGAAATTATTGACGGCACTCTGAAAATGTAAGAAAGCGTCCGAGTAGGGTTCCAATCCGTAATAGTAAGTAGATGTAAACTTGACATTCAAAGAGAATCCAAAAGATTCAGAATAATTTTAATATTTCGGTCCTATACCTAGACCTTCATCAGAGAGCAGCTGCATAATGTACAGTGTAAGACAGAAAGAAATTAACTGGAGTATAAGTTGTTATACATGCAATGTGTAGGAGCATGTTCACACCGGCCACTAAACAGACAAAAGCTAAGATAGAAATCAAATGAGCGTATGTCCTGCTATAAGTATGAAAAAGCAATAGTGAATATCAATAACATTGAATATTAGTAAGCACTGTTTTTAATTTAAAAAAGCAGAAAAGCCATCCCACCAGCCCCAAGGTCTACCCAACTGGGATGGTCCTAACCTCTAGTATTAAAACTTTACCATGTGTCAAAAATGACCTTATTGTGAATAAGAAACAAGCATTGTAAAGAGTGCAATGATGGCTAAATGGATGGACATCGTGTCTTCCACAACGCCACTACCATTTATCCAATTTGAATAAAATTCTTCTGTACTTTACGAGCGCCATCTATTTACTGATTTATTGATGGTCAAGTTTTGGACCTACGGTTGGACCAATTTAATAATTTTACCATATAGTGGCTCTTAAAGGTTTAATAACAAATTGGCTACGCTTTATATATTTCAATTGAATGTGATCTTTGACAAATATGTCCGTGGCCTAAGCCCACCACCAATTTTCATTTATGCATTTCTTTAGTCTAGGTAATAAACTAGATATTTTGCTTAGCTTGTTACGTTTTAGTGGACAGTGTATGCGATATAATCTCATGTGATTTAACCGTTTGAAGTCGATGTATTGACAGCAGCATATTACAGAGGTCTGTCTGTAGCGATGAAAAAACTGAATGGTAGTGGCAAAAGGAAATGCCATGGCTATTGTACATCAGACAGTGCAGCTGAGAAACACCAGAATACACTTGTTATGGCATTTAGTTCATGTTGGTAATTTTTTCTGCCCAAGACAGAAGTGCCCGGTATTTGCTTCTTATTCCATGTTCCTTCCAGAAACCATTCAGTCAATTCTCTACCTTGTTGCTTGCTAACAATCGATTTACTATAATTCTCGATATATTATAGCATAAGAAGTGGAACCAACTAAAATCCACCAATTCTAATTCAAAGGGAGTCTGTCACACCCAAAATGCATTTTAAACAGACTATACATTGTTGTAGGGGATTTAACGCCTATAACAACCCTACTAGCACTGTACCTGGTACTGGCACAGTGACTGAGAAAATAACTTTTAATTCATATGGAAATAAGACTTCGTTGAACCCGTGGCGAGGCTAAAAGTTTGGTGCACCGCTACACCTCCTCTTTTGCATGTTGGGGCCTTTCCCTTACTTCTGATTGGCATACTCACTCTGGGAAGCGAGTACTAACTGAATTCTGCTCTGTGCATGGAGCCGCGCACTCACCTAGTGGCCACTTGGGACCTCTCTGACTCTTTTCTCCTGATTACACTCGGGGTCTATTAGGGTACCGAGCAGAAACATAGAAAAGAAACTACGATCAAAAAACCCACTTTTTAATAAAGATCAAAATGTATTATTATTTCATCAAAAAAGAACAAACACATGGGGGAGACGTAAAGTGCAAATGTGCATGACAAACAAAGTACCAAAAGGGTACAGATCTATACAGGGCATCAGAGAATATTAAGCACATCAAAATCCATATAAACAGTAAGGATCCATTAAATATATATATCTATCTCTCTCATTATATAGACTGAGCTTATGCAATGCGCTAACCCATATAAAAAATAAATATTCTGTATATGTAATAAACATAGGAGCGCCACAGCATAGCTGATCTTACCTAGGTAATAGTAGTCATGCCCTGGGACCTGCACCCACCCCAACGCGCGTTTCGGCTTAGCCTTCGTGACGATTCATCCAGCAACTATAGGGGTTAAAATGGTTATAGCAGACATGGAGTGGTTAGATCAGCTACAGGGGATACTGGGAAAGTTGTTATTGTGTCCTGGACATCCAAAAGTAAGTTGTGTGCTAAAGAGTCTCCTGTCAGGCTGAAATCAGACAAGCTGTATACACCAGTTCTTCCTGGGAAGCGATTGCTGTAATCATAGATGCAGTCAGTATGTCCAGGAGCATCTTTATTACCTTTAGATAGATGTGAGAGAGCTACAGCACCGGACTCAGCCCTCACCGCACTGCATGAGCAAGGTACAGTTCTGCTTAGGTTATGACACTGTGTGTGAAGAGAAGTTATCTGTGAAGAGACTTTCATATATGTTGATGATGTTTTACATGAAGAAAAGTGATTCTGTGTGATGAAAAAAAGCTTGAATAAAACCACTGTGATCAACTTCAGCTCGGAACTGTGTCATAGCTGTGTGCCTGTGAACCGTTACCTCAGAGCAACCATTAACTATAATTCTTCGCAGTAGAAGGGAGGTGAGATTTCCCCAGGATTCCAAAAAGAACTCATGTTTCCTGTGTATCGTCTTCAAATACTGAAAGGCGTGCATGCAATAGTTGTCCACTTTTTACAAACCCTTTATGTTTGAAAAGAACCCTGAAAGAAAACTGAAAAAAAAACCTGATTACAGATTGTACAGGCTATTAAGCCCTTCATCAGCGATCAGCTGTAATCTGCAGCGAAACATGATAGCAAGTTCATTTAACTTACCAACAGCGCCACTACTGGGTTTCAGGAAGCAAAGAAAAATTGTCCTTGTAACACACAAGAGTGTATCTATGTATCCATCTTCTACTCTGGCCAATTTATGGGAGACTGGCATGATGGATCTCACTTTGCAAATTTAAAATAACCTAATAGGATGCTTGAAAACGGGCTTTCTGTCCCAGAAACCTGCAAAGCGTCACAGCACACATTCTTTCCAATTAATGTCTTTGCGCACTTTGCAGTAATAGTGTGACAGTCAGGGTCCGCGTGAAAAAACGGGAAGGTGGTAGCCAAGTTCTACAACTGCATCTACCTATAATGATAGCATTCAGAGCCAGCTCCATCTGTTGCAATGTCACCATTTAGATTTTTCTGCTAATCACTGACAACATCATTTTAATGTCTGTGTTTCCCGTCCGCACATGTACCAGGACCCATCCTGGGACATAATTCCAGTATACTGATGGGTTACAAGCCAACTAGGGGCCTACTAAGGTCCCATCAATGGTATTTACTTCCTCCTATGAAGCTCAGCCTGCAGAGAACATCGATTTTACTGTAGTAGTGTAGTATATAAGTCAAGACATCAAAAGTTCAAGTCCCCACACGCAACTAAAAGATAAAGTGAAAATGGATAAAGAAAATGTTTTAAATAGATAAAAATCAACCCCCAATTCCCTAATTAAAAATAAAGAAATAAAAAGTAAACATTCAGTATTTCCATGCCTGTTGTCATGACTCTGGACAGAATGGTTCCGCCTCCATCCTGGTCAGGTCAGTGTTAATTTTAGTCCGCCTCTCTTTGGATTTGGGGCGGCTATTTAAAGTTGTCAGTACCTGGATTTAGTGTCGGTGATACTTCCATATACTGGGTTAGTGGTTGCTGACCCAGGTGACTCGTCCTTAAACGTGTGCCTCTGTGCTTTTGTGCCTCGCTGTGTATGATTTGGTTTGTCCCTTGACTTCTGCCTCTGTATCCTGCTTTGTACTGCTCTGTCTCTCCTGGTTATCTGACCCCCTTGGCTTGTCCCGGTTTATGCTTTGTCTTGTCCATAGGTACTGCACGTTCATCTGGCTTCTGACTCTCGACAGTCCTTGACCACGTTTACTGTCTTTGCCCTGTGCTTTGCGTGCTCAGTGTCCTTCCCTGCACTCAGTGCGATGGCTCCGCCCCCTGGTCAAATGATCACTTAGTGCCAGGACCTGTGCTCACTACACTAGTCTCAGGTCCTTGTACACTATGTGCCTTCTGCCTGCACTCCCTGCGCTCATTCACGCGCCCCCTTGGCAGCGCCCCCTAGGCAGCGCCATTGACACCTTAGGTGTCATTACACCTGTAGTGTTCATTCTGGGGAAAAAAAGTTAATTAAGCAAAAAGCCAAACTGCACAAAAAAATCTAATTGCCATTTTTTGGTCAATGTACATCCCTCCCAAAAAGGCAATAAAAATTGCTTAAAATGTCATAGGCTAAACTTGAAAATGTGAGCTCACTAGGCAAAAAAAATGAATAAATTAAAAAAAGTGTTGGGTCTCTGAAAATGGGAACACAAACCATTAAAAAAATAAAAAAAACTATTCACCGAAATAAAATAAAAAACATAAAATACAAATATGTCATACATGTTTGGCATTTCCTACTGAGCTCATGAATCATTTTGCCAAATCATTATCACCACACACTGAAATCCATAGGAAAGGTAAGCTAAAAAAGACTCAAGGAGTTATTATATTTTCTAAAGCATTTCACACATCATGTTTTTTTTTCTGTCTTTCCCTTCTACCAGGAAAGAAAGCTAGTGGAGAAAACAAATGTTTCAGTGCTGAAAAGGGTAAGTATTTACACCAGTTTTTATTTTATAGATTTACTGTAAACATACTTGTGTGTATGTGTCTGTGTGCATACTGCATATTAGGCCTAAGAAACGCTACCGGCGTCATCAGTGTTTTCCATCAGTGTGGATTCCATGTATTAACCACAAACCTGTTTTTCCCATTAGTGTTTTTACCACCAGTGTGCCATTAGTTAAATTACAAAGCTTCCCTTACACTTTGCAGTGTTAAATACAGACAGCACACAGATTATACACTGACGCCATCCGTGTGCTGTACGTGTTTTCACAGACCCACAGACTTATATTTTCTTATCATTTTCTTCATGTAAATTTGCCTATCCTCTATTTACTTGAATCTGGAAATTGTTAAATTGTTAAACCAACCCCATCCCTGCCCCGCTTGATTGTTATCCTTTTATTGAAGACCTATTTATAGAAAAAAAAAATAATATTTTATAGAATTTTACAGTAAAAACTTAAGTAATACTAAACAGTGCAGTAATAAATTACACCAGTAGATGGTGATGGAGCAAAGAGGAATGATTCAAGGCTCGGTGGCTCACAGCGCCCACCCAAACTTAACATTAGGCTGGAAATAGGCTACCGTATGGCATCCGATATGAGAGCATCAGGTGTGATATGCTAATGTCCTTCAGCTCCTGCTCTGCTGCGAGCGTGAGCCGAGAGTCCGTGCCCCGATTCTCTTGCATGAGAGAATTGCAGCACACGTGTGGAGGAGACTGAGAAAGTAAATTGTCCATCTCGTCCATGGCCTGTCTCGGCATATATCTGACTGCGCTGGGATGACATGTGAGTGCAGTCCGATGTTTCACACGCACCCATAGACTTGTATGGGTGCGAGTGAGCCAAGTCTCGCTGCCAAACGCAGCATGTTGCCGAATCGACATGAGAAAATAACGGCAGATCTGAGCTGCTCCATAGAATAAAGGCCCCGTCTCACTAAGCAATCTCGGTAGCGAGATCGCTGCTGAGTCACAACTTTTGTGACGTAACAGCGATCTCACCAGCGAGATCGCTGTGTGTGACAGCGATCAGCGAGCGGCCCCCCTGCCGGTATCGCTGATCGCTGCAAGAAATCTCTGGACATTTCTTTGGTCGCTGGTCTCCCGCTGGCCAGCACACATCGCTGTGTGTGACAGCGGGAGACCAGCGATCAGGTGTAAAAAATAATAAAAAAAATAAAAAATATAGTTATTCTCACCTTCCGATGTCCCGTTCAGCCATCCCGCCTCTCTCCACGCTCCGGTCCCAGTGATCCTTTGCACGAATGACCGCGAGACTTTGTTATCCCGCGAGACCGTGACATCTCGCGGTCATTCATGCAAAGGATCACTGGGACCAGAGCGTGGAGAGAGGCGGGAAGACTGCGCGGGACATCGGATGGTGAGAATAACTATATTTTTAATTTTGATTCTATTTTTTACAGGATGGCCAGCGATGTCGGGCGCTCGGCATCGCTGTGCTGATCGCTGGTGAAGCTGTCTGTGTGACAGCTCACCAGCGATCACATAGCGACTTACTAGCGATCCTGACACCTTCATATCGGTGTCGGGATCGCTGGTAAGTCGCTTAGTGAGACGGGGCCTTAACATTGGGCCAAGTGCCATGAGATATTTTATCACATGGCACTTGGCCATCTTATGCGCTAGTGTGACTCCGGCCTCAGACCATAAATCCAAATCCCTGAAGTCTTTGAGAACAAATTTAACAAAGAATAACAAATGTCTCTGTCTCCATCAAGTGTCTCAGGGTCACAGTGCTAACCTAGACATGGATGGTGCCACAGTCACTGATTTATGGCATCAACCAATATGACATGAGAACTCTGAAAAACGTTGTACCAACAAAAGTGGGAGTAGTTCCAGACTGCTTCCAGTTGAAAAGATACAGGAAAGATATACAGTATATCTTTGTACTATATTAGCTAGTAGATAGAAAAAATATTACGATTTTAGAATCCTCAGTGGTTGATACTTTTTTATTTTTTTATATCAACTAACCAATGTGCTCCTCAGACCTTTTGGTGGCATCACAACCCTGGACCAGACCTCAATCACAGGACAATAAAATTTTCACACTCCTTATCTATGAACTGTTTATCCCTCGCCCATAGGGATAGTTCTGCCTCACATCATTTGTCTTATCTATTGAATTATTTCTGTACCTTATTGTGTTTAAATATGTGACTCTTCAGATTTTGTATTATTCTATGCCTGATGAAGAGACCTGAGTTGTCTTTAAAGCTCACAATTTTTTACCATCTGTTCTATTAGCCATTAAAAGGTATCAACCACTGAGGACTCTAAAAACCTAAATAATCTTCAGTTGAAAAGAGTAATTTCAGGTCAGACATTGTCTTGACTGCTTCTGCTTCTATCAACTTTAAAAAGAAAAATATTGTATTCATACTATTAAAAGAAAATTTATATATATATTTTAACATTCCAAAATACTCCCACGCTAGATCTAGGCTTATAGGTAATTAAATAAATACAAATTCTATCTACCGTATATACTCGAATATAAGCCGAGATTTTCAGCCCTTTTTTGGGGCTGAAAGTCCCCCTCTCGGCTTATATTCGAGTCATACACACCGGGGGGGTCGGAGGGGGAGAGGGGGCGGGGGTGTCAGGTCATACTTACCCGTCCTGACGCTGTCTCTTGAGCCCCCAGCTTCTCCGCGCTCTCTGTTTCTGCCTTCAGCGGTCACGTGGTACCGCTCATTAAAACTCATGAATATGCGCATATTCATGAGTTTTAATGAGCGGTATCACATGACCGCTGAACGCAGGAAGAGAGCGCGCGGAGAAGCTGGGGGCTCAAGCGACAGCGTCAGGACGGGTAAGTATAGCGATACTCACCTGTCCTGCGTCCATGGCTGCTTGCTGCTGTCTGTCATCGGTCAGTGACTTGAGACAGCAGAGGGCGCGGCGACGTGATTAGTGCGCGCCGCGCCCCCTGCAGTCTGAACGTCACTGACTGATGACGTGGCAGATAGCGGTGAGCAGCCATGGACGCAGGACAGGTGAGTATCTGACACCCAGCGACGGAGAGGTGAGTATGTCATTTTTTTTATTTTTACATGCAGCAGCAGCAGCAGCACATGGGGGAATAATCTTTAGGAGCTTCTAATGGGGCAGTATATGGGGGAACAATCTATGGAGCTTCTTATGGGGGCAGCATATGGGGGAACAATCTATGGAGCTGCTTATGGGGCAGCATATGGGGGAATAATCTATGGAGCTTCTAATGGGGGCAGTATATGGGGGAACAATCTATGGAGCTTCTTATGGGGGCAGTATATGGGGGAACAATCTATGGAGCTGCTTATGGGGGCAGTATATGGGGGAACAATATGGAGCTTCTAATGGGGGCAGCATATGGGGGAATAATCTATGGAGCTTCTAATGGGGGCAGTATATGGGGGAACAATCTATGGAGCTTCTTATGGGGGCAGTATATGGGGGAACAATCTATGGAGCTTCTTCTGGGGACACCATATGGGGGAATAATCTATGGAGCATTTCCCACCCTAGGCTTATACTCGAGTCAATAAGTTTTCCCAGTTTTTTTGGGGCAAAATTAGGGGGTCGGCTTATACTCAGGTCGGCTTATCATAGAATCGTAGAGTTGGAATGGACCTCCTGGGCCATCTGGTCCAACCCCCTGCTCAAAGCAGGATTCGCTAAATCATCCCAGTCAGATGTCTGTCCAGCCTCTGTTTGAAGACTTCCATTGAAGGAGAACTCACCACTTCTCGTGGCAGCCTGTTCCACTCATTGATCACTCTAACTGTCAAAAAGTTTTTTCTAATATCTAATCTGTGTCTCCTCCCATTCAGTTTCATCCCATTGCTTCTAGTCTTTCCTTGTGCAAATGAGAATAAAGTTGATCCTTCTACAATGTGACAGCCCTTTAGATATTTGTAGACTGCTATTAAGTCTCCTCTCAGTCTTCTCTTTTGCAAACTAAACATTCCCAAATCCTGCAACCTTTCCTCATAAGACAGGGTTTGCAGACCGGTCACCATTCTGGTCGCTCTTTTCTGAACTTGCTCCAGTTTGTTGATGTCTTTTTTAAAATGTGGTGCCCAAAACTGGACACAATATTCCAGATGAGGTCTGACCAAAGAGGAGTAGAGGGAAATAATGACTTCACGTGATCTAGACTGTATGCTTCTGTTAATACATCCTAGAATTGCATTTGCCTTTTTTGCTGCTGCATCACACTGTTGACTCATATTCAGTCTGTGATCTATACTCGAGTATATACGGTAATTATTAAAACAGGAATGAATCAAACTTTAAAATGAAATAATATGGACCCTTTTTGAGGCACTCTTTACTTAAAACTTACCCAGAACTACCAGCAGTTGTGTCTCACAGCATATTGCATACTTGTGCTCACAGGATTACCTGCTTCCAGAGATGGAACCATAGAATCCTCACAGCGTGCAGTGCATGCAATATGGGGATTCTCAAGAAGACTTGTAGCTTTTGACCAGACAACCCTTTCTAAAAACGTTAGTCATTTGGCCTCTCTTTCATGGCCACTGTGTGTTCAATGTACATAACACAAGGTAGTAGGTGTCAATGGTCAATATTGCCATTTAGCGAGTCTAAAGGCCCCGTCTCACAGAACGAGATCGTTAGCGAGATCACTGAAACGTCACAGATTTTGTGACGCACCAGCGACTTCGCCAGCGATCTTGCTACGTGTGACACATAGCGGCGACCGCCCCCCCCGCTGGATATCACTGATCATGCTCGAAAGTCCTAGGCCATTTTTTGATCGTTGGCGTCCAGCATGCATCGCTGAGTTTGACACCGACGAGCGACCTCGATGGCGACGCAGAACTCAGGGACGCAGGTGTGAGTCGTCAGAATCGCTGCTGTGCGACAAGGTCCCAACGACTGCCGAGGTCGTTATACGGATCGCCGTATCGTTGCTGCGTCGTTGAGTAGATCTGTCTGTTTGACAGCTTACTAGCAACCATGTAGCGACGCACCAGCGATCCTTACCAGGTCGTATCGTTGTCGGGATCACTGGAGCGACGCTAAGTGTAACGGCACCCTAAAGCCCCCATTACACATTACCGATTTTGTGACGTAGCAGCAATATTGCTAGCGATATCGCTATGTCTGATACTTACCTCCGACCGGCTCCCCCGCTGCTCATCGCTGGTCGCGCGAGAACGTCCTGGACCATTTCTCATCGGGCGCTTCCTGCTGAGCTTCCTGTGGCGCCGACGAGCGACGCGTGGACGCGGGCGGGAGGACGTCAGGATCGCCGCGTCTGACTGGTAAGTAGCGACCCCCAACCCCTGGTGTGTCGCTGGTGAGATCTGCCTGTGTGGCAGCTCACTAGCGACCACTTAGCGATGCACCAGCGATCCATATCGTTGTCAGGATCACTGGAGCGTCGCTAAGTGTAACGGCACCCTAAGAGCGAACTGTGTAACCTTTATCTCGCTTCGCCTGAATGCTCTTCTAATCTAATTTAGGACAAGATCAAAGTTGAACTTTGGATTAGTCAAAAATCAACAAAGAAGATAATTCAGGACAAGAGAGATAAGAGTAAGGACTTGTTCAGACCACTGATTTTTCACACTGATCCCACAGTATAGGCTGAAAATGGCTTGAAGTCTGCCTCTCATTGTTTTCAATGGGGATCCGTACGGCAGTTTATGAGGCAGAAATGTACATGTTAGTAGATGCGGAGGTTTGACAAGAAATCATAAAGAAACTGTGGCTGGTACTTAGACATAATTAATCACATTAAATGGTGCTCATTAGTGTGCGTATCCACAGAAGTGCAAAATGCAAAGTCACAGGAGAAATATGAGGGCTAGTTTTCTCTGTTACACAGTCCAGATTTTAGATTGGATGACACCCTGTGCAGGACTCTTCATTGCAACCTTTGATAGCCAAAAATACAAAAAAATTCCCCAAGGCCCTAGTTGAGAGGACCAGAGGGACCAGTTTCTGACACAATCAGGCCCTTATGTCAAGAAGAGGTAGGCAGGTATTTCGGGGGATGCTGCTGGAGCATGAAAAAAGGATGATCGGGTTAAGCACCTTGTTCTGATGGAGGACAAAGTTTTCAAAGAAAGGGCCTGATAATTGAAGAGCCTCACAGAAGTCTGTAAAATTGTTATAGCTAAAGGGGTTTACGGTCTTAGGCCACAAGTCTGCAGTCACTGTACAGTGGGGAAAATAAGTATTTAGTCAGCCACCAATTGTGCAAGTTCTCCCTCTTAGAAAGATGACAGAGACCACCTGTAATTGACATCATAGGTAGACCACAACTATGAGAGTCAAAATGAGAAAACAAATTCAGAAAATCACCCTGTCTGATTTGGCAAGATTTATTTTGCAAATTATGGTGGAAAATAAGTATTTGGTCACCTAAAAACATGCAAGATTTCTGGCTCTCACAGACCTGTATCTTCTTCTTTAAGAGGCTCCTCTGTCCTCTACTCATTACCTGTAGTAATGGCACCTGTTTGAACTTGTTATCAGTATAAAAGACACCTGCCCACAACCTCAAGCAGTCACACTCCAAACTCCACTAGTCTAAGGCTGGACAACCCTTTCAGGAGGCACATTAATGATGAAGCAGTTGTAGCAGGCTCTAGCTCCTGCAAGACACATCTGAGGAGAGGAGAGGTGAAATAGTTATGTGGCGCCCCTGAGGGTTCAGTCACCACAGAGGTACTGCACCTCCTCCTGAGGTGTGGTACCCCACCATCCAGGTAAGGTGGAGACACCTGACCACACTCCAACACCTGCCCCCCACACCACAAAGTAGTGTAGCAAAGCACCTTCGGCAGCTCCCTGCTTGGAGTGTAGCATAGCACCCCTTGGTGGCTCCCTGCTTGGAACATGAAACGTGCTGGGAGCTGGGTGGAGTTAGTTTGCACTAAAAGAGCGGGAAGAGGATAGGATTGAGTTAGTTAGTCACAGGAGTCTGACGAGGTCAGTCTGTGAAAGGAGATCCCCTGAGTGGGATGGAGGAAGGAAGTGCTGCAGCCGACCTCAGTGGTCTGGGTCTGCTGGCACAAGAAAGGAACATTGAAGGAAAGCCTGACTCTCCATAAGAAGGAAAGGATTAGTACGGAACATGAGGAGAATAAGAGAACAGGGACCAGGGTTAGAGGAGAACCCTTACCAAGTTCTAACCACAAGGCCGGGGTCCGGTCCCCGAGGTTGTATGGATACTAATGGTCCTGCAGCAGACACCGGAGGAATAGAAGTAGTGACCATTTTATTCCCACACCAGACTTGGGGGCACAACAGCAATGATAGTGAGCCGGGACCATCTGTCCCAGAGGATCTGTCTGCAGCGTCAGCTTAACATCTTCCTTGCCGAACACCACAGGTGGCGTCACGAATCACTTATAAACTTTCACCACCATAAGCACACTGAAACAACCCCTTTTGTAATGGAGCCCCAGGGCCACGGACCGGGTCACTGCTGCCGTGACAACCCCCGTTGAAAAGATTAACCGGCCCGGTACCGAGTACCCCACAGCCCTGGTGAGTGAGGGCGCTCCAGTGATGCAGAAGGATAACAAATCTATGAATTGTGGCTGTTGTTAGTGACTGATTAATTGCATTGTTATGTCTAGTATATCCAAATAGACAGGAGAAGTTAAGCAATAAAATATACAACTTTGTTGAAGCACAATAGCCAAACAATAATAACACAGTAAAAGGAGATGCCAGTCCACAATACACCAAACAAGGTAAGTATCCCATATATAGGGGTGTACCAGTAGGAGAGACAAAGAATATAGTAGCTAATATAGTATCACAATGACTACTCAGTCATAGCTCCCTACATGATACATTCTATATCCTCACTACACAAAAATGATAGAGAAATAGTAATGTACACACCTTATGTGCAAGCCGCTCATAAATAAATAACAGTAACAAAGACCTATATACCTGTAGGAGTGGCGGCGGTGAGGCAGGGATAACAATTGGGTGGTGGTGCTGCTGGTGTTAGTGCAGATAGGCGGTGGAGGTGTGCTGTACTCACAGGAATGGGGGGGTGACCCGCTTCTTGGCGTCGACAGGCACGAGACAGAGACAGGAGAAGTATTCAACAGGTTCTGCTTTTAATGGCCGCTCTCACGACGACCAGCACAATGCATGACAGGAATTTTACACTGTTCTCTCTTGCAAAAAGGACTGAGTACCTTCGCTTATTGACTTTCGCCATCGAAGCGTACTTTGTAGCTCTTCCACCGTGGCTGCCCTAGGCCAATCCACCACGGCGTTTCACCCTGCAAAGTCCACCAAATTACAGGTCCTCACAGACCGTCTCTGCCTGTGACCAACGTCCTCAAGGGTCACACCCCGTAACCGTATCTGCTGTCCAAGATCTCTGAGAGGTCTCCTCTGTATAACAGACCCTCCTTCCCTGTGAGCTCCCCTGGCTGACTGAAGCTTCTAGAAGTTTACCTCAGTATTTATTCAGTCAGTCCAGTTAGCCCTGCCCACTGTCACCTGACAGTCACCTTTGCCCAATCAGAATCACCTTGACCTCTGACAGTTATGTAACGCTCGCATGGCAGTTACATAACCACTGTCGTCGGTGCTCTCCAGTGACATCTAATGGACAGACTGCCACATGACACCTTCTTTTCCTACCTCTCTGTCTTCTACTACAGACAGAGCCGTACTCAGTTCAACCTCCCCACATTCCTCCTTCCTTTGAACATTGTCGTCCTCGACAATCATGTCCCGGGGAAGAAAGTGGTGTCAATACCTGGCACTGACATGGTCGGCATCTGAGTCACACAGTTCCCTTGGTCACACAGACTTTCCTGGTCACACAGACCCTCGGTCACACAGACCCCTGTGTCACACAAACTCTTGGTCACACATACCTCCCTGCGTCACACAGTCTCCTGGTCACACAGACCTCCCTGCATCACACAGCATTCTGGTCACACAGACCTTTGGTCACTCAGACCCCTGTGTCACACAAACTCTTGGTAACACAGACCTCCCTGCGTAGGTACCCGGTCATCTGTCTTCTCCCTGTCCCGTCGTCCCTTCAACTAACAGAGTCAGGGTCGGCGTACTTCCCGTACCAGGACCTGCTGAATACACTTTTTTTTTTAAATAAATGCCAATAACATTTCAACACTTCAAAGGCACCACACACTTCTCCACATTTGTTGCAATACGTTTTCTTTTTTAAACACACAAAAACATTAATCAAAGGAGGACAGGGGTGCTCCCCCTTCCTTTAAGTAAACCACTTAAAACATTTTTTCAAAGGCATCCCTGCTTCACCAGAGGATTTACTCTCATGGGGACGCGGAACAGTCCCCTACTAGTGCAACAGTGCACTGCAGTCCCGGCAGTCCAAAACAGCTGTACTCCGGGCCACCTCCTGGCAGCCGATGTTTCGCTATAACAAAAGAGGACTCCACAGCCGTGGAGTCTTCTGGGATGCCAAGATTACCTCTGGGTCTCGAGTGTCCCCGATGTTCGAGACCCAGGAGTCCTCGTCCATTTATGGAGGCTTGTACCCCTCAGGGCAGGCAATGACGACAACCATGTAGTAGCCGCGGGGGCAATATTCCTTGTAATAGGAGACCCAGTCTCCTTCTTGCAAAGCCCGGCTGTGCCGGATGGACACCACATTTAGATAAACTTTCTCTCCAGTGGTGTGATCCCAAATAAAGCCATATCCTCTCTCCCGTTTTGTGTGCACAAGTCTCCCAATTGAACGTGGAGCCGCCATGCCAGCCTCTCATTTTTCATGCAGAAGCCCCCCAGATCTCCCGCTCTCTGGCCTTTTTCCCTACGATAACCTCCGCAACCCAGGCGGAGGGTCCGTTATAGGCCGCAGTCTGGTGGGCAGGTCGCGGTCAAGGTCGGGGGCGGGGCAGAAGCGGCCGCAGGCTCCGATGTGGTATAGGCCGCAGCCGGCTTTGTCAGCGACGTCGGCACGGCCGCAGGGGAGGCCGCAGTTGGGACCAAGGCCTTCACGGGCTCCGGCAAAACAACCACGGGTGGGGCCACAGATGAAACAGCAGCCGCCTTTTCTGGTAAGGCAGATACTGCAGCCGATGGTCCGGTTTTAGTAGGGGCCGGGAGCGTGGCCGATACTGCGTTCGTTAGCTTGGCAGGGGACACACCGTCATCCAGAACAGCCGGAATCACAGAGCAATTTATTAGCCATTAACAACTTTTCATTGTCTGTAATGGTGGGATCAAAAAACGATAATCCCACCAACTCTGTATTCAAATACCACAAATGGTTCGAAAATTTGGTCAGGGCTATTTCTGCAATGTTGTTGTCACATTCTTTATAGTCTAACAGACTATGCAAAATACCTAAATCTTAAAATACCTCAATTTGGATTTTTTCAAACTTTGAGCGACGAGCGGCACGGGTTAACGTCGTTTGATCGAGCTCAAATTTTGGCTATCTCAATATCTGGAAAGGGGAATCGTTTTGTGGGGTCCAGACGGACAAAATTCCGACATCGATTTTTTGCGGTCACCCTAGTGGACACGCTCACCTTCACAGCCGCTGCTGCTCCCTGCAGACTTTCCCACCGCTCCATTCTTAGCCATTGGTCTTCACCCCGCCGTCCGCCAGGGCCGGCCTCCAGGCCCGACAGTTCTGCAGGGAAACTCCCTGGGCAGGTTTCCAAGTCTTGGCGCCACTGCCATTCCTGGCATCCGATACCCCGACAGCCACAACGTCTCATGCCACGTTGTCTTTGGCTTCCTTCTCTGCTGTGTCTTTCCTTGTGTCCTCCCTATCTGAGGCTCTGCACCCTTGCAGCTCTGCCTGCTCTGATCTCTTGCAGCTCTGCCTGCTCGGCTCCCTTGCCGCTCTGCCTGCTCGGCTCCCTTGCCGCTCTGCCTGCTCGGCTCCCTTGCCGCTCCTCCTGCTCGGCTCCCTTGTCGCTCTGCCTGCTCGGCTCCCTAGCCGCTCTGCCTGCTCGGCTCCCTAGCCGCTTTGCCTGCTCGGCTCCCTTGCAGCTCTGCCTGCTCGGCTCCCTTGCAGCTCTGCCTGCACGGCTCCCTTGTAGCTCTGCCTGGCTCCCTTGCAGCCCAGCCTGCCTGGCTCCCTTGCAGCCCAGCCTACTCCGCACTCCTGCGGCTCAGTTCCTAACCTGTTCCAACATACTCCACTTCTTCCTGCCTAAACCTATACCCGCCCCTGCTGTGTGAACAGGCCCCTACCTGTTCCTTTCCGAGCCGTGCCCGCCTGTCCTGTGTCTCCAAGCTGTGCCTGCTTGCCCTGTGTCTCCAAGCTGTGCCTGCGTGCCCTGGGTCTCCAAGCCGTGCCTGCTTGCCCTGTGTCTCCAAGCCGTGCCTGCTTGCCCTGTGTTTCCAAGCCATGCCTGCTTGCCCTGTGTCTCCAAGCCGTGCCTGCTTGCCCTGTGTCTCAGCCATGCCTGCTTGCCCAGTGTCTCAGCCTGCCTGTTAGTCACACCTGTCCAAGTGACTTCTCCCCGAGTGGGATCAGCAGCCACAGCCAGACACCACCCTGGAGTGGCACCAGACAGCTACCTGCCGCACAAGCCTGACCTCACCATCAGAGGCTCCAGTGAAGACCGAGGTAGCTGTCGTAGTCACGCCCCTTCCAGGGTAGTCAGGTTTGTGGCATAGTGGGGCCACAACCCCCGGCTCGCGCCATTCAGCCAAGGCATGAGCGTGACAGTCCGGACCAGGTGAACATGGGGGGCAGTGACCGGGAAGAAGGGAGGACGGACAGGAAACTGTGCAGTGTCAGGGCGGGAAAGCAGTGCGCGCAGGATAGGGAGCAGGCTGCTACACCGTACACCCAGAGAGAGTTCCCTGTCTGAGGACTGAGTCTCAAGGGCAAAGCGTTGTGGGCGCCATATGTGAGTACGTGGACCCGGTAGCCTCTGTGACCAGAGGACACTTTTCCCCCTGACAGTATTGAGACAGTGACACAAGCGCGCATTCCCGGAGACCGCAGTGATGAGCCGGAGCCCCTGATTGTGGTGAAGAGACTTAACAGTGTGTGCAGCATCGCTCCTGCGGTGAGACAGGTGGGGTATTACACAGAAACTCAGAGAAGGGAGACCAAGGTTCTGCATCAGCTCCCAGATTCCTGCTTTAAACCTTGGAGGTCCCAACTTCAACTTGAGCAGAGACTGCAAGCACCGCTGTTGCCGGTGCCGACATGGGAGAAGTAGACCCTTCAATCAAGGTTTCCCCGGACTGATAAGTTATAATTATTTGAGTTTAACCATTTTAATGCTGCAATACTGTTTGATTGCTTTCTTCAGCTCCATTGGTCTGCTTTACTGTTTTACTCTGTCTCATTTAACCCCCCTACTGCTCCTCCCTGCGTGGAGAGAAAATCCCTATAAATAAACCTTTAACTCTTGGTCTGTCTCGGATCCGTGGCGACATCCCCTGTACCTGCAGATTATTACATATACACCTGAGCTACCTTCTAGCCACGATAGAGTGGCGATTTGGGTATTGGAGTCAATCTGTTTGGTAGGGAGTCACTGTGCGAGTATATATATTTTTTATCTCTATCATTATCCCTCCAAAAAAATTACATTTACCTGTCTTTCTGCCCCGTTTTTTTGCCCCCCGTTCCCTACAGCATTTTCTGCTTTTTATATTGTATACTTTTAATGTTTTTCTTGGAATAAAAATAACTATATATCAATTTTGGATCTCTTCTTATCCCCAGATTTAGTCATATATTGGATTGTTGTTGTATATTGCAAAAAGTTCCTCCCTTATTCAGGACATTGTGTTGATTTAAAACATTACAAAGGCTTAGTTACTATTTAAGCATTTTAGTTCACATCTCATTGATCGAAGGCTTGCGATGAATCAATATATACATCAATGAATACTACAGTTGTGGCCAAAAGTATTGACACCCCTGCAATTCTGTCAGATAATACTCAGTTTCTTCCTGAAAATAATTGCAAACACAAATTATTTGGTATTATTATCTTCATTTAATTTGTCTTAAATGAAAAAACACAAAAGAGAATGAAGCAAAAAGTAAAACATTGATCATTTCACACAAAACTCCAAAAATGGGCCAGACAAAAGTATTGGCACCCTCAGCCTAATACTTGGTTGCACAACCTTTAGCCAAAATAACTGCGACCAACCGCTGCCAGTAACCATCAATGAGTTTCTTACAATGCTCTGCTGGAATTTTAGACCATTCTTCTATGGCAAATTGCTCCAGGTCCCTGATATTTGAAGGGTGCCTTCTCCAAACTGCCATTTTTAGATCTCTCCACAGGTATCCTATGGGATTCAGGTCTGGACTCATTGCTAGCCACCTTAGAAGTCTCCAGTGCTTTCTCTCAAACCATTTTCTAGTGCTTTTTGAAGTGTTTTGGGTCATTGTCCTGCTGGAAGACCCATGACCTCTGAGGGAGACCCAGCTTTCTCACACTGGGCCCTACATTATGCTGCAAAATTTGTTGGAAGTCTTCAGACTTCATAATGCCATGCACACGGTCAAGCAGTCCAGTGCCAGAGGCAGCAAAGCAACCCCAAAACATCAGGGAACCTCCGCCATGTGTGACTGTAGGGACCATGTTCTTTTCTTTGAATGCCTCTTTTTTTCTCCTGTAAAATCTATGTTGATGCCTTTGCCCAAAAAGCTCTACTTTTGTCTCATCTGACCAGAGAACATTCTTCCAAAACGTTTTAGGCTTTTTCAGGTAAGTTTTGGCAAACTCCAGCCTGGCTTTTTTTATGTCTCGGGGTAAGAAGTGGGATCTTCCTGGGTCTCCTACCATACAGTCCCTTTTCATTCAGATGCCGACGGATAGTACGGGTTGACACTGTTGTACCCTCGGACTGCAGGGCAGCTTGAACTTGTTTGGATGTTAGTCGAGGTTTTTTATCCAACATCCGCACAATCTTGCGTTGAAATCTCTTGTCAATTTTTCTTTTCCGTCCACATCTAGGGAGGTTAGCCACAGTGCCATGGGCTTTAAACTTCTTGATGACACTGCGCACGGTAGACACAGGAACATTCAGGTCTTTGGAGATGGACTTGTAGCCTTGAGATTGCTCATGCTTCCTCATAATTTGGTTTCTCACGTCCTCAGACAGTTCTTTAGTCTTCTTTCTTTTCTCCATGCTCAATGTGGTACACACAAGGACATAGGACAGAGGTTGAGTCAACTTTAATCCATGTCAACTGGCTGCAAGTGTGATTTAGTTATTGCCAACACCTGTTAGGTGCCACAGGTAAGTTACAGGTGCTGTTAATTACACAAATTAGAGAAGCATCACATGATTTTTCGAACAGTGCCAATACTTTTGTCCACCCTCTTTTTTATGTTTGGTGTGGAATTATATCCAATTTGGCTTTTGGACAATTCTTTTTGTGTTTTTTTCATTTAAGACAAATTAAATGAAGATAATAATACCAAAGAATTTGTGTTTGCAATCATTTTCAGGAAGAAACTGAGTATTATCTGACAAAATTGCAAGGGTGTCAATACTTTTGGCCACAACTGTATAATAATAATATAATAGTAATTTTATTTCTATAGTGCCAACATATTCCGCAGTACTTTACATTATAGAGGGGACCTGAACAGACAACAGACATTACAGTATAACAATAATCACGGAAATCAGATACCAAGAGGAAAGAGGGCCCTGCTCGCAAGCTTACAATCTACAAGGAAAAAATGGAGGCAGGAAAGGTGGATGGTAACAGTTGCTTTCATTGTTCTGACCAACCATAATATAAGAAATCGGGTGTTAATGTAATGCTGCATGAACTGGTTACCAACCAGTATGTGTATAAGTACAAACACCGAGGGCTATTAAATGCATAAAGAGTGTGAGAACATGATATGAGGAACTTGGCTATGGTAAGAATTTTGAATGGGCAACACAGGAATACTTAGATAAATGTATTGAGGCGGTAGGCCAGTACTCATCAAAGGCATGTGTCATGAGTATTTATTGATGTATACCTTCTGACATATCCAACTGTATAGCCGCAAATTGGCAAACAATAGCCGATTGCTATCATATACTTTTTTTTTTGCAGTGGTCCACTATGTAAGATCGCACAGTCTGCTGTTCTTTCAAATACAATAACAAAAAAGGTATATTGATGTATACCCAATTTTAATATTAGAGATAGAACCGTTCCGAATAGGGTCACCTTGACGTGGTGGGATGGCTTTCACATTTTTTTGATCAAAGTTATGTTTACTAAGCAGCACCTTATATTATTTTCATGCACTATTGCTGTTTATTTATTTACTGCAGGGTATTTCCTTTTTAGGATTTTATCTTGGGTTTTGTCTGTTTAGTGGCCAGTGTGAACATGCGCTTACATGCTGCATGCACACCAACTTATTCTAGTTCATCTCTTCAGGTGTTTCGTTTCTGTGTTTTTGCATTCTGTACAGATAAAGAAAAGGGAGTCCACTGTTTTTGAGCTGGACATTATATTCATGTAGTTCCCCATGCTTGGGTGTCCATTATCTGGGCTCGGTCCTTCTCAGTCCTTGTCCATATGTATTCTACTTGACAAATGGTAAGGTTTTTAATATTAGAGATTAGGACCATCCCGAATAGGGTCATCGTGACATGGTCAGATGGCTTTTATATTTTTTTTATAAAAAATATTTTTACTAAGTACCCTATATTATTTTCATGCATATAGCTGTTTATTTACTGTATATAGGAACACACAGTCTGCTGTTCTTTTCAATAAAATTACAAAAAGGTATATTTGAGTAAAATAAATAAATAAATAAATATTGATGTATACCAGTCCAACATGTGTCCTGTGTTGGATGACCAGGTTTGTGAGCTTTTGTGAATCTGTTCACAAATCATTTTATTTTTTTTCTGCATTTTTTTAGTGTGTCAATAAACATTCAAATAGTAGAATTATGTTCATATTCACAAAGAATACCTTGATAAAGCAACAAATGAAAACACACAACGGGGGCATGACACATATACTGTGGGGGTTAGTATTTGGTCTTAACTATTCCTGTGCGTTTAGCTAGATTTACATACTTTTAATACTATATTGGTAAATTCTACTTACATTACTGCTCATTTGACCATATGATATAGTCTGCCATTTTACACATTTTCTCTTATGCAGTTATTCCTACACCTCCCTTGTACGTTGTTGCTTTTTCTTTGTATGTGTCTTAGGCTAGGTTCACACGTAGCGGAATTCCAGCAGAAGTTACTGCGAGAATTCTGGAATTCCATTCCGCAGGAATTCGCATTTTAAATTCCCGCGATTTTCCCGCTGAAAAACTAGCGATTTGCAAGCGTAATTAGCTTGCAAAATGATAGCGTTTTCCAAGCGATCTGGAGCATCATAGTGTTTGACAAGTGTGACCAACTTTTTACTATTGAGGCCACCTATGCAGCATCAGTAGTAAAAGATAGGATGTAAAAAATAATAATAAAAAAAAAATATTGTTATTCTCACCTTCCGGCATCCCGCGCAGCCTTCCCACCTCTCTCCACGCACCCGGCATCTTCCGGTCCCAGTAATCCTTTGCGCGAGCCTGCGACGTCATCGCGTTCATTCTCGCAAAGGATTACTGGGACCAGAATAACAATATTTTTTTAATTATTTTTTACAGGGATATGGTACCCTGAGCCCGGAGGACAGTCTCCTCTCCTCCGGACCGTGGGTACCATCCGCAAATGTTCTGCTTACTTTCCGCATGGTTGGCACAGCCACACGCGGAAAGTAAAGGGGGAGACAGAGCGCTTCCAATGCGTAGGTCTGTATGGAAAGTAGATGAGTGCACAGCAAGTGTTAGGCTCACCTGATAGGGTTGTGAGAGTCACAGGGGAGACAGAGCGCTTCCAATGCGTAGGTCTGTATGGAAAGTAGATGAGTGCACAGCAAGTGTTAGGCTCACCTGATAGGGTTGTGAGAGTCACAACACCTATAATCGCATAAAACAGCTGCAGCAGTCTGCACGAGGTCCAAGGACTTGGTACAAAGAGAAGGCTGGTAGTCCAATAAGAGACTGCGCTGCTGTGGTAGAATTCAAGGTATCTTTATTGCCAACGCGTTTCCTGAGCCAGTTCCAGCTCACTTCATCAGGGTAGAATTCAAGGTATCTTTATTGCCAACGCGTTTCCTGAGCCAGTCCCAGCTCACTTCATCAGGGCCCTGATGAAGTGAGCTGGGACTGGCTCAGGAAACGCATTGACAATAAAGATACCTTGAATTCTACCACAGCAGCGCAGTCTCTTATTGCACTACCAGCCTTCTCTTTACACGCGGAAAGTAAGCAGAACAATGCATTCCTATGTGGGCGGAATCGCCGCGATTCCACAAAATTAATGAGCATGCTGTGTATTTTACCGCAATGCGATTCCACCACGGGAAGATCCGCAGCATTAGCACAGCATTGCGGAATCCCATAGGATTGCATGGGATGCTGTTTTTTTGCATTTTCGCGGAAAAATCGCGCATTTAAAATCGCCTCGAAAACGCAAAAAAAAGCTATGTGTGAACCCAGCCTTACTTTTTTTCATTGTTTTTATTATACAGATGTTTGAATCAAATATTAACATTGATCATGGAGTGCTGTACACTTTTGTGAATATATACGCAATAGTTTTTCTACGTTTTCAGCTGGGTATTTATCATAGAATTATTGGTGTATAGCAAAAATAGTATGTAACAGCAAATGTACAAAAAAGGGGAGTGGGGCCACTAGTGATCTGCCTCTTGGACTAGTCACTCGGACAATTTTCAAATATATGGATCGTACCTGACTGACATGATGAAACCAAACTCTGATTCACCCTGCTAGTAGTTTGGGCAGCATGAATCAACTTTCAGAATCCATTTAAGAGGAACATCTCAGCGTGTCAGAAGTCAGCAGTGTCTTACTTTCTCTTGCGCTCCGGTATACAACAAAAATTTAGAAAGCAGCCGTTGGCTCTGGCATCCGTCGCAAACCTTGTCAGGTGCAGATTCCAGCTCTGAGACGAACAACCACCTCCCTTATACCAGGTGCACATGTGGTAGACGTCATAATGCAATCAACTGACATAAGGACATCATAAAATTTTTTATAAAAACATAGACAAATCAGACCTGTCATTTAGCCCCAATGGGCCATTGGCATTTGCTTTATTGATCCATTTTGCTTCTCTTTGTAAGAGGTACTTATTACGATTTCCACCTCTCACTGGACAATTAACCTGTTCAATGCCTGCAAACTGCAATGTGCTTGGATCAGCATTGTGCTGTTCCACTATATACTCAATTAACCTGCGGGAGCCTTTCTTAGTAACAAGTGAGTGTAAGCGTTCCCTGAAACGGGTAAATAAAGGACAAATGGTTTTGACTATATAAAAGTAACAGCAAGGGCAAAAAATAACATATACAATAAATTTTGATCTCCAAGTTATAAAATCCCTAACTTCATGCAATACAGGGCCCATTTTCAAAGGATTAATAGTAAAATGATGATCGGGTAAAGGTACTAGAATGAGGTTCGTGGGATGCAGTGAAGAGCCAGAGGAAGAGAAGGGGTTAATAGAATTTACTTATACAGGTTATAGACGTGCAAGGTGTACTCCGCACAGGGAGACAAGATCAAAAACTAAGTATCACAGGAACACTGAGGCAACAACAGAATTTGACCAAGAACACAAAATTTGGGGGGAAAAAGGTGTACGAAAGAAGTAACTTATCGCTTGACGTTCTTGTTGGGGAGAGGCTGGAATATCTCCCGACAGCGTCGTAAATCGTGGACAATGTCTCTGGCTCTGTCATGGAGGAACGAAATGCACTGTCTCCTGACCGTGCCGATGTATCCCGGACTTGCTTGGCTTGAGTGTTATGAATGAGTCACCGTAGGAGGCAAAAGCAGAAATACAAGCTAAGTCCAGAAAACCAGAGAAGTTGGCAACTATCAGATTGCAGACCCCTGAACCTATCAACACAACTAGCAGTAGCCGTGGGGGGTTCCTACGATGCCCTAGACCCCTCGATCACAGCCGGAGAATTACATAGGCCTAAAGAAAGAAAGGGGAAATCTAAACTGCCCCAGAGCAGACCCCAAAGCAATAGGCAGCCCCCAACATATAATGACGGTGAAGCAAGTTGAAAATACTAACACAGACAGAAAGACTGAGCAAAGACGGGGTCCCAAAACTACCTAGATAGGAAAGGACAGGAAGGCTGCTGTCTGCAATCTGCCAAAACCCTATCAAAGACATAAGCCAACAAGCTGATATAGAAAAAGGCCCTGAAGCAGCTAGGCTTCAAAAACTAAATCAGCACTCAGGTATTTTCAGAAGACAGAGCTAAATGAATTCAGCACACCCCAGCAGGGAATGGCAGAAATCCAGAAAAACAAAGCAAAACAAAGTCAAAGCACCAAAGCAAAAGGCCGAGCAGCAAACTTAGCTTTAGAGGAGCAGGAATTCAGACTGGTCTCCAAGGATCCCACAGAGAAATCACCCGCAGGGCAGAAGGGCGTCGGCAGCCTTATATCCAGTCAGTAACTCCACTCAGCCAGTCATCATCATCAGCCTCAGGTGTTTGATAATCAGGCTCACTACCTTTCTTTACCAGAAGAGGGAGTTCCTCGGGCCTCAGTAATGAAGGGGAAAATGAACTCACAACACTTGAGTACTTTGGAAAGCAGAACCAGTGTCTTTCGCTGATTCCTCTGGGATGGTGCAGAACACCATCAGCAGACAGGCCCGCAGATCGCGGTAGCGTGTGAACCTCTGACGTACTCGCTATGAGCAGAGCGAGCAAAACTATCTTTCACTGGGGGCAGGAAGGATCTGAACGGTCCGGGAACGTCCGGGGGCAGCTCAGTCAAGACACAGTCCGTTGATCAGTCAATCCGCAGGGGACTAAAGGATGAGGCGTTAGCAGTAGGAGCAGTGGGGAGGGATTCAACCATTTCCATGTTCTCCAGTCGCCTTCCCCCAAATCTCCCCCATTCCCGCGCTCAGCCCCTTTTATCTTCCCCACGCTCCCTGCTGTCCAGTGCAAAGGTCCTCCCCACTCAGAAGAATCGTCCACCGGTAACAGTGGTGACAGTCCCGATAGTTCCGGCCCCGACGTGTACAGGGAACCGCTGACTCTGTCCTGGCTCATCTTCTTACAATCGCAAAAAGAGCAACTTCTGCATTTGAAATTGCCTTTGGGACGGGATCTATCTAGCCAGTTATTAATATCAGGAGAAATTCTGTGTTTTATTAATATGTCCCCAATATTTTGACAACGTTTGAATGATACAATTGGTCTATCTTTTGCTGGATTATTGTGATCCTTGTCATTTTCCAATAAATGCCAATTTCTGTGTATCGCTTGTCTCAAAATATTATCAATAGGGCTGTATTTAAAATTGAACACAAATCTCCCACTAGTGCCCTTGTTTTTACTTGGTTTACTACCCTATAAATCATGTTGTGTGTTTTTAGCTCTATTAAAGGCATTGTTTAACATTTTTTTTTATAACCTCTTTCTCTGAAATTCCTAGTCAATTCTTCTGATTGTCTCAAAAAAAGAAGCATCTGTATTGTTAATTTTCCTTACTCTTAGATACTGACTGTAAGGTAATCCTGTTTTCATATGTTTGGATGGGCACTATTGTAATGGAGTAGAGAATTTTTTTGATAAGTCTCTACTGCTACTTTTCCATTTTTTACCATTACTTTAACATCCAGAAAGTTTAGATTTTTGGCACCAAACTCAGCGGTAAATTTCATATTCTCGGTATTTGTTGAATGATTTAAATAATCAACAAATTCAAAAAAACGCTCTGCAGTACCGGACCATACCAAAAAGGCATCATCCACATAACGCAGATAAGCTTTGATGTATTTGATGTATGGCTTTGCTACAGATAAAAGCAGTGAGCTCCGTTTTCTTTGAGCTGGACATTAAATTCATGTAGTTCCCCATGCTTGGGTGTCCATTATGGACCCTCTAATGAGTCTTGCCATATGACTTAGGATAAAAGTCAAAACCAGAATCTCAATTCGCAGACACTGTTTTGGGGCACTGCCCCTCGTCACGTCCAAAGTGTGAGATCTGGTTTGGCTGGGTGAGAGGCTAAGGGCTCATACTCACTTTCGATAGACTCGCACGATTCTCGTGCAAGTCTCTTGCAGGAAAACCTGGCACTGCTGCCGGCACTTGGACCGGAATGTGTGGCTACATGTATTTCTCTGCAGCCGCACGCTCTGGTCCTAGCGCCAGCGGCAGTGCCAGGTTTTCATGCGAGAGACTCGCACGAGAATAGTGCGAGTCTATCGAAAGTGAGTATGAGCCCTTAGACTGGGATCTCAGTCTCATTAGAGAGTCGATATTGACTTTTAGGATTGCTACGTCCTATAGGTGGCACTAGAGTTCTAGTCCTATTCCTCTCTAAAGAGATAATTTGCATGTTTTCCAAAGAAGCCTTACGGCTTAAAAGTCTCCTAACCATGGCATATCATTTTTGACATGTCACTCTCCGCAAGGAATATCGTTGTGCCTTGAATCCCACTACAGGCATAGGACACACTTTGAGGTCACAATGCAATGATTATAAGCATAGTGGTCTGACAGGACAGGTAATTACCGTATTTTTCGGATTATAAGACCCACTTTTTTCCCCAAAATTTTGGGGAAAATGGGGGTGCGTCTTATAATGCAGATATACCTTACCGGCCACAGTGGAGCAGGGTCCCAGGGTCTCTGCAGGCTGGGATGAAGGGGTGATCGCATGTGCGGCGCATCGCTGCGGGTGTTCGGTGCTGCAGGTGTATGGTGCTTCGGGGGCTTTGTTGACATTTTGTGAATTGCCTGAGCCCCCACAGTTGCATGGTTTCCTATGATGTGGACTCCAGGAAAATGGCTTCCGGGGCGGCACATGCACAGATGAAGATCTCAGCACCATGATCATGGGAGATGAGATTTCAGTGCTGACATCTCCCAAGATCTTGGTGCCAAGATCTCCATCTGCGCATGCGCCGCCCCTGGTAGCCATTGTCCTGGAGTCCACTCCATAGGATACCATGCAACTGGGGCGGCACGGTGGCTCAGTGGTTTGCACCGCAGCCTTGCAGCGCTGGATCCTGGGTTCAAATCCCACCAAGGACAACATCTGCAAGGAGTTTGTATGTTCTCTCCGTGTTTGCGTGGGTTTACTCCGGGTTCTCCGGTTTCCTCTTACATTCCAAAGATAGGGAATTTAGATTGTGAACCCCATTGGGGACAGTGCCACTAATGTCTGGAAAGAGCTGTGGAATTAATGGCGCTGTATAAATTAGTAAAAATAAATAAACTGCGGGGGTTCTGGCCTTTTACAAAATGTCGGAAGAGCTCCCGCAGCAACGAACACCCGCAGCGTCACGCAGCACATCCAAACACCCCCTCATTCGAGCCTGCAGCAACGCTCTACTCTTGCCTCCTCCAGCAGCGACAATGGGACCCCACTTCACCACAGCCACAACTCCCGGTAAGCAATAAGGCGCATGGATTACAAGAAGGACCACCATTTTATTAAAAATAAAAAAATTCCCTATTTTTCTCCTCAAAATTTGGGGTGCCTCTTATAATCCGGAGCGTTTTATAATCTGCGAAATACAGTATGTCACAATACAAAGTCAATAAACAGTGATCTTTAAAGGTTTGGGTGTGACAGCACCACACTTACACCCCCCCATAGTTATGCCCCTTTCCCTGGTATATTAATACTGCAAGAGTAAAGAAGTGAAAGTGTCTGGCAATTCAGAAAATCATTTCAATTCATCGATGAGATGGGAGCTAAAAGGTCTCATTTTTATGCACTCTCCAGTGCTTTATGCATGATTGGCAGCAGCGGTAAAGGGTTAATTCATAATCTGTCCTTATGACAAGTCATCAGTGCTCAAGTATCCAAAAAATTGTGATTACAGTAACTGGTCACGCTTCTTTCAGTGACCTGAATCTATCGCCAGAAATCTATTGCAAGCACCGTTATTCCCTGGGGCGGTACATGCACAGTAAGGTGCTGGGAAGGAAGACTGTCGCGATATGCAATCTTCTTCAGTAGTATGACCAGCACTGGAATGAGCAGCAAAAGTGAAGAATATAGCCCTGATCATCACACTTGTCTTAATGTGGGGGCAGAGTAGAGTGCAAGGCGCCGATTCATTAAGAGGCAAACGCTTCTTAATGAATCAGTCGAGATGTGAAGTCACATGCGCCTCACCACAAATCTTACTCCATTCTCTACTGGAGTACAATTTGTAGTGGTCATGAATTTGATGACCGGCGCTCACCACACCTCCATCCTGCCCCAGCACTGCCCACTTTGAGTTGGACAAAATTACATGTGAATGACAAAACTTGCACAATTTTAGTGCAACATTGAGTCACCAAACCTGTGCGACTCTTCAAAACTTTTTTTTTTACATAATTCTGGCAAAAAAGCTTTGATAAATTGGGCCCTTATTGTCTGGAACAACCTGCAAACTATGTATGATAGACTGGGGAAGAGGGTCAGCAGAGCTGTAAGTGCAGGGTCCTCCCAATGCCAAGAGTGACGTCAGTCAGTGACTGAACACACGGCATGGGAGGAAGTTCCAAAGAGTAAATGCGCAACAGTAGAAGGAGAAACGAAGAGGTGCTGAGGACCAGGCCAAAAAAATCGATGCAAATTGAATTTCTAGGTGAAATCTGCGTGATTTGCCGGATTCCGATCTTTTCAGATTCCGTCATCTCTAGTGCTGACAGATTCTACTTACACTGGAATTTTGCAGGAGAATGAACATCTGATCTAGACATTATATTGGCAGTGCATTCTATGCCAATCAGCTTGGATATCATCAACTAACAAATATCTAACTTTTGTAACTAATGTCTATTGTGTTTTCATCTAATTCTCTAATTTTATCATTGGACAGCTGGAAATCAATGAGTATCCTATTGTATAGGTTCATGAGTGAATGCGTGCCTGCCCCAATACCTGCACTTCACATCCAGTGATGGGTCTGGGGCAAATATTCACATCACTTCTTTTCTTTGCCTTTTTCTGGCATGTTCTGCTGTGCTGAATTGCAGAATAGCTGCAAAAGAGGTAATGACCCCATGTCACACTTGTGTCTTTGTCACTCACTGTAAATTAAACCTTTTTGTCCTCCTATAGTGTACAATGAGCATGTGTGCTAAACAATCTGGATGTGTGCTGTCAGCCTATTCTCCAAACAGTGAGCGACAGTCCGGCATACCCAAACTGACCTAACCTGGAGCCACACGATGTGACTGTCACCTATGAGACCCTTCTATTCACCACATGTACAATATACGGTAAGTCTGACACGTATCACCCTTCAGCAGTACTGTGTGCAGTTTCTTCCTGTAGGGGGGTGAAAACATAGAAAACTTACACAGAGGGACAAAGCATTATTAGGAATCCTCCCTGTTTTTTGGAAATTCTTAAAACCCATGATTTTTCACATAATTAATTATTTTTATTGGGTTTTTAATCGTTTACCTTATATCTATTGTCCCTGCCATTTTAAAGAAAGGATTACACGTCACATAAAATCAGAGAACGAAATCTCATACAAAGGACAGTATTTAAAGATTAGGACGAAGCCAGAAGGTTCATCTACGCACGCACTCTACCTCTTTATTCGCTATTCAATATTTTGTCTTTCAGTCCAAAAGCGGAACCTTCTTTTAACATTGAATGAAAAAATCATTTTTTATTTAAAAATAAACTGCATTTGATGCATGATTTAGTTAGAACAATGCACATGCTTTCAACTTTTAACAAGTATCCTCTACAACGTAGAGAAGACAAATCGGAAGATGGCAGAAAAAAGCACAAAGCATAATGAGTTTAAAAAAAAAAAAAAGCAAACCTCGGATTTAGAAAGACCCCAGGTCAAAGCGCGTTTAAACAAAATATTTTTTTTTTGTCTTCTTAAATGAAAACGCTTGCTCTATTTGTGCCTTTCATAATTATTCAAAGTTGATACCATTATTTTTATTAAAGAACCCAGACAACAAAATTAAAGAAGCACATCCATGGATTTTTTTAATTAAATGTGTGCATGTGGATGTAATGGAGTGTAATTTTTTTTAATACCGTATACTCATCTGCTGCTGCTCTCTCCGCTGTCTAGCGTCATTCTTCTCCTCTTCCCAGTGACGTGACTGCTCTGCAGACTCCTCCGGGTCACATTACGCTCTCCTTTATCCGGAAGTGGCCTTTACACGTAAGCCTATGGTGTGTCAGTATGAGGCACCAAAGGTTTTCATGTCTGCAGATGGCTTTCTCATAAAGAATACTGGAGCACTTGGCCAAATGACTGCTCTTGTGTATGGGCAAACTGTCTGCGATGGCTGTTGGACGGTTCAATTGTCTAATAGGTATTACCAGTAGTGATGGGCGAGTAGCATCGTTGCTCGGGTGGTCTCCGAGTATTTTGGCGTGCTCGGAGATTTAGTTTTCATCGTCTCAGCTGCATGATTTGCGACTTGTAGACAGACTGGATACATGTGGGAATTCCCTAACAAACAGGCGTTCCTCACATGTATTCAAGCTGTCTAGCAGCCGCAAATCATGCAGATAAGATGACGAAAACTAAATCTCCGAGCACGCCAACATACTCGGAGACCACCCGAGCAACGAGTATGCTCGCTCATCACTAATTACCAGTATTGATGAGCGAGTATACTTGTTACACGAGATTTCCCAAGCATGCTCGGGTGATCTCCGAGTACTCTGGCGTGCTTTGATTTCCTAACAAACAGGCAATCCCCACATGTATTCATGCTGTCCAGCAGCCGCAAATCATGCAGCTATGGCGACAGAAACTAAATCTCCGAGCAGATCCAAGCATGCTCGGGAAATCTCGAGTTAAGGTCCCATCACACACAGCGATCTCGCTAGCGAGATCGCTGATTTTGTGACACATCAGCGATCTCGCCAGCGAGATCGCTGTGTGTGACGGGGATCAGCGACCGGCCCCCCTGCCGGTTATCGCTGATCGTGCTCGAGAGGCCTGGGCCATTTTTCCATTGCTGGTCTCCCGCTGCACAGCACGCAACGCTGCGTGTGGCAGCGAGAGACTAGCGATCAGCGACGCTGGACGCCGGTTTCCAAGGTAAACAGCGGGTATCCAGGAGCCGCGGCTCCTGGATACCTGACGTTTACATTAGAAACCAGCGTTCAGCGTCGCTGGTCCTGATCGCTGGGGCTGTCTAACGATGTCCCAGCGATCCCATCATGTCGAATCATTGGTGGGATCGCTGGGACATCATTATGTGTGACGGGGGCTTAATGAGTATACTCACTCATCACTAATTACCAGCTTAACAGTGAACAAAGACCTTGAAAGGATAAAGAGCAAAGTATGTTACAATTTTATATAACATTTTGCTATATAACGGTGACACAATTTTACAAAAAATCAAAAATCCATGAATGTGGTTGTGAAAAAAAATACAATTGTGTGTGTGTCATAACAGACAGGATGGAATGTCCAATATTATTTGACAAGGTTTGGAAATATATGGAACCTTCTCAAGTTTGGTCAGTTTCCACTTGATGGTGAAGAAATCCCCAGCAAATTTCATTATAAAAGTTCTTTAACCTATAGGACACCATTACCAAATTGGATCAATAAATATTTAGGGTTGAATGCTTTAAGTCCATTACATTTCTTCAGCTATAGTGTCTAAAAAGTGATAATGGGGTTTCAAAGTAAAACTTATAATGGGTCCCCAATCTGCCCTGACCACCATGAGCAGAGATCAATAAATGGAGATTATAATTTTTATGCCTTTCACTCTAAGAAATATATATAGCTAAGCTGCAGAAGATACAGCTGTGTATATGCATGCTTGGATGTGCTTATTAAAAGCAATGATAAAAGCCTGGTCTGTCCCAAGCCTAAGCCATTCACCATTGGCTAGAATCTATGTATGGGGATATTGAGAAAGACAGATATCGGCCAAATGGATGATGTGCATGGCCAGTTTTAGTTTAGAGGTGAAATGCAATAATAACAATTATATTAGAGCATTTTTACTCCCTATTGTCTTGACTTGAAATGTTTATTTTGTGTGCATTGTCATTAATTTGATATAATTTCTTACTATACAGGTTGAAAAATGGGCGACTGGTCGATTTTAGGTCGTCTTTTAACAGAAGTGCAGAACCACTCAACAGTAATTGGGAAAATATGGCTGACGATGTTACTCATTTTCAGAATTCTCTTAGTAACACTGGTGGGAGATGCCATGTATGGAGATGAACAGTCTAAATTTACCTGCAATACTCTTCAACCAGGCTGTAACAACGTATGCTATGATAGTTTTGCTCCTGTCTCACATCTTAGGTTCTGGATATTTCAAATTGTTTTGGTGTCCACACCTTCCATCTTCTACATCATCTACGTCCTCCATAAAATTGCTAAAGATGAGAAAACCAAACTGGAAAGGGCTTATATCATGGAACTTCTTCAAAGCCTATCAATTGGAGAAAATGTATTGACTAATGCAAAAGCAGATGAACTCGTAGAAGTTAATGATCTGCCCAGGAAAGAAGACCGGTTTAGGCCAAAAATTGCTAATGATCCCATCCAAGGTCCTATTCCAGTGTTTGACAAGATGCATATCATTTACATTGTTCATGTGGTCCTCAGGTCAGTTATGGAAATGGCGTTCTTAGTCGGACAATACTATCTTTATGGTTTCGAAGTACCTCATCTTTTCCAGTGCCAGACCTACCCTTGTCCCACCAAGACTGATTGCTTTGTCTCCAGAGCTACTGAGAAGACCGTTTTTCTTAACTTTATGCTTGGAGTCGGACTCGGGTGCTTTACCCTGAATATTGTTGAGTTGCATTACTTGGGCTGGTTCTATGTGTTTCGGATTCTAGCAGTTGCCTGTAACAGCTGCTTTGAATTCAAGAGCAAGAAAAAGAAGAGGCCCAGGGTGCTGCACCCAGAACAAAACAACTTACTTATCCATTTAAAAGACACTATACAAGAACGGTTTGTCCTAAAGACATCTTCCAGTCTTACTCCAGAGAAGATTGGTTTTCTATCTTCTCCACCAACAAGTACCATATCATTCATTAATGAAGATAATGATGATACTACCTCAAGTCCAGATATTAAGCTCAGCAACAAAGCTAAAAAAAAGTCGTGGCTATAAAAAAGTTTAAAAAAAAAAATCAGTGCATTCACGTTAAGAAAGGTTAAAGCACCACTCCGGTTTTTTTTAATTTTTTAATTTTATTTCAGTGCTGGAGCCGTGCGACTAAGCAAAGTTTCCTGAGGGCAGTTTGATACTCACCATCCACAGTGTTCATCTTTTTTGGGCGCTTCTCCAGTTGGTGTCTTCTGCAGGTTGTAAACTGCTGGATTGCTCCAGTGTTTGCTGGGCGAGTCGGAAGTAACAGCTTAATGTAAGTCTATGAGAGCCAGATTGAGACTCTCATAGACTTTCACTGAGAGTTTGTGACTGTTACCTCCGGTTTCCGGTCAGTCACACGTTGCGGTCACAAGATGGTAGTGTGTGACAGCAATGGCGGCAGGAGAAGCTGAATATGGCAACTAGTAAGCATAATACTAGGGTCAGGGAACTTAGATGAGTTACACCACTCCAGAACGGAGATTAAAAAAAACATGCTGGAGTGGTGCTTTAATACTGATGAATGAACGATCGATGCACCTGTCTTTCCCCCATGGCAGGACGAGCCAGATCCATCATCGGGAGCACACTCTGTTGGTGAAACATTTCCTGGCCTTGTTTTCTCCTACTTTTCTAACTAGGTAACTGGTATAAAATGTTACAAATTGGGCTGTGCTCATTGTGATTTTGAAATCTTTCACACATTTAAATGTCTTGATAAAAACAGTGTCATTCAGATGGAATTCAAACAGAATGTCATATTTTTTAATATATTTATGACCGAAAGATGGCGTACATAAATCTTTCTCAGTGTGTGCTGTTTGACAAATAAATGCACGTGTGTACATTCAATGGTAACTGTTGTTTCAACAAACTTAAGTTTATTAAATTGCCCGTGTAACAATTATCAAAATGTTAATATACTTTCATTACCAAAATTGTTGTTCTCTAATTTAAAATTGCTCTAAAGTTATGGCCACTGTCTCGTTGTCCACTGTCTGTTGCCAAGACTGATCTGTCTATAATTACAGACAAGCAGGATGAATTCTGCTCCCATCTTTGAGTGTTACAGGGTCTACAGCACACAATACACAGTAAGAAACCTGCCGGACTTATCACACCTGGACCTGTCTATGACTTTTTTTTTATTAGCAATTAATTTGTTATATTCAGTTGCCTGTGTTTTTTTTTTAACTTCCTCTTCTACCCTTAGGGCCCCGTCACACATAGTGACTCACCAGCGATCCCGACAACGATATCAATGTGTCAGGATCGCCAAGTGTGACCAACTTTTTACTATTGAGGCTATGCCTATGCAGCATCAGTAGTAAAAAGATATAATGTTAAAAATAATTTAAAAAATCGTGATATTCTCACCTTCTGGCGTCCCACGTGCCAGCCTTAGCCAATCAAAATCTAAGCCATGGATCTCAGAAAGCAAGAGATTTGTGTCCTGCCCTGCGGCCAGAGTCTCCCATCTCTAGTACAAGTAATGTATTTGCAAAGATATTCTCGGCTTAATATGTGTGAATGACCTCTGGTTTAATAAAGTAAACTAGGAACTATGACTCTGTTTGCTTCATTTGTATTATACATGGTCAGGCAAGGAATTAGAACAATAAAATGGCTATGAAAAAGCAACGCTATTAAGATTGTTTAATTTCATTTGGGGAGAATACATTGCTAGATAAAACAATAGTCACTCAATGCCAATTATGCCCAGCAGAGGGCCCTCCATACTTTCTGTGTCATTACAGTTACACTTTTGATTAGTATTTGTTATAACAGATAATACTGATTAGGTATTGGAAAGTTTGGGTGATTTTTTTTTATTATTTGATGTCCTTTTCAGTTAATTGCTTTTCTTTTATATTGTTATCCATATGGCATCCTTTTTTATAGATCAGCAATTAATCAAATTTACAAGAGCAAATGCAGTTTCTAATTCCTAGGTTAAAATGCCAATGTATCTGTAACAGATGGTATGCGATTGATCCGTATGGGATATGATTTTTTTTTTTAGACTTGAATAGGTGTCTCTCATCCGATATATGGAAGAGTACAGTACATTAAGTGATTTTTGTCATGCTGACAATTGGCCCACTTGAAAAAATTGCCATCTGAACAGTATTTTTGAATAACATTGGTCCAGTGCTGCCCATGAGAGGTCTCTTGTTTTACAGACAGCACTCGGATAGAAAATGCGATTGTATGTACGTACCCTACAGGCAATAATGATCTGGTAATAAGATAGCAGAGAAGGTTCAGAAAATGCCATGTCAAGCAGCAGATATGTCTGTCTGAGGAGGACCACTGAGTAACCACTGAGGTGGCTGAGGAGGACCACTGAGTAACCACTGAGGTGGCTGAGGAGGACCACTGAGTAACCACTGAGGTGGCTGAGGAGGACCACTGAGTAACCACTGAGGTGGCTGAGGAGGACCACTGAGTAACCACTGAGGTGGCTGAGGAGGACCACTGAGTAACCACTGAGGTGGCTGAGGAGGACCACTGAGGTGGCTGAGGAGGACCACTGAGTAGCCACTGAGGTGGCTGAGGAGGACCACTGAGTAGCCACTGAGGTGGCTGAGGAGGACCACTGAGTAGCCACTGAGGTGGCTGAGGAGGACCACTAAGTCCAAAGGATGACGTAAGGGACAGGAGTTTGGAGGCTGCTGACTGAAGGGTATCAGTGGGGGTGTCAGTTGAAAGAAATTGAAGAAGCCAGGTAGAGAATTGGTCAATGAAGGCAGTGGTCGGGCCTGGAGGTCGGTATATGACGGCCACTTGGAGGTTGGAGGGAGAGTAGATGCGGACAGAGTGGATTGCAATGGATCTCAAAATCCAAGAAAGAATTTGCCCTAATTCAATATCAATGAGTAAAATCTGCATCGAAATTCATGTGAACAGACCCTAAGGGTGTAATCACATGGGGAGGATTGTCACCATTTTTATTTATACAGCAGCAACTTAATCTGCAGCACTATACAATTCAGATAAAACGTATGCTGTCCTGGACACCAAATTCTATAGAGGCGTCAAATTTTGGTCCCTCGTCATAGTCAATGAGCAACTTTACTGAGCAATGGCATGCACCACTTCTACTAGCAGCGCACTCGCACCCAGCAAGCACAAGTTATATTAGGGCAGCCCACTCACTGCTGAAAGAGAGCATCAGTAGAGATGACTTTGTAGACATCCAATGAGATGACAAAGCGCCCAACATAATGACTATATGGCGTACTTTGCCATCTCAGCTGCTCCTCATGCAGAGTGCAGCCATATAATTTACAGTATCTCTAATGCTACCAGTGCAGTACCTATACAGAGGGCAAGTCACAATTTTTAGAATGGAAAAAAAGCAATGTGTTCTACAGTATACCTTTTCTTCTGTTATAAAAATGGCTCAAAATAGAAGCCAAATACACCCATAATTATCAGAGTGCTTCCATTTGCGTGAGCACTGCAGCCAATCGGTGGCCGCTAATGAGCCTCAGTTCTCACATTTCTTGCGGTTGTCTGAGGTTTGTGTGAAGGATGTTTGAGTGAAGCAGCCCATTGGCAACTTCTGATTGGCTGCAATGCTCATGAGGAATAATAATGTCCCACAAGCCCTGGGAGACCCTGTCGCTGACTTTGATGGAACGGCTTCAGTGTGGGAGGTATCTGATATTTTGATTTTTCAAATTGCAGTATTTAAGAAAGGATTGTACGAGAACTAGGAAAAAAAAACTTGTAAAAGGTTAAATACTGGACTATTGATAGAGATTTAGGGTAGCGTTAACAGTCCATGTGTGAAGGGGTAAAAAATACCGGTGTTGGCAACCCACACTATGCCACTTAGTGTATAATATAGTAGCATCAAAATAGAATTGATTTCTATTCTATGTGAAAGATACTAACTTACAATTTTGATTTTACATCCACACCTGATACGCTGTGACAGCCTTCGGTTATGAAGAGGCCACCTCAAACTGTCCCGGGAACTGTGACCCTAACTTTCCCTGTTCCAGGGATACTCTTTTAGGTAGAGAGGCCCCGGTCTCCGACCTTACTATGCTTCTATTAATGTCCTAAGCTGTCCCTTCCCCCAGGAGGCCTGGGACAGATATGTTAGCGTATATACACATAAGACAAACAGGGATAACCAAAAGCAACTAACACACAAAAAACTCTCCAAGGGTAGAGAAGAATAAAGGGAAGGATAGGAAGGTACAAACCAAGTGGGAATAGGATAATGGAGAAAGCATACACCCCCAAAACAGCAGACAACAATCTCCAGTAGCAACTACGAACTTCAACTTCAGCACACCAACTCGAGCAAGCCAGAAAGCAAAATATTCACAGGCAGGGATGAGAAGGTCATGCTAGCTTTTAAAGAGAGAGAAAATGAGCAGGCCAGGAGCATCTGTGAGATGGAGCTGCATGTCTTTAACCAGCACGCAAAGAGTCGTTTACCTCTTCAGTGCCACAGGAAACAAAGACCCTTTAATATGAGGAACCAAACACAGGCTAAATGGAAGATCTGCGATTAACAGTACATAAAGATCATCTAAACCCAGATCTTCCAGGAGGACGTGACACATTCGTGACAACACCATGTAAATTTATGCTGCAGATTTCCACAGAAGATTTTACTTGTAATGCATAGGGTGAAACCTATGGCTAAGCCAAAAGAAAAATATGTGAAAAATCGGCATGTAAAGTTTGCAGATTTTGACTTGTTTTTATGGTTATGCCGAGCTCTAGCAATTGTTTACTAGTAAAATGCAATGTACAATTTTCAGCTGTGAAGTAACTGCGATTCTCTTAGGCCGGGGGGTCACACTAGAGAGGAATACGGACGAGTGAGAGGCGTTAAAAGCACGCATTACACACGGACAAATGATTCTCTATGGGGTCAGCTCCCATCAGCCGTATATTTCTCGGCCGTAATACGCCAATGCAAGTCTATGGGTGCTCAAAAAATACGGATTACACACGGACCACACATGTGACTTGCGAGAAATACGCACCCGGTGTCTTTTAGAAAAGCCGGCAATTCAGTGCGCGATACAGTAAACTCACACTGACAGGTTTAATAAAGAAAGAAAGAATAGATATATACACATAGAATACATATATATATATACACACACACACAAGTCATTGTGACAAACACATATATATATATATTTATATTTCACAGAGTTCCTGATAGCAGAATAGCCGCTAATTAACCCCTTACCTACAATTGACGTAATATTCCGTCCATGTGACCCTGGACCTAATTACCATGGATGGAATATTACGTCACCGCGATCAGCGGCGCCCACGTGGTGAGCGCCGCTGATCGCGGCCGAGTGTCAGCTAATTATCATAGCTGACACCCGGCACAATGTGTCAGGGGCGGTCACGGACCGCCCCCGACACGTTAACCCCTTGCACACTGCGATCAAACACGATCGCGGTGTACCGGGGGTTAAAGGGAAGCATCGGCAGGGAGGGGGCTCCCTCCGTGCTTCCCTGAGCCCCCCACGGCAGCGCAATGTGCAGCGCTGCTGCGGGGGACTCCTTTCCTGCAGGTCCCCAGATCCAATATGGCAACGGGGACCTCCGGGGCCTGCAGGAAGCTGGCTTCCTCAGTGCCTGCAAAGCGCAGGCATGAGGAAGCCTGTGCAGTGCCTGTGACAGATCGCTGATCTGTCACAGTGATCTGTGATGTGACAGATCAGCAATCTGTCACAGGACGGTTATGTCCCCCCTGGGACATTGTAATAAAGTAAAAAAAAAAAAAAAAAAGTGTAAAAATAATTTAAAAAAAAAAAAAAATATTCCCCAATAAATTCATTTTTTGGAAATAAAAAAAATAAAAAAAAAAACCACAATAAAAGTACACATATTTGGTATCGCCGCGTCCGTAAAGACCCGCCCTATAAAACTGTCCCAATAGTTAACCCCTTAAACGAACCCCTTAAAAAATAAAAATAAAAAACGAAGCAAAAAATAATGATTTATTATCATACCGCCGAACAAAAAGTGCAATAACGCGCAATCAAAAAGACGCATATAAATATCCATGGTACCGCTGAAAATGTCATCTTGTCCTGCAAAAAACGAGCCACCATACAGCATCATCAGCGAAAAAATAAAAAAGTTATAGCTCGCAGAATAAAGCGATGCAAAAATAATTATTTTTTATATAAAATTGTTTTCATTGCATAAAAGCGCCAAAACATAAAAAAAGACCTAAATGAGGTATCGCTGTAACCGTACTGACCCGAAGAATAAAACTGCCTTATAAATTTTACCGCACCCGGAACGGCGTAAACGCACCACCCAAAAGAAATTCATGAAACGCTGGTTTTTGTAAATTCTGCGTCCCAAAAAACGAAATAAAAAGCGATCAAAAAAGTCACATGCCCGAACATGATACCAATAAAAGCGTCAACTCGTCCCGCAAAAAATAAGACCTCACATGACTCGGTGGGTCAAAATATGGAAAAATTATAGCTCTCAATATGTGGTGATGCAAAAACTATTTTTACAATAAAAAGCGTCTTTTAGCGTGTGACAGCTGCCAAACATAAAAACCTCCATAAATAGTAAATCAAACCCCCCGTTATCACCCCCTTAGTTAGGGAAAAATAATAAAATTAAAAAAATGTATTTATTTCCATTTTCCCATTAGGGTTAGGGCTAGGGTTAGGGTTAGGGCTAGGGTTAGGGTTAGGGCTAGGGCTAGGGTTAGTGCTAGGGTTAGGGTTAGGGCTAGGGTTAGAATTGGGGGTTTCCACTATTTGCGCACATCAGGTGCTCTCCAAACGCAACATGGCGTCTTATCTCAATTCCAGCCAATTCTGCATTGGAAAAGTCAAATGGTGCTCCTTCCCTTCCAAGCTCTGCCATGCACCCAAACAGTGTTTTACCCCCACATGTAGGGTATCAGCCTACTCAGGACAATTTGCAAAACAACGTTTGGGGTCCTATTTCTCCTGTTGCCCTTAGGAAAATAAAAATTTGGGGGCAAAAATATCATTTTTGTTGAAAAAAAATTTTTTTTTATTTTCACGCCCAGGCGTTATAAACTTCTGTGAAGCACTTGGGGGTTCAAAGTTCTCACCACACATCTAGATCAGTTCCTTATGGGGTCTAGTTTCCAAAATGGTGTCATTTGTGGGGGGTTTCCACTGTTTTGGTACATCAGGGGTTTTCCAATCACGACATGATGTCCGATCTCAATTCCAGCCAAAAACGGCAAATGGCGCTGCTTCCCTTTCGAGCTCTGCCATGCGCCCAAATAGTGGTTTACCCCCACATGTGGGGTATCAGCGTACTCAGGACAAATTGCACAATAACTTTTAGGGTCCTGTTACCCTTGGGAAAATAAAAATTGGGGTGAAAAGTTCATTTTTGTGGAAAAAATATGATTTTTTAATTGTACCGCTGTACGTTATAAACTTCTGTAAAGCCCTTGTGGGTTCAAAGTTCTCACCACATATCTAGATAAGTTCCTTGGGGGGTCTAGTTTCCAAAATGGGGTCACTTGTAGGGGGTTTCCACTGTTTAGGTACATCAGGGACTCTCCAAACGTGACATGGCGTCCGATCTGAATTCCAGCCAATTTTGCATTGAAAAAGTCAAACGGCGCTCCTTCCATTCTGAGCTCAGCCATGCGCCGAAACAGTTGTCCCCCCCCACATATCAGGTATCAGCGTACTCAGGACAAATTGCACAATAACTTTTGCAGTCCAATTTCTCCTGTTACCCTTGGTAAAATAAAAAAAATTGAACCTGAAGTATTTTTTTTGTGAAAAAAGTTAGATGTTCATTTTTTTAAATATTCAAAAAAATTCCTGTGATGCACCTAAAGGGTTAATAAACTTCTTGAATGTGGTTTTGAGCACCTTAAGGGGTGCAGTTTTTAGAATGGTGTCACTTTGGGGTATTTTCTATCATATAGACCCCTCAAAGTGGCTTCAAATGTGATCTGGTCCTAAAAATAAAATGGTGTTGTAAAAATGAGAAATCGCTGGTCAACTTTTAACCCTTATAACTTCCTAACAAAAAAAAATTTTGGTTCCAAAATTGTGCTGATGTAAAGTAAACACGTGGGAAATGTTAGTTATCAAGTTTTTTGTGTGCCGTAACTCTGTGATTTAAGGGCATAAAAATTCAAAGTTGGAAAATTGCGAAATTTTCAAAATTTTTGCCAAATTTCCGTTTTTCTCACAAATAAACACAAGTTATTTGAATGAAATTTTACCACTAACATGAAGTACAATATGTCACGAGAAAACAATGTCAGAATCACTGGGATCCATGGAAGCGTTTCAGCGTTATTACCTCATAAAGGGACAGTGGTCAGAATTGTAAAAATTGGTCCGGGAGTTAACGTGCAAACCACCCTTGGTAGTGAAGGGGTTAAATTGCCGGCTTCTATCAAATCATTCCCCAACCCGACATGAAATGACACATGGTTTACATTCAGTTAAGCATTTCATTTCATGTTTTTTTTATACGTCCCTGACTAATAATTAGATGAGGGTTTGTGTGAAAAATTTGGGAGTTGTAGGTGTTATTTTAAGGGGTTAATTCGTTGTTAAAAAATGTGTGGGCTTCCCATTGCCCTATAGTGGTGGCAAGTGGGTTAATCTAACAAAGGGTTAATGGGTTAATGTCACCATTCAATTGTAAGGTGACATTAACCCTTTGTTAGATCGTGCTCAAAAGCCCTGGACTTTTTTTTGATCGTTGGTCTCCCGCTGGCCGACACGCATCGCTACATGTGGCAAGCGGGAGAGCAACGATCATCGAGCTCCCAGCTCAAATCCAAGGTAAACAGTGAGTTTCTAAGCACTGCGCAGCGCTTAGAAACCCGCAGTGTACCTTAGATACCAGCGCGCTGGTGCAGGGAGCTGGTAACCAAGGTAAACAGCGGGTTTCTAAGTGCCGCGCGGCGCTTAGAAACCCGATGTTTACCTTGGTTACCAGCTCCCTGCACCAGCACGTTGGTATCTAATGTACACAGCGACGCGCGTGCTCGTCGTCGCTGGTGAAGCTGCCTGATTGGCAGATCACCAGCGATCATGTAGCGACACACCAGCGATCCTGACAAGTTCATATAGTTGTCGGGATCGCTGGTGAGTCGCTATGTGTGACGGAGCCCTTAGACAAGTCTCATGCGAGTGTCATGCAAGCAAAATGCGATTTTCTCACCTAGCATCCGTATGACATGTGTTTTTAACATCATCTTTTACATACTGTAATTCTCTATGTAATTAAAGGTAATTTACAAACTCATAAAGCAATCTTTTGTACAGAGATAGATAGATAGATACTTTGAGGCACTAAAGGGTATTTATACTTATTTAACCTATTAAATAAATGACTAAATCATAATACAAAAAATGATGCGGTGTCCTAAATATTTTCATAACCAGCCAAGATAAAGCAGATAGATGCTAGCGTATATTATCAGGCTGTGAAGGTACCTGGTTATTGGGCCCTTCCCAGCCTAAGAATACAAGCCTGCAGAGATTCTGAATGGCATTAACCTGCAGATTAACCCCATATCTGTAGGTTAATAGCATTTTTTACATGTCAGATTCCCTTTAAGCTGGGGTTGTGGACCACCTCTTTAAAGGGAATCTGTCACCTATTTTTCCGCCATCAGGGACTTTTCTACAGCATTCAGTAATGCTCTAGATAATCCCCCGATGTAACCTGAAAGATATGGAAAATGACTTATATTATACTCACCAGAGGGTCCGGTCTGGTCCGATGGGTGCCGCCGTCCGGTCAAGCGCCTCCCATCTTCTAGCGATGATGTCCTCTTCCTTGCTTCTGTCGCGCTCCTGTGCAGGCGTACTTTATCTGCCCTGTTGATGGCAGAGTAAAGTACTGCAGTGCGCAGGCGTCGGGAAAGGTCAGAGAGGCCCAGCGCCTGCATACTGCAGTACTTTGCTCTGCCCTCAACAGGGCAGATAAAGTATGCCTGCACAGGAGCATGACAGAAGCAAAGAGGACATCATCGTTAGAAGATGGGAGGCGCCGGACCGGACCGCGACGCCCATCGGACTGGACCGGACCCCCTGGTGAGTATAATATAACTCGTTTTTCTTATCTTTCAAGTTACATCATTATCTACAGCATTACAGAATGCTGTAGATAAGCCGCTAATGGCATTGGCTGCAACTTAAGGCCCCTTTACATTTAGCGATCCCGACCACGATACGACCCGGTCAGGGTCGCTGGTGCATGGCTAAATGGTCGTTAGTGAGCTGCTACACAGGCAGATCTCACCAGCGATGTAGCGATGCTCAGCGGTCATACTTACCTTTCAGACGAAGCGATGACCGCCGTCTTCCGCCCGCGTCCATAGCTCGCTCGTTGGCGCCAGCAGGAAGCCGACGACAAGAAATGGATGAGGACGATCTCGTGCGATCAGCGATAACCAGCGGGGGAGCCGGTCGGAGGTAAGTATCACATGTAGCGATATCGCTGCTGCGTCACAAAATCGGCGACACTTTAGCGATATCGCTAGCGATATCGCTATGTGTAAAGCCCCCATTACATACCAAAAAATAGATGACAAATTCCCTTTAAGCAAGATGCAGATGAGGTTTCTATTGTCTGTTTAAAATGCATGAAAAGATGCTAAATGTTTTTATGTGTTTTTTTTTCATTCTTTTTGTTTGTTTTTTTTGCATTATGTTGTAATTCAAAAAGTATTTTTCAGGAGTTATTTTTAAGTTGTGTCCAGAAATTTCATGCAAATGTCACTATACTATATCTCGAGGCCAGTTTTATTACTAATGCTATGGGACCTTTGTGTCTAAATGAAAAAAAAAAAAACATTGGACAGTATTGTTTGGATTTCACCAGCAATTTTGAAAAATGTGCATTGAATTTATGTATAGTAGGTGTGATTAACCATTAATTATGGGGAGCTTATTTTATTTGATGGATTGTGTAAATATTCTATGTATACGAGTACGGTATACAGGTGATGCGATTGGGTTTTATACTCTATTAGGGAAGGAGTATAGTAGTGAGTGATCACACTACTGGGCTTCAGTTTTAAGTTGGAAGGTATGACCCACCTATTCCGTCAATTTTTTTTTCTTTTATGGGGGGGGGGTGATGTGTAAAGTTCAGTTAGGACTTTTGCTATGCGACCCATGATTTCTATGCACACCATTGTGTATGGGTAACCTAAGATTGGATTCACTCGCAGTTTTGATGAAATTTATTTAGCCAAAGCTACAAGGGGATCCAAAAGAATAAATAAGCATAAACAAAATCCTGAATAGGTCCCTTTGTATCTGCTATTGTGTATGTAAATCCAGCCTAAATGTAAGCCCACATCAAGAAAAAGTTCCAATAGTTTAATAATGAAAACATTTGTTTTTCTTGATATTTTAACAAGATTAGATTTCAGGTCATGGTCTCAGAGCAGAATTCTGCATTTGGAATTCCAGCTGAAAAATTACAATTTATATGAATTACCTATATTATTTTGGAAAATGACAATTTGAAAAGACATATAAAATTGAGCCGGAACCAAGTAAATCTATGGGTGTGCTCACATTTCGCAGATTTGCTGCAGAATTTTTCTACTGCCAATTTGCAGTAACAGATCCACACCAAAATGTGCAGATTTTCATCCATTTGTGGATGTTTTGGGGTTTTTTTTTGTCTCAGAACCCTCTTGCCGCTGTAGTGGTGGACGCTTGTCTGGTCCACAACCGTTCTCAGTATCCTGGCCTGAAGGAAAGTCATTGTAACATGGCACGGCGGGGCACTCGTTTTTCACGCCCCGGCACGCAACATGAAGATGGGTGTCCTGGCTGAGTGTGTACACTTTGTCCATCGGGTTGCTATGTCCTTGTAGGCCGCATGATACCCATAACTATGGTTGGATAAGACCAGATGTTGAGAGGTTCAATGAGAGAGACCACCAAATAAACATAAACAGTCTAACTTGGTGGGAACTATATACAATAGATAGCGGGTGCATAACTTCACGAACATTTCCTTTACAACATCGAGCATCTTCACACACGATCTTGTGGCGCCCCTGAGGGTTCAGTCGCCACAGAGGTACTGCACCTCCTCCTGAGGTGTGGTACCCCACCATCCTGCTAAGGTGGAGACACCTGACCACACTCCAACACCTGCATCCCACACAACATAGTAGTGTAGCAAAGCACCCTTTGGTGGCTCCCTGCTTGGAACACGAAGCGTGCTGGGAGGCGGGTGGAGTTTAGTTATCACCAAAAGAGCGGGAAGAGTTTAGGATTTAGTCAGTCTGACAGAGTCAGTGGAAGAGAGCAGATCCCCTGAGTGGGATGGATGAAGGAAGTGCTGCAGCCGACCACAGTGACCTGGGTCCGCTGGCACAGGAAAGGGACATTGATGGAAAGCCTGACTCTCTCCATAAGAAAGAAGGATTAGTATGGAACGTAAGGAGAGGAGGACTAAGGATTAGGGTTAGAGCAGAACCCTTCCCAAGTTCACAGCGCAAGGCCGGGGTCCGGTCCCCGAGGTTGTATGGATACTAATGGTCCTGCAGCAGACACCGGAGGAATAGAAGTTGTCACCACTTTATTCCCACACCAGACTTGGGGGCACAACAGCAACGTGAGTGAGCCGGGACTAGGTAGCAAGGAGTCCCCGAAGCAGGCTACAGCTGTCTGCCGTACAAGTAGAGTTCATAGGAACATCTGACAGGAGGAACTCCAGTGTAACTCAGTACTGTGAGTACTTCACTATAGGCGCAAAAGGGAGACGTTCAGAAAAGGCATATATTGGCGGAGTGTTGGAAAGGAGTACTTCAACTTGCCTGGAAGTTGGCTGAGCTCCTGACCTGGAGGACACGGCACGGATGCAGGCACCTGTACGCACAATAGACTGGGGAACAACATCCATTGGTACCAGCTGCAACTCCTGCAGAATCACTGGCAGCAGAGATACCACCAGCAGTAGCTGAAGTGTTACCCTCACAGGCAGCAGTTACTCCCGCTGCCATTCGATCTACACAGGCAGCGACCAACCTAACTCCTTGGGAGAAGGAATACATGCAATTTGTGGACAATCAGCAAGAAGAGGATGTCCTTCCGTTCTCCCCTGGAAGCAGCCCAAGAGACCCGCTTCCACCACCCCAGGAGGGGACCATTACTAAACAGTAACATTATTTTGGAACTAACTGTTACCCAGGAGGGTATAGGCACTGTTATGCCTTTTTCCTTTTTCATTTTGTTCATCATGCTGTTTTTCTGTTGAGTCAAGTTTGCCCAGTTGCGTTGGCAGCATTTTTTACTGAACTGTGGAGATCATGGACAATGAATTATCCAGAACTGTCCTGTAAATAGTTGCACCTCTTAAGGTGCTTTCTCTTGGTTTTACATAGACCTGCTTTAATAGGGACATTTCAAGACATCTTGGCTGGATCAGTGTCTACTTTACTAATAATGTTTATCATTTTGATAGAAAAAGTAAATAGTGACAGTGTTTAATAAAGAACAGATTTTATATAGGAAAAAGTTTGTAGTGAGACCTAGGAATCGAACTAATAGTGAATGCTTTACAGAATTTAGACTCATGCTAAAGTTTGAATAAAGATGAAAAATTTGAAAAAAGCTTTGAGAATGCAGGTGATGAACCAGGCATCAGCAGTTGTCACCTAGGGTCTAGAAGTAACAGTAAAAAGGTGAAAGAAGTGTGTTAATGATAATAATTGAACTGGTAGTGAGTTTACTGCCAATAGCACTTTAAATTAGGTACTATATTTCCACATAGATAGTTAGTTAAATTGTTTTGTAACGTTCAAAAATGAGTGCCTCCCATATTGGGAAGTTTAGATAAGAATTGCTTTTTAAGCATTCAAAAATTTTTGTATGTTCCTTATGTTTTGTCTAACTTTGTTTCACTTGCAGCCTGCGGACGTGCTGTGTTTAACGGGGGGTATGTGGCGCCCCTGAGGGTTCAGTCGCCACAGAGGTACTGCACCTCCTCCTGAGGTGTGGTACCCCACCATCCAGGTAAGGTGGAGACACCTGACCACACTCCAACACCTGCATCCCACACAACATAGTAGTGTAGCAAAGCACCCTTTGGTGGCTCCCTGCTTGGAACACGAAGCGTGCTGGGAGGCGGGTGGAGTTTAATTATCACCAAAAGAGCGGGAAGAGTTTAGGATTTAGTAAGTCTGACAGAGTCAGTGGAAGAGAGCAGATCCCCTGAGTGGGATGGATGAAGGAAGTGTTGCCGCCGACCTCAGTGACCTGGGTCTGCTGGCACAGGAAAGGGACATTGATGGAAAGCCTGACTCTCTCCATAAGAAAGAAGGATTAGTACGGAACGTAAGGAGAGGAGGACTATGGTTTATGGTTAGAGAAGAATCCTTCCCAAGTTCACAGCGCAAGGCAGGGGTCCGGTCGCCGAGGTTGTATGGATACTAATGGTCCTGCAGCAGACACCGGAGGAATAGAAGTTGTCACCACTTTATTCCCACACCAGACTTGGGGGCACAACAGCAACATGAGTGAGCCAGGACTAGGTAGCAAGGAGTCCCCGAAGCAGGCTACAACTGTTTGCCGTACAAGTAGAGTTCATAGGAACATCTGACAGGAGGAACTCCAGTGTAACTCAGTACCGTGAGTACTTCACTATAGGCGCAAAAGGGAGACGTTCAGAAAAGGCATATGTTGGCGGAGTGTTGGAAAGGAGTACTTCATCTTGCCTGGAAGTTGGCTGAGCTTCTGACCTGGAGGACACGGCACGGATGCTGGCACCGGTACGCACAACAGATTGTGAGTAAAGCTTTGGAGCTACATGCCCTGGTGTTCTACACTTATTCCTGGGCCAACACATTCAGCACTGCTACATCTTTGTGGCTGACACTGCACCATCCACGTCTCCCCTGACCATCTCTTCATCTACACTGTCCTGGGACTACTGCCCTACCTGTGGAGGGCCACACCATCATTGTTGCACCACACCCTCTGTCCCAGAGGATCTGTCTGCAGCGTCGGCTTAACATCTCCATTGCCGAACACCACAGGTGGCGTCACAAATCATTTATTCACAAACTCTAATCATCACCCACAAGCTCGACATTTCCCTTTTACAATGGGCGCCCAGGGCTACAGACTGGGTCACAGCTACCGTGACATCTCCCATTGAAACCAACGGGCCCGGCTCCGAGTACCCCACCAGCCCTGGGAGGGCGTTCCAGTCTCTCTACTTCTTCCAGGCTTTCTTATTTCTGTCTCCAAGTTCCTCTGTCTTCACAACAACCCAGCACAGTACTACAGTCCGGTAAGTAAGTGGTAAGTGTCCTATACTTCAACCCACAGTTCTGCGTAATTTTTCCCTTATGGCAGTTAGTTTCCCACTGTGGCCTTTACTTAAAGGGAATCTGTCACCCCATTTTTGGCCTATAAGCTGCCGGCACCGCCATCAGGGGCTTATCTACAGCAATCTGTAATGCTGTAGATAAGTCCCCGATGTAACCTGAAAGATAAGAAAAATGAGTTAGATTATTCTCACCCGGGGCGGGGGGGGTGCGGTTAGGTTCGATGGGTGTCATGGTCCGGCGCCTCCCATCTTCTAGAGATGGTGTCCTCCTTCTTACGTCTGCTGCAGCTCCTGTGCAGGCGTACTATATCTGCCCTATTGAGGGCAGAGTAAAGTACTGCAGTGCGCAGGCGCCGGACCTCTCTGACCTTTCCCGGCGCTTGTGCACTGCAGTACTTTACTCTGCCCTCAATAGGGCAGATATAATACGCCTGTGCAGGAGCCGCGGCAGAAGTAAGAAGGAGGACGTCATCTCATGAAGATGGGAGGACCCGGACCGGACCGGGACACCCACCGCCCCCTGGTAAGTATAATCTAAAGGGGGTTTTACACATAGCGATATCGCTAGCAATATCGCTAAAGCGTCACCGATTTTGTGACGCAGCAGCGATATTGCTAGCGACATTGCTATGTGCGATACTTACCTCCGACCGGCTCCCCTGCTGTCTGTCGCTGATCGGCCGGGTCCATTTCTCGTCGGGCGCTTCCTGCTGGCAGCGACGTGTGGACGCGGGCGGGAGGACGTCAGCATCGCTGTGTGTGAAAGGTACGCTGTGTCGCTACGTTGCTGTGAGATCTGCCTGTTTGGCAGCTCACTAGCGACCATTTTGCGATGTACCAGCGACCCTGACCGGGTCGTATCGTGGTCGGATCGCTGGTGCATCGCTAACTGTAAAGGGGCCTTAATTTTCCATATCTTTCAGGTTACATCGGGGTCTTACCTACAGCATTACAGAATGCTGTAGATAAGCCTCTGATGGCGGTGGCTGCATTTTATAGGCCAAAAATGGCGTGACAGATTCCCTTTAACTTCTGAGCTTGCTGATGCCTTGGAACTCCCACCTGGGACACTCTCTTCGCCTCACATTCCCTGTTCGGTCCTGGCCCTTTACCTCTCTGAGTTGTTAACTTGGAGCCGTACTGTTAGGCGTCCTATCCCAGGACCTGTCTCCGGTGCATGACTCTGTCCTTGGGTCTCTTTCCTTCCTCTACTCCAGATCTCGCTATCCATTGTCTAGGTCTCCGCTCATGTCAAGGACACCCACTTCATCCGACTTTGCTGACTAGTCAGATCATAGGTCTGCTTCTGGTGCACACTGGGCCCTATCTTACCTCCTGACAGGAAACTGTCAGGAGGTAAGATAGAATATAAAAAGAAGAATATAATGCTGTCTGCAGAACCTGCAGGGCACAAATCAGATTAGCTAAAGCTGAAAATGAACTGAGGCTTGCAAGAGATGTCAAAAGCAATAATAAAGGATTTTGGGGATATGTCAAAAGTAAAAGAAAAGTCAAAGATGCTATAGGATTTTTACAGGATGAAAATGATGAAATGGTAAGACAGGATGTTGAGAAGGCTGAACTTTTAAATTCCTATTTTGCATCTGTTTTCTCTCAGAAAGGAAATGCAACATCAACTGTTATTCACTGTCCTATTAAGGGAATAGAAGAATCCAGGATATCTATAAACAGAAAGATAGTGAGGAAACACTTAGCTAACCTAAATGAATTCAAGTCTCCAGGTCCAGATGAATTACACCCCAGAGTACTGAAGGAGATAGCAGAAGAAATTTTTGAACCCCTCTCCATAATCTTTGAAAATTCTTGGAGAACAGGAGAAGTGCCAGAAGACTGGAGAAGAGCAAATGTTGTTCCTATCTTCAAAAAGGGGAAGAAGGTGGACCCAGGCAACTATAGGCCGGTGAGTCTGACTTCTATACCAGGAAAGATCTTTGAACAAATTATTAAACAACATGTATGTCAATACCTGGATAAGAATGAAGTGATTAAACAGAGTCAGCATGGGTTTCTAACTAATAAGTCATGTCAGACTAACTTAATTTCCTTCTATGACGGTATCACTGATTGGGTGGATCAAGGAAATGCTGTAGATATAGTATATCTTGACTTCAGCAAAGCATTTGACAAAGTCTCTCATACAATCCTTATTGAAAAAATGACTAAGTATGGAATGGACAAGGCAACTGTTAGGTGGATTCATAACTGGCTTAGTGATCGGACCCAAAGAGTGGTCGTAAATGGCTGCACATCCAGTTGGAAGAATGTCTCAAGTGGGGTACCACAGGGCTCTGTCCTGGGCCCTGTATTGTTCAACATCTTTATCAACGATTTAGATGAAGGAATTGAGGGTAAACTGATTAAATTTGCTGATGACACAAAGCTAGGAGGGATAGCTAATACTAGAGAAGAGAGAGAGAGGATTCAAAAAGATTTAAATAAACTGGAGAAGTGGGCAGCAACTAACAGAATGGTTTTTAACAGGGAGAAATGCAAAGTACTACATCTGGGCAATAAAAATGAAAAAAGCATATATAGAATGGGAGGAATAGGGCTAAGTGACAGCACATGTGAAAAAGACTTGGGTATACTAATAGATCACAGACTGAATATGAGTCAACAGTGTGATGCAGCAGCAAAAAAGGCAAATGCAATTCTAGGATGTATTAACAGAAGCATACAGTCTAGATCACGTGAAGTCATTATTTCCCTCTACTCCTCTTTGGTCAGACCTCATCTGGAATATTGTGTCCAGTTTTGGGCACCACATTTTAAAAAAGACATCAACAAACTGGAGCAAGTTCAGAAAAGAGCGACCAGAATGGTGACCGGTCTGCAAACCCTGTCTTATGAGGAAAGGTTGCAGGATTTGGGAATGTTTAGTTTGCAAAAGAGAAGACTGAGAGGAGACTTAATAGCTGTCTACAAATATCTAAAGGGCTGTCACATTGTAGAAGGATCAACTTTATTCTCATTTGCACAAGGAAAGACTAGAAGCAATGGGATGAAACTGAATGGGAAGAGACACAGATTAGATATTAGAAAAAACTTTTTGACAGTTAGAGTGATCAATGAGTGGAACAGGCTGCCACGAGAAGTGGTGAGTTCTCCTTCAATGGAAGTCTTCAAACAGAGGCTGGACAGACATCTGACTGGGATGATTTAGCGAATCCTGCTTTGAGCAGGGGGTTGGACCAGATGGCCCAGGAGGTCCCTTCCAACTCTACGATTCTATGATTCTATGAACTGTCCATGCACTTTAGCCCCTCCCAATCTGGGCTAGTCCCAATCATTAACCCTAACTCTCATTACTGTCGGTCAAACTGCAACGCCGTCACTAATAAAGCATGTCACAATACACATTACATATCATAACAATACGCGTGTCTTCAAGGGGGAACATAGGCAGCAGTGTCGGACTGGGGTGCTAAGGGCCCACCAGTAACATTGATTGTGGGGGCCCACTTTTCACCTGCATACAAATATTACACTACCCTCATTCACAAATTTATCTATATCTCTACATGATAATAAACTGGGTAGTTTGGTTAAAGAATGATGAGATGCTGCTTTATGTACAGAGTGAATCAAGTGAATTATGCCAAGTACTGCCCAAAGAGTGGGGCTGGAGGCCCAGATCTGCACAGGGGCCCACGGGGGATTCCTCTGTTACCCTGTGGGCCAGTCCGAGCCTGATAGGCAGTATGTCCATCTCCTTACATCCTGTCAACATCTGCAGCAGTCCGGTTTAATCACGATTCATTATTGGGACCAGGACGTACAGAGATCCTTGAGGAAAAAGTCACCAGGGGATGGGACTGGGAAGATGTGCATTCACACGCACCTGAGGATTTTGCTGTGGATCTGCAGTAAAATCTGCAAAACTAGGATTACAGAAATCTGTGGTCAATTTCTGTACTGAAAATTGATGCTAAAATCTGATCCACTGAGGCTGGTTTCACACTTGCGTTTTTTTGCGCTGTTATTTAGCGCTAAAAAACGCATGCGTTTTTTCCCTATATTTTGCATGGGATGCGCTTATGTGCGCTTACCCATGCGTTTGTATGCGTTTTTGCGAGAATGCATTTTTTTTGCAGTGTGCGCTCGGGCGCACAAAATGCAACTGCGTCCGACTTGCCCCCAAAAAACGCATGCGCACGCTACGCGGTTTTTTTTACAGCAAGGCACCCATTGTAAGTCTATGGGTGCGCATACGTGCGCATTGGCATGCGCATGTTTTTTTTTTTTTCGCATGCGTTTTTTTGTTGTACATTGGTTAGACAATGGTTATGGTAAGGGTTAGGGTGAGTTAGGGTTAGTAGAGTCAGGGTTTAGGGTTAGGGTTAGGTTAAGGGTTAGTTAGGGTTTAGGGTTAGGGTTGGGGTTAGGGTTTGGGTTAGGTTAAGGGTTAGGGTTAAGGGGTAGGGTTAGGTTAGCGGTTAGGGTTAGTTAGGGTTTAGGGTTCGGAGTTAGGGTTAGTAGAGTCAGGGTTTAGGGTTAGTACCATTAACCCTAACTAACCCTAACCCTAATAATATCTTGATTTTTTTGGTGAGGACAATGTTGAAAAAATGCAAATGCACTAAAAACGCACTAAAAACGCATAAAAACGCTGTGTTTTTTTTCCTGCATATGCTTGAAAAAAAAAAGCAGCAGTTGTATGCGTTTGTATGCGTTTTTTTCCATGCGTTTTCTTGCGCAAAAAACGCGCAGCAAAAAAACGCAAGTGTGAAAGTAGCCTGACTGTGTTATTGCCCTTGTAAATGAAAATCCTCCAGAAAAATAGGTTACATGTCTGTGTGAATTCAGTGAGTATTTACAGGACAGGATTGCCTTAGAAAAATCAAGGGTGGGGAGCACCGCTGCTTCAGCTTTTTCCCAGGAGATCAATGTGACAATGGCCATTGGCCAAATGGGTGCAAAATACTTGGGGAACGCAAAAAGAAAAAGACCCAAGACTTCTGGGTTCCCCAAATCTCTTGGAGGGCTCCACGCTGAACTGCACTGGCGGCAAAATGATGTTACCGTTGGATCCTAAGGAGATTTCCGCGTCCTGGCGCAGGTAGCGCCGTCATTGCATCGTGCCCACCTGTGCCATGCTGATCCGGGTGGGGGAGAAAGGGACTTGGCCACTGGGATTAGGTGAATGTAACCTTTATTTTTTTAGGAGGAGGTGGTAGGGAATCACTACTAAGGGAGCAGTAAGGGGGCATGAATACTGGCACTCATAACATTGCATCCTTTTAAGGGGGCCTCATAGGAGAGCCGCACTGGGGACACCAGACATTGCGACCCAAGAGGGGGACATTTTCAATTCTAAATCCGGTGGAATGGTGCAGTATGATGAGCTACGGGACTGCAAAGGGCCCAGCTAGTGTTCCGGCACCCGAAACTCTTCTGTGTCCAATATTTCATCTGTAAAATGTGTATATGCCAAAAACAGTTGTCAATTTAATTTTTAGATTTTTTTTGGCTTTTTTTTGTCATTACAGGTTCCTGTGGCTCACACACAGCACTCAGCTATTCCCACATTCCAGCATCTTCCTGCTGGGACAGGAAGAGTTAACACAATCCGGATTGGTCATGTGACACAATGACATCCACGGGGAGGCGGGGCTACAGTCCTCCATTATTTCTATCCAGCAAAAGAGAAAATCCATAGAGGGAGGATCGGGCAGAGCTGTGGATGCCGGACGGTGCGCGCTCCCCGGCGGTATGTACGCTACGGCTGATCGGCAGCTGGGGCGGAGGGGGGCGCGGCGGGGCTGCCCCGGGATCTGCACCGATCAGCTCAGTGATGCTGCACAGCGCTGTGCACACATGTCCTGCGCTGCAGGCTGGAGCAGTGCGGTGCTGCCGGCCCACTCTCACCGCTGCGTTACCTGAGCTGTCACCGATCCTCCGCCCTGACCCCGGTGTCAGGAGCAATGGTGATATATGGGCAGCGTTATACCGGAGCTGGCCCTAATAAAGGAAGCAGCACTAGATATAAGAATATATATAGGTACATCTTATTACTACAAAGAACACAACAGAGAAGTGTGTGCGAGCCTTAGATTACTGACTCCAGTCCTTCCAGATAGATGTCACTTCTCCAGACAGCTTTCAGTGATGTAATAGTGGGTTCTTATCACTTGATGAAGAATCTGGTGTCATTAGGATGAACCCTCCTGAGCCGGTTATATGAGCACATAGCTGGGATCTGATGGCTTATTCCAAAGAATCTATGTATTTAATATGTAAATGAGCTGTTAAGATCCCTGGGTGGGACCTAGCTCTCCCACAGGATATAGGTCGCTCTCCCTGAGGATTGCAGTATTATTCTATTCAGCCTTCCATCACCTACATGCCCACATAGACGGGGCTGGTCCTACTGACTGATGCACTTTAAAAACTCCCTTTTATTACATATGTATCTCATCTTTCACATGCAGTGCAGCTCCTAGATCCCGATGCACAATCTCCACGTTTCCCCCAACAATTATTGGTATAATCATATCATATGGAGCCGTCTGGAACCCCTGCACCCGTTATTGACTGGTCACATGCTATCTATATATGTACATTGGGGGACGTTTGCTACGGCTGCTAGTAGTGATGTATGTGCTAAATCCTGCAACATGGCCGTTTCCATTTAAAGGGGTTGTCCACTCTTTATATATTGATGATGAGCCTTCGTTAGTCGTTTTCTTTATTCGGGCTGATCTGCGGTGCCCGGCGCTGATGGCCGGAAGTGATAACTTCTGCTTACATCCCGCCGATGTCCCAGCTGGCAACAGTGGCTGGTGTCAGACCCCCATAGATTGATATTCATGACCCATCCTAGTGAGAAGTCATCAGTAGAGGACAGTCCCTTTAAGGCCGTATTTACTCGTGTCAGGGTTTTAGTACGGATTCTGCACTTCAAATCCAAGAACACTTGCTTTCCCTAGGTATGAATGGCGTTCCACAGAAAAAAATCCCGGTGGCTACATATCTCCGAATACTTTATGGCAAACCAGTGGATTATCCCAGTTAAATGACGGCGGGGCTCATTCACGCTGAGCACTGCATTGGGGTTTGCGTTTAAATCCCCAAAAAGCAGAATTCAGATGAAAGCCCCAGTGGAACCATTTGCTGTAATCCGGCATCCATTCCAGTGGGGTCTGACTTTTTAGGTGGTCACAATAGCATGGCTCACCACTTGAGAATGTGCGTAATGTTCTAAAATTTAAAAACGGTGAAAAATACTTAAAATGACTATAAACACACAAAACCTCGTGTAAATCCATTCTGTATCTAAGCTTTGAGAACCAGGGACCGTGTTGTCCTCGTCATTTGTGGCCCGTGAGGACTGCGGTACATGAATTCTGTGTGTCGGTGCTAGAACAGCATGGCGGAGCGGCCGAGCTGCGGTAATCCGGTAATGTAGTAATGCTAAGCGAGCGATTAGATGGTGTAATGATCTTACCTGATGGACGTGGTGACGGAGCTGATGGATCTCTTTCTGCTGTGACTTGTTCTCCGTCAGAAGATTTCTATGCTAATTTCTCGTGTTTTCCAGATGTTTAGAATTTTTTCCCAGTCAGTAGCTTGATGTAATTCTTGGCTTGTTCCGTCAGTAACCATGGTAGTATACCTAATAAATATACCATCCTTTACCCCTTACAGCGCTAATCCCAACCATACCCTGTTCTTTGAATTGCAACCTCCCCATTCATTTGTTTTAGAGAGAGATTAAAGGGGGCTATTTTGGGTCAAAAACCTTCCAATCAAACACTCATATTTATGCCACTAATATTTATATATAATTTTTTTTTGTGGTTGGAAATTAATCTAAATGGATTGGCCATGTGGCCTAAATAGAAAAAGAAGGATTCAAAGTGACCATACATGTCTTTTCAATGGGGAGAGTGATGTAAGGCGCCACCAGATGTCTCTGGCAGTGACTGCTTATCTCCAGAGCATATGCCATGAACGTGGACAGATGTAGGTGCCACTTCTGGGACTTGTCCATATATCCAGAATGGGGTCCTCCTATCTCCTATTGGCACTGGTGCCACATCTGCGGAATAGGTGGCCACAGTGCAGCTTTCTTCATTCACTTCTATTGGAGCTTCCAAAAACAGCAGAACCCCCTCTCCAGTCACAGAGCTCAGAACGAGGAAACGTTGCGGCTCCTGTTTTGGTGATAGGTGTTTGTCCTAATGAGAATGTGCCATAAATATGTGAATGACTGTGATGAGACAACCCCTATAAAGGAGTTTTCCACTTTTAGAAAAGTGGACCACCAAACCGACTAGGTAGTAAAAACAGAAATGTAGTACTCGCCCTCCCATGGTTTAGCACCAGCTCTATGCTGCTGCTTCACGGTCTGTACTTTGGGTGTGATGTCACCACTATAGCGCTCCTTACCGCTGCAGCCAATCCCTGAGCTTGGTAGCTCTGCTGTCAGAGCCTCTGAGCCCAGAGATTGGTGCATGATCTAGTTGTGTTGACACCAGAGCATCGTCAGAGAGCAAGAAATCTGCAAAACTCGCAGTAGATTTCCCCCCTTTAATGTATATTCGTGCCTCAGCAGCAATCTCCGCATGTAACACCTGTATATTTTGCTGTGGAATTGCCACAGATCCGGGTAAAGACCTGAGGCGGAAATATTGCCCAATGCCTGGATTTACCATGAAGTTTACATCTTGTTCCATTTTTGTACATTTTTCAGATACCAATGTTTTTGTCTACACTAGAATCGAACCTGTTGGACAACTGACTCTTGTCACTGCCGGCTTCTAATATGAGATTCCTCGCTTGTACAGGATAAAAGGTCGTGTGAACAGGGCTGATCCTGTGTAGTCAGGAGAGTAGAGGGTGGAGGATACAAGCGCCTGCTTCATTAGAGGCAATGCGGTTTTCATTTTAGAGGGCCATTGTGGCGGTTTCTTTATGGTCATGAGCAACTCGATGACTTTTAATATATTTTATAACCCAAATTGTTTCCACTAGACCAAGGTGGCGTTAAATGACCTCCGATCGGCCACATGTACACCGATCAATGGTAATTTAATAGCCTGTCTAGACAGGCCGACCGAATTATTGGTAATCCTAACCCTCTGTGTGCATAGGCTGTTGTTTCTTCTTGGCAGCACATCTCCTCTTTACACAGGACAATGTGCTGCCGAGAGTAATGGAAGGGAACCTGTAACGTTGTATGCTTTCTCTATGGCAGACTCTCCTGGCAGTGGCTTATCTTGGCATTGAAACGCTGCAGAGTTTCAGAAAAAGACATACTTTAAAATCCGCCAGGGACTGAGCCATCCTGGAGTGGAGGCTAGTCAGAAAGACGGGTTTCTGGTGGCTTCTTCCCTCCCGCTTTCTTGGGTAACAGGCCTCTCTCCCCATATGCACACTTGGGGAACGACCTATCGATCCAGGGCAGTGAGCAGGGAAAAGCCGACGGGGACCTGACTGTCTCCAGCGTGGCTCTGTCCCCAGCAGCTTTTTATGTATGTTATTTTTAATTTTTTTTTTGTGTGTGTGTCTGGATTTATTTCTACGGTACTCAAAAAATCCATGAGTGTGGTGTTAAATCTACACCAAAAATACATAAAGGCAAAACAAAAAAAAAACGCATATAAAAAGCAAACGCCCAATAAATAGAGCTGATTGCTTGTGTGAATTTGTTGCAAACACATCCAAAAAAACCCAGCCTTTTGGCACATGGTAGATGGCCTAACAAAGTAAAGTTTTGAAATGTCCAGCAAGATGTCACATTTGAAAAACAAATGAGAATACAGCAGCCTCTGTAAGCACTAAGATGTCTGCAAACATTGAATATATGAAATTCGAACTGCATTACTGCTGTATAGAATATCGTTATAAAGATGAAAGTACCTGGCTCATAAATTGGCCAATTCATGAGAGCACATCAACCACAGCAAGGTGACCTTTCTTTAACATGACCATAAACCTAATAATAAATATGCCTATCCTGGACTATACACCTATGGCGGTCACCTTGCAGTGGTTGATGGGCACACGTTTACTGGCCAATATTTGGGCTATGTACGTTCGAAGTACCGTATATTCTATATAGCAGTAATGCAGGTAAAATTTCATATACTTAGTGTTTGCTGACATCTTGGTGCTTAGAGGATGCTGTATTCTTTTGTTTGTATATTATGCAGTCTTAGGCTGGTTTCACATTAGCGTTTTTTTGCGCATCGTGCGTGTCCATGCGCATGCGTCATGTGTACCCATGTTTAACATGGCGTGCGCATGGTCTTGCGTTTGTACGCGTTCGTATGCGTCTTTGTGCGCATGTGTTTTCTTCAAGTTGTGCGCCTAGGCGCGCCAGACGCAACCTGTTGCATTTTTGGGTCCGCTGAAAGGCGTTAAAAAACCCGCATGCACACGGAATGCAACAAAATAACGCATTACAGTCTATGGGAACGCAGGCATGCGCATGGACATATGTTCGTCTGTGTTTTTGGCGTAAAAATGTGCAGACACTGGTTTTAACCTCTAGAGAACGAATGCGCATAAACGCATGCAAAAACGCATGATGTGTTTTTTGCATGTGTTTCTATTGTGCACGATGCGCTGCACAAAAAAAACCCCGCTAATGTGAAATTAGCTGATCCCAGACTGCGCACGCTAAGGCTACTTTCACACATCAGGTTTTCGGCGTCAGGCGCGATCCGGCGTCGTGTCGGAATGCCGGATCCGGCAAATGTTTTGTAAAACCTGATGTGCCGGATCCGGTTTTCTGCCGGATCCGTCTTGTTCTTGACAGACAAAACCGGATCTGTCTCATCCGGTTCATCCGTTTTTCTATCCGTTTTTCGACGGATTACGCCGGATCCGGTTTTTAAAATTGACCCTTGTGGCCTTCCGAACGGGATTGGCTACTGGAAAACTATATATAGCATGTTCCTACAGCCCTTCTTTGACAGGTTGTAGAGAAGAAAGTGCAGGTTGGAGAGAAGAGCAAGTTACTGGCGAAGATGGATGTTGTCATTGGAAATATTACCACTAGAAGTTCTGTGACGGTTTCAGTAATGAGGGACAATTTTGCACTATACTTTATGTCACCTCAAGGCAGAGTACACTGGCAGGATGACAGAGTGTGAAAGATTTGTGCCCTAACCAAACTTGTGTACCTTCTGGACCAACAGTATATACCTTTGCCAACCAAAGTTGGCTATCTTGTCATGGTCTTAATATTTTTACCTTTAGGCCACAGGTGTGTACCTGGTTGTGTTTTATGCAAAGTATTTCACCTTTTAACAAAAGTTGTGTACATTGTTAGGAAATCACCAACAATAAACACAACTTTTTAGGTGAAATACTTTGCTTCAAACACAACCAGGAACACAACTGTGGCAAAAAGCTAAAATTTACCCACAGTTATATACCTGGTTTTGAATACCTTTTTACCTTTGAAATACCCTGTATTTAACCTTTTTTTTTAAACATAGTTCGCCGCAGAAAGAAATGACAGACAACCATTGTGAAACGATAATTTAACTTTTATTTAAAAATTTTTTTTTTTTTTTTGTAAAATGTTTTTAAAGTGCAAAAAACTTTTTTAATAAAGGTTTTAAACCCAATGGGCATTTTTATTAAAAAACACACGTTACAAATCTGTGTACTGTAGGGTGGAAATACTGCTGGAGGGGCTGCGGGACACCTCGACACTGGGTGTGTGGAGAGAGGACTGGGATCGTGGTGGGGAAGGAACAGTTAGAGGTGAAGGTGTGGAAAAAGCTACAGAATGGGTGGACATGTGGGAGGCAGAAGAGGTGGTGGGCGGTGGAGTGGAGGGTTGGGCAGGGACTGTAGGAGCAGATGATGTTGATGGAAAGTTGTGTGGGGAAGGAGTTTGGTACGGGGAAGGAGTTTGGTACGGGGCAGGAGTTTGGTACGGGGCAGGTTGCTGGAAGTGGGGAGATGTCTGGTACTGGGGAGGTTGCTGGTATGTAATAGGAGGGGGAGGATGGAAAGTGGCTGGAGGGGGTGCAGATGTAATAGGAGGGGGAGGATGGAAAGTGGCTGGAGGGGGTGCAGGTGGAGGAACTACAGTGGTGGGAGGTGGAGGTTGGGAGGTAACCTGCTGTAGAGCACCGTGGCACGAATGCATTACATGCATCTGCTGGGTAGGAGATAGTGTTGCCATGCGCTCCACAACAGACCTGAAAAAGGTGTGGTTTGGCGAAGATCTTGCTTCTGAATGCATGGTTTGCAGAAGTGTCTTCACCTCCAGAATGCTGGAGTTGATCTGCTGAAAGCCTGCGGAGATTTGCTCTGACAAGACTTTTAGACAGTTCTGGAAAGATGCATTCAGATGCAAGAACTCTGGCGCATAACTCTTTTCCTGACCCCTCTGCCGCTGTCGCCCAGTACCCGCAGGTGTACTAGAGGTGGCAGGGGCAGAAGGGTGGGGTAAAGGGAAAGCGATCTCCTCACCAGCAGCTTCATGTAATGTAGGCGGCCACGATGCTCCTGTGCTGGTGGATGGGACAGAGGGGTCGAATGTGTGGGAAGGCTGGGAAGGTGCAGATGTACCGGGGCGGTCGAAGTGTCCCTCGGTGCCGGTCTCCTCAGGGATCGCCTCAGAAGGGTCCAATCGTGCAGGCTCCCGAGTGCTGCTCACCGTGCTGTGGAATAAAGAGAAAAAAAAACAATTAAAATACTGACATGGTATGGCCCTGGCTGAAAAAAAAAAAGTTACATCTAACATTTTTTTTCACATGTGGTGTGTAATATTTACCTTCTAGTGACCATTGTTTCCCGGAGGAACGACAGGGCTTCTGCGTACTTGTACTTGCTCCTGCGTCCTCCAGATCCACTCGGGGCCCGCATCTCTTTATTGAACTCCTTCTTGAAACGATCCCTCACAGACCGCCACCGATTCACAATTCTGTTCCCTGAAACGAGAAAGGAGTGGTTAGTATACAACATCAGTGTTTCACAAACTCCAGTCCTCATGGTCCCCAGGGGTCATGTTTTCAGGATTTCCATAGTAAATAGAAATCCTGAACACATGATCCGTGGGGACCACGAGGACTGGAGTTCGGGAAACACTGGTTTACATCAAGCAACCGGTACTGTATATACTTACGCTCTTTAATCTGGGCCCGAACATCGAGGTCCTCCCAGCGGCCCACAAGGAGCGAACAGATTTCCTCCCAGAGTCGTCGGGTAACGATCAGGTCAGCGTGGCGGCGGTCAGCCATATTCCAGAGCGGCTCCCTTTCTCTGACGAGATCGATGAGGTGGTCCACATCGAGTCCTCCATCCTCACCGTCAGAGTCGGGAGCACGCTGTGAAGGCTGTTAAAGAAAAAGACAAAAATAACATAATTAGCCTCCACAAAAGAAATGAAATAAAAAGTGCAAAAAAACAAAGCAAAAATATTTATACTTACACGCTGGTGACCGCCGCGTTGCTGTCGCCGACGACCCTGGGAGGCACTGCGAGGACCTCTTGGCCGAGCACCAGATTGGGAAGACTAGAGAAGAAAACAAAAATTGTTATGTCTTTGGATGTAGGCATTTGTTTGCTGTGTGTGGTCTGCAGAACATTGTTTTCTATGTAGTGTGATGTTGTGTTTCTGCGTTTGATGCAAAAAAACTTACCAATTGTGAGCCCACTCCAGGTGTCTGTCCACCCCTTCCTTCTTCTTCTGGGAGCTCCTCTTCATCTTGTGATTCCTGTTTTGAAATAAAAGTCAATGAATAGACATATATTACAGAGATGATGGATTTTGGAAATAAAAACTTACCGTCAAACGCTGACGATGCGAGGGAGGGCTCCCAGAAGAAGATGTGCTGTCCTGTTGATGGCCAGACTCCATGGCTGTGGGTATTGCTGCTGCTGTTGCTGCTGCCAGTGATGCCATTTCTGCTGCTGCTGCTGCTGCTGCTGCATCTATTGGGCGGCTGTTGAATAAAGAGAAACAAAGGGCCAATGAATATCTTGATATTCCATGGCCCTAGTTTGGAGGAATGGGGGATTTGATAATTACCGTCTCTCATCTGCTGCTGGCCTCCCCTCCTCAGCATGTTCCATTTGCTGCTCCATTTGGGGTGGTGGTGGTGCTGATGGTGCTGCAGTGATCTCCTGCCTTCTCCTGCTGCGCTTGGGTGGCATGTTGGGTGTGGCTGTGGGTCCCACTGTCTTGCTTTTATATATGTCTTGTGGGCAGAGCTACTGAGCATGCTCAGACCAAAAAAACCGGATCCGGCTTTCGCCGGATCAGGCGCATTGCGGCGCTCATAGGCTTTCATTGTGTGAAAAAGCCGGACGCGCCGGATCTGGCGGGTCCGGCTTTTTCGCCGGAGACAAAAAACGTTACAGTAGCCGTTTTTTCCAGACGCCGGATCGCGACACATTGCTGGATCCGGCGAAAACCGGATGAAACGCATGGCCATCCGGCGCAAATGCAAGTCAATGGGGAGGAAACCGGATCCGGCATTGCATTTCGCCGGATCCGGTTTCTGTCAAAAGTGCCGGATCACGCCTGACTGCGAAAACCTGATGTGTGAAAGAGGCCTTAGTTTCTCAAAGATTTCTATGGCCTTTTTCACTTTAATGTACCCACTGAAGTCTACGAGAAGCCAAACTGCTCCTGCAGAAGAGCACGCTGCGGCCAAGAACAGCAGATTGGCATATATTCGTATGAATAGGCATAGTTTAAGATAAAGGAGAACCCCTGTAATAAATCTACCACAATATTCTTGGAGCGTCCGCGTGTGGCAGCTCTGTAGTGATGAGTTCTACTAGGAAAAAGTAATCCGCCATGGTGAGAAGTCTGTCAGGTCGTGGTGATGACACATGTTTCTATGATTCCATGAGGATGTTGCAGGGCTGTGTCATGCGATGACTCGGTCTGTCTTCTTTCCCCATGATTTAGTAGGATGGCGTGCTGTCACTCCGCTTGTTGCTGCTTGTCTCGGTGGCTCTACCCCATCCTTTTTCTGTTTTGTATGTCGGCACTTGCACATCAAGTGCTTCCTGAGATTGAAGCAAACTCTTCTACAAGTTGTTGGAGGTGTGGGAATGTCGCCGTAGACTTGAGATCATTCTCTTTTGTCAGCGAAATTAGCGAGTGGTGAAACTTTAACCTGGTTCACAGTGTTCTGCAGTCAGAGCTATAAACGAACTGTAAATGACCGACGTTAGAATGACTGGGAATCCCATCTTGGATTATGTCTTGCTGCCATGTACGTCACTGCTGCTCCTATATGCACGTTTATGTAGATGCCCTTATGTGCTAGATACAGTGGGTACGGAAAGTAATCAGACCCCTTTAAATTTTTCACTGTTTTATTGCAGCCATTTGGTAAATTCAAAAAAGTTCATTTTTTTCTCATTAATGTACACTCTCCACCCCATCTTGACTGAAAAAAAAAAAAAAACAAATGTAGAAATTTTTGCCAATTTATTTAAAAAAGAAATACTGAAATATCACATGGTCATAAGTATTCAGCCCCTTTGCTCAGTATTGAGTAGTAGCACCCTTTTACGCTAGTACAACCATGAGTCTTCTTGGGAAAGTTTTTCACACCTGGATTTGGGGATCCTCTGCCATTCTTCCTTGCAGATCCTCTCCAGTTCCGTCAGGTTGGATGGTGAACGATGGTGGACAGCCATTTTCAGATCTCCCCAGAGATGCTCAACTGGTCTTAGGTCAGGGCACTGGCTGGGCCATTCGAGAATGGTCAAGAGTTGTTCTGAAACCACTCCTTTGTTATTTTAGCTGTGTGCTTAGGGTCATTGTCTTGTTGGAAGGTGAACCTTCGGCCAAGGCTGAGGTCCAGAGCACTCTGGAAGAGGTTTTCTTCCAGGATATCTCTGTACTTGGCCGCATTCATGTTTCCTTCAATTGCAATCAGTCGTCCTGTCCCTGCAGCTGAAAAACATCCCCAGAGCATGATGCTGCCACCACCATGTTTCACTGCTGGGATTCTATTGGGCAGGTGATGAGCAGTGCCTGGTTTTCTCCACACATACCACTTAGAATTATCACCAAAAAGTTCTATCTTCTTCTCATCAGACAAGAGAATCTTATTTCTCATAGTCTGGGAGTCTTTCATGTGTGTTGTTTTTTTTTTTTTTTTTTTTTGTAAACTCTATGTGGGCTTTTATATGTCTGGCACTGAGGAGAGGCTTCCGTCCGGTCACTCTGCCATAAAGGCCCGACTGGTGGAGGGCTGCAGTGATAGTTGACTTTGTGGAACTTTCTCCCATCTCTCTACTGCATCTGTGGAGCTCAGCCACAGTGATGTTGGGGTTCTTCTTTACCTCTCTCACCAACACTCTTCTCCCACGATTGCTGAGTTTGGTTGGGCGGCCAGGTCTAGGAAGACTTCTGGTGGTCCCACACTTCTTCCATTTAAGGCTATGTACCCACGTATGCAGAAAATTCCTGACTAAAAACCGGACTCCTTCCCAGGAAACGCGAGTTTTTTGCGCTTTTTTTTTTTTTTTTTTTTTTTTTCCGGCGCATCCCCAGTCTCATAGAATATAGTTAGAAATGCGGATTTTTCCACGAAATTAATGAGCATGCTGCGTTTTTTTTTACAGCGATGCGTTTTTTCATGGAAAAAAATGCATCGATATGCACAAAAAGTGTGGAATGGGATGCTTCTTGTAAGCATTTTTTAAGCGTTTTTGCCGGTAAAAATGCTTACGTGTGCAGGTGATATCCTTAGTATACTGACAGAGACTTATCTCCTAGGGGAGCATCGGTCTGTCATGTCAAAATTAAAATATGCAACATACTGCACTAAAACCAAAATAATGAGCACACGCTAATGCAGATTCTAAAGTGATTAATGTTTCCATACATCATAAGCTTTCTGGACATTGGGGACCTTGGATCATTGGTATTTGCACTAATACGCCCATTCTTTCTTATTTTTGTTCTATGGTGATTGGGGTTAATTAGTAGTTACACTGCTCAGTCTCATGTGACAGAGGCCCCGAATGATCCTGAGACGGCGCTCTGTCTAGATGAAGCAGCAGTGCATGTGCACCACCCTTGTGTCTAGCTCTGTCTGGATCAGTTGGGGGTCTCTGTGTTGGGACCACCAGCAATTAGTAACTTATCACCTATTCCATGGTAATTTTATACATCTCTCCTCCATACAAAAATTGTCAAGTTCCAAGTTGTGTATACTATCTAGTTCTAACACTAAGCAATAATGAACACAAATATCTGTTGTCAGGGTTGTTCTGCTTTATGACCCACATACCAGATATGATGTATGTCACATGTGCAGATCCCGGTGAACTCTGAGCTGCCATTATAAGACTAAGTACGGTAATCGTGGCCGTTCAGTCTGATGATTCTTATTTCTGAATACCGCATTGTGTCTTTACCATAATACCACGCTATTCTAATAAAAGTCCAATAGCTGGGTAGGACTTTTTTTTTTTTCTTTCCTGGGAAATCTGTTGCCTCGTCAGATGTCTTTCTTATAATAATTATAGCCTGGTATAAACAGATTCATTTTGGCCATTGACACCAATGACTGATTGTCAGCTGCAAATGTCTAAAGTTACAAAATAAGATATTGATTGTGTGGTTGGCAGCGTGGACTAACATGACCCCCGGACTACTTCTGACTGAGGACATCATAGCTGCGTACAGAGACTTTTTTGTTCAGAAATTTGACCTATTGTTCAAATCCACTTTTTTTTCTTTAAATAATTTCCAAACTTTAAAAAAAAAAAAAAATGGTATTCTTTACGTGTCAAAAAAAATAAATAAAAAATAAAATATATATATATATATATATATATATATATATATATATATATATATATATATACTACTCTTACGATCTTCACACCAGCCACTTGGGCTTGTTTAGACTAATGCTTCCTATTATTTTTTATTTATTTTTTTTCAGGAAACACATGTACATTAGCCACAACGATCAAAGAATCCTTACCCTATCTCTTGTATTGAAGCGTCTAATGATCTTGTGCAAAGGTCATAGTGATAGGAGGGGGAGCAGGTCGGCTGTGACATCACCTGTTGTCTGGTGGATCTTGTGTTATCGATGGGGCCCCATGATTTGTATCTATGCTCCTGATTTTGGGACATGCTGGAATTTGTAGTGGCAATCACACTGCATGTTACAGTACGAACTATGGGAAATAGACTAATGATGAGCAGGAAGAAGTGATGGCAACACTGAATGTTTACCTGGTTCTTTGGCATTGTGCAATATAACCAACTCTCTGGTGTATGTGCCTTAGCAAAATTGGCGGGAAAGACACTTTCCCCCATTTAACCCCTTCAGTAGAGGCACACGTAGCAAAGGAGGTAATGCCCATGTGTTCCTTCCTGAAGGCCTGGGGATCGCCATTAGTTTATCTTTGTTAGATGTTGTTTTATAGGGACTTTATTGTAATATGGCATTTTATTGGCATGGTATTGAGTCACGCTTCCAACCATTATGTACAGTTGTGGCCAAAAGTATTGACACCCCTGCAATTCTGTCAGATAATACTCAGTTTCTTCCTGAAAATGATTGCAAACACAAATTCTTTGGTATTATTATCTTCATTTAATTTGTCTTAAATGAAAAAAACACAAAAAGAATTGTCCTAAAGCTAAATTGGATATAATTCCACACCAAACATAAAAAAGAGGGTGGACAAAAGTATTGGCACTGTTCTAAAAATCATGTGAGCTTCTCTAATTTGTGTAATTAACAGCACCTGTAACTTACCTGTGGCACCTAACAGGTGTTGGCAATAACTAAATCACACTTGCAGCCAGTTGACATGGATTAAAGTTGACTCAACCTCTGTCCTGTGTCCTTGTGTGTACCACATTGAGCATGGAGAAAAGAAAGAAGACCAAAGAACTGTTTGAGGACTTGAGAAACCAAATTGTGAGGAAGCATGAGCAATCTCAAGGCTACAAGTCCATCTCCAAAGACCTGAATGTTCCTGTGTCTACCGTGCGCAGTGTCATCAAGAAGTTTAAAGCCCATGGCACTGTGGCTAACCTCCCTAGATGTGGACGGAAAAGAAAAATTGACAAGAGATTTCAATGCAAGATTGTGCAGATGTTGGATAAAGAACCTCGACTAACATCCAAACAAGTTCAAGCTGCCCTCAGTCCGCGGGTACAACAGTGTCAACCCGTACTATCCGTCGGCGTCTGAATGAAAAGGGACTGTATGGTAGGAGACCCAGGAAGACCCCACTTCTTACCCCGAGACATAAAAAAGCCAGGCTGGAGTTTGCCAAAACTTACCTGAAACAGCCTAAAACGTTTTGGAAGAATGCTCTCTGGTCAGATGAAACAAAAGTAGAGCTTTTTGGGCAAAGGCATCAACATAGAGTTTACAGGAGAAAAAAAGAGGCATTCAAAGAAAAAACACGGTCCCTACAATCAAACATGGCGGAGGTTCCCTGATGTTTTGGGGTTGCTTTGCTGTCTCTGGCACTGGACTGCTTGACCGTGTGCATGGCGTTATGAAGTCTGAAGACTACCAACAAATTTTGCAGCATAGTGTAGGGCCCAGTGTGAGAAAGCTGGGTCTCCCTCAGAGGTCATGGGTCATCCAGCAGGACAATGACCCAAAACACTTCAAAAAGCACTAGAAAATGGTTTGAGAGAAAGCACTGGAGACATCTAAGGTGGCCAGCAATGAGTCCAGACCTGAATCCCATAGAACACCTGTGGAGAGATCTAAAAATGGCAGTTTGGAGAAGGCACCCTTCTAATATCAGGGACCTGGAGCAGTTTGCCAAAGAAGAATGGTCTAAAATTCCAGCAGAGCATTGTAAGAAACTCATTGATGGTTACCGGAAGCGGTTGGTCGCAGTTATTTTGGCTAAAGGTTGTGCAACCAAGTATTAGGCTGAGGGTGCCAATACTTTTGTCTGGCCCATTTTTGGAGTTGTGTGTGAAATGATCAATGTTTTGCTTTTTGCTTCATTCTCTTTTGTGTTTTTTCATTTAAGACAAATTAAATGAAGATAATAATACCAAAGAATTTGTGATTGCAATCATTTTCAGGAAGAAACTGAGTATTATCTGACAGAATTGCAGGGGTGTCAATACTTTTGGCCACAACTGTATGTTCTAGAGATTTCTATTCTCCCCGTATAAAGTTGTGACTTTTGGCCAGAGATGTGTGTATTTGGGCCCTGCCTATCTCCTGAGAGCTGTGGTTTGTATGGAAAGTAAGTGAACTTCTTCTATGAGCGCGCTGTGTGGAGAGTGAGAAGTCTGAGGAGGACACTGTCCAAAAATGTTGTGGTTACCAGCAATTATAGAAGATGACATCTGGCTTCTTCACAAAGCCCAAGGAGAGGACCATAGGTTACTCGTTCAAAAACATGTGACGATCACGAAGATTTTCCTTTTCTTCCGCTACTAGTGAGGTTTTGGCTATAGTAATCGCTAATAATCTAAAGCAGACCTGATACCAATCTTTGAGCTATTACTATGGGCATACAGGGAATAGAACGGTTAGACCAGTCTTACCTGTATGCCTCGTAGCTGCGGTGCAGATCTTGAGAAATGCAGTTATAATGTTTTATGTTAATGGTTTTGTCCAGGCTCCGGGGTGTGCAGTCACACAGACTTGTGATGTGCTGTTACGGCGCTGGAATCCTGCGCTTGTGCCGTCCAATCGCGCGTCTATGTGAAACTTATCCGACCTTCTATGGACAGAGTTTTCATCGATCTTCTTACTGTTTCACAATTCTTTACACTACACCCACAAACTAATGTATTTTATTGGGATTTTATGTGTTCTGATACATGGTTTTCTAAATATTTTAAAATGTGTGTTTGCATTCGGCCCCCTTCCCAGAGTCAATACTTTTAGGACCACTTTTCTCTGCAATTGCCACAGCACAAATTTTGGGGTATGTCTCAACCAGCTTTGCACATCTAGAAGTGGAAATGTATGCCCTTTCTTCTTTGCAAACTAGTGAGATTGGAAGGAGAATGACTGTGAACAGAAATTTTCAAGTCTTCCTGAAGATTTTCAGTGGGATTTAGGTCTGGACTGTGACTGGGTCATTTACACACATGAACATCCCTTTAATCTATACCCTCCATTGTAGCTCTGGCAGTATGTTTAGGGTCGATGTCCTGCTGAAAGGTGAACCTGTGCCCCGCCTCAAGCCTCGATCGGGTTTTCCTCCAGTATTGCCCTGTATTTGGCGCCATCCATCTTCCTATCAACTCTGTCCAGCTTCCCTGTTGAAGAAAAGCATCCCCACAGCATGATACTGCCACCACCATGTGTTGACAGTATGTATGGTGTTTTCAGGGTGATGTGCAGTGTTAGTTCTCCGCGACACATAGCATTCATCTCTGCCATCCACCATTATATCATTAACGTCCCCCAAATACTTAGAAAAGTCTACTGAGCCGAGCTATTTCGACCATCTAATATCTATGGTGGCCTCCCAACTCTCCCTGGCAGATGTCAGGGTAGAGCAGTATCTACACTGCTGTCTGATTTTGACAGTGGCTGCCTCATAAAAACACACTTGGCTGAGCATTCCTGTGTATGGGAATGAAGAGAGAGATGGCTGTCAGGTGAGCCTATTGAAACATGTGGTACACAGTTGTAAATGAAAGTAATATTCTAAATTTTGACAAATACAGTAAATATTTTATTTTTTTTGGGACTATAAGATGCATTTTTTTCCCTCATATTTGGGAGGAAAATGGGGGTGCGTCTTTATAGTCGTCTGTTGCTTTCTGGGGGGGCAGCAACAGAGCAGTGTTGCTGCTGCAGGATGCGGGCGGCAGCAGGAGAAGGGCGATGCTGTGTGCGGTGGGCTTCAGAAACGTGTCGGCGGTACGTGACAGGAGCAGAGTCCCTGCTGCGTGCATTGATCTCCCAGTGGTGGGCTTCAGGAAAATGGCCATGACGAGCTGAGACCTCAATCAGCACATGTGCCGTCCACTGCCAGGAGATCTCTGGCTCCTGCCTCGCGCTTCCTGGACACGCACTCCTCCCAGCCCAGGACTTGCAGCATCACCCCACTCCTGCCGCCTTCCTGCAGCGGCAAGCCTACCTCCCGTTACTCTGATTCTCGGCCCCCACCACAACCTAAGCTACATTCGGACTATAAGTTGGACCCCCGATTGTCACATTAAACATTTTTTTTCCTATTTTCCTCCTATAAATTTGCGGTGCGTCTTATACTCTGAAAAATGCGGTAAGTAGATTGGCCAGTGCTAGAAAATTACTCCAGTGGCTTGATTTCATAAATGGACTACACAACTTGCGATTGAGTGACTGAAGCTGTATAACTTTGGCCACAACATGTAATATCATGCCTGTGATTGCTCCTTCTGCTTCTGTCACAGAAAGCTGCTGCACCTTTGTTGTGAACAATGTGGGGTGACCATTCAGCAGTTCTTTTTAGCATTCTGGCAATTATGGTCCTGTCCAGCCAGGAGATGGTGGGTTAGATCTCACATTATCTTTACTTCCCCCTTGGAAGACGCCTTACTTAAACCCTGAGGTCCCTGCTTCCAGTGACCGTTATGAGTTCTTCTTACCCTAGTTCACTCCTATTTCTCGGTTCCTGCTCAACTAGTTTGTTTCCCGGTAGGACCTCTGCTCATGTTTTGACTCTTCTACTGCCTGACAACTTTGTTCCTATTCTGACCTATTGGTTCTGGCCCTGTTTTTTGACCTTCCTTTATTGGCCATCATTTGCTTTGTGCAATCAAACCAGGTACCCCTACGTAAGTCCATATCCTTGTATAAGGCCGGGGTTACACTTGCGAGTGCAATGCGAGATACTGGCATCAACACCCGGCACTGCCGGCGGCGGTTTGGACTGGAGCGTTCAGCTGCATAGAAAGACATAGCTGCACGCTCGGGTCCCGAATACCGGTGGCAGTGCCGGGTATTGAGGTGAGACTCACATTGCACTCCCAAGTGTAACCCCGGCCTAAGGATGAAGGCCAGGTTTCTGATGGATACCATCAACTCCTATTGTAGGATTATGTAGCCTAAGTCGTGTCAATCTTCTGCTTTATGTTGTAAATGCATGTGACATTAATAAATTCAAAGTGACAATAGTCGAGACACTGAAGGCGACTTCAGGCTTATTGTATTCAGACTGCTGACCCTGGACTTCTAGAAAGTACATAGTAACATAGTTAGCAAGGCTGAAAAAGACATTTGTTCAGCCTATATTCTGTCAGCATAAATCCCCAAATCTACGTCCTTCTAAAGAACCTAAGATACAATATTGTTACGCTCTAGGAAGACATCCAGGCCTCTCTTAAACCCCTCGACTGAGTTTGCCATCACCACCTCCTCAGGCAAGGAATTCCATATTCTCACTGCCCTAACAGTAAATAATCCTCTTCTATGTTATCCTTGGTATAAACAGATCCTCGGAGAGAGATTTGTATTGTCCCTTATATACTTCTACATGATTATTAGATCACCCCTCAGTCGTCTTTTTTCTAGACTAAATAATCCTAATTTTGCGAATATCTCTGGGTATTGTAGTTCCCCCATCCCCTTTATTAATTTTGTACCCGCTCTAGTTCCATTATATCCTTCCTGAGCACTGGTGCCCAAAACTGTACACAGTACTCCATGTGCAGTCTAACCAGGGATTTGTACAGAGGCAGTATAATGCTCTCATCATGTGTATCCTGACCTCTTTTAATGCACCCCATGATCCTGTTTGCCTTGGCAGCCGCTGCCACACTTTATTATGGAATTGTACTGTCAACACACTTTGCGTAAGTTAATATTACAGGCGCTTATAAGAAAAATTCTAATATATTTTGTTGGATATCTGTTTGTTTTTTTTCCCCACTTATCAGATACTACTTTCCCTTCTCATGCTTTAACTCTATCCTTTCTGGGGAAAAAAAACCCAGCTCAAATCTGTCTTATCAAGACAGACTGCTATGAAGAGGGGGACGAGAAGTGAGGGAAAAAAAGCTGAGTGAGAAATAGAAAGAAAGATCACGCTGAGCTTTCTGACAAGTCTTTTACCTCACCCTATGCTCCTGCTGATTGTCTGTGTGCTGAAAGGAAAGAAAAGCAGGAATCTGTATTGTACGGTGTATGAGAGGCATAATAACCGAGGGTTTGCTGCCACCAGCTCGTAGTCAATTGCAAATGTAAAGGGGTTATCGGGTACTTTAATATTAATGGCCCTTCCTTAAGGCCCCTTTACATTTTGCGATGCACCAGCGATCCCGACCATGATACGACCCGGTCAGGATCGCTGGTGCATCGCTAAATGGTCGCTAGTGAGCTGCCACACAGGCAGATCTCACAGCGATGCAGCAGCGATACAGCGGTCGTTACTTACCTTTCAGACGCGGCGATGCTTACGTCCTCCCGCCCGCCTCCACACGTCGCTCGTCGGCGCCAGCAGGAAGCCCAGCAGGAAGCGCCCGACGAGAAATGGAGCTGCGCGATCAGTGACAGACAGCGGGGGAGCTGGTCGGAGGTAAGTATCACACATGGCGATATCGCTGCTGCATCTCCAAATCGGTGATTCTTTAGCGATATTGCTAGCGATATCGCTATGTGTAAAACCCCCTTTAGGGTACGTCATCAATACCAGAATGGGGGTGTAGCACACGGCACCCTCCCTGATCAGTTGCTCTCAGGACACAAAACAGAACATAGGACACGGGGCAGCTTTATTCTGAAAAGTTAATTAAGAAGTACAATTACAAGAAGGGTTAAGTTGTTTATGGGATGTATAAACATCTCATAACCAAAAGTAAGTGAATCTCTACAGGCAGCAATGTGCTTAAATACATAAAATTATTCTCTCTGGAAAGATAGAATGATATAAACAAATGTTAGAAGTTCATATGTGGTCTTCACCATCTGGAGTGCCTGTGATGCTTTAATGCAAGGAACGATGATGACAAAGGGGGGAGCGAGAAGTTATGATTGCAAAGTAATCAAAATGTAAAATACGGTGCAGAACTGATCACAACATACTGTATTTAGCATCCAATTTAAATAAATGGAAAAGAATTACAAGAGCATTGCTGACCGTAGACTAGTGATTTCTAGAGTGGGCAATGCAAACAACTTTGAACAACTCCTCCATACATGCCAAATATCGCTGCCAGTATGCCGATGGTTACTGCCTGGAACAAAAAAGGTAAATCTTACCATCATCACAACAGGAGGCATCGACTTTTTTTGCTCCTACCATGACTGAATATAAAAAAACTTTCAGATCGTCTTTTCTTGCTTATCGGTGTTTAGTCAGCATCTGTCAGACTCTGGTGGATGAAATTCGTTGACCAGTCTTCGCAAGCATCTTACAAGGACGTCTGCTGCTTTCTAACTTCTCTGAGGTCTTTCTATAGAATTCAGTGCATGAGTTTTTTCTTTATTTCTGCATAGTTTTATCCAACTCTTTATACGATGTTCAAAATGCTTTTGGACTTGGTTTCTTTGAAGTATGGCACCAGATTTATGATACTTTGCATAAATTATTAGGCTGGTAATATATATGAAAGTAATTTCTCAACATTACCAGGAACAGCGGAAAATGGTCAGATTTCCCACAGCTTTCATGTCCTCTTATTAGATATCTGCATAGTGTTAAATGACTGTGTCCATCACATTGATGGTTCTAATTCATAAATTATTTTTTTTTTTTACCTGTTCCGAAAATAGAGACATTATCGTGGAACTCCATAAAGTATCAAGATGATAGAAAGTTTCTCCATGCACAACAGTTCCTTGTGGAGCAATACAGGGTTTTTCTCTCCTGTAATGATGGGTCAAGGATTGGTGTTTTTGTTTTTTACTCCTTTGTTTGTGATGTAGTTGTAGTCATTGAATTTGATACTTATTTTACTCATTTTTATAGCTTAGATGTTGTACAGCACTTTTGTTGCAGATTGTCACTCACATGAGAACATCAGAATCTATCCCTACTGGGTCTCAAAATCTAAACTCCATTAAGTTATCCTCTATAACTTAATATTTTGGGCATAACTCTTTAATTTGAATGGTGGGAGGCTGTCTTCTAGTACCTCACCCCCTTAAAACTTAGTTCAAGTCTCTAGAACTCGGGGAGGTTTATAGAGCCCTGTTTTCATTGGCGAGGTGGTACGCATGCTCCAGTTTTACTCCCTTCATTCTTGGACTGCTGGACAAAGTTTACCCCAGCACTCCACTAATTCTAACAGTCCCGTGGGCAGTGACTATAGTGGTGTCAAGCTCATGCATCTCCTTTCCGTTCAAGACTTTGCTTTGCAGAGCCTGGTTCTAGAGTTTCAATATCGGGACTGCTTGGGGTCCCAGTGGTTGGGCCACCAGCTATAAGGAAGTTCTCCCGTAACCTATAGATAACTTTAATATTTTAGAACTAACCCTTTTAATAGTTTTTTGGGGTGTATGAGAAAATTTGTGTCCAGAAGAAACCCACGCTAATTGGGAAGAAAATATGAACTTAATGCAGATTTTGCCGTTGGTTGGAACTCCAACCCTTTAACACTGTCGAAATATTTACAAACGTCTCTATAAATATGCTGTAACACAATTCTTCCCATGTTTCAACTAATAAATTGTAGAATGTCGTGCTACATTTTTACATCGGCAGTTTTCCCAGGGTACGGATCATTTGACACGGATCGCCCTTTTTTTTCTAGCGTTCATGTAACTTAAGATCAGAAGGGGCCGCTAACAGTGACGCCAGACTTCTCCGTTTTGCTATTTTTGGTTCGTAGATTGTTTTCGTTCTGCTCACATCTGAGGCTCTGCTTTGTATATTTATGTTTTATGCATTTTTCTATCTAGAGACTTGAACTGATTTTTATGTGGAATGTATTTGCAGCTACACAGTCAGTTATTGGGTATTGCCTGGGGCTACAAGCAAAGTATTGACAGTAGCTGTGCTCCATCTTTGTATGTATGACCTGGGGTCTTTAACCTACATCATGACATAGACTGAAAGCATTTCTGTAAATGTTGACTCTGTAATAAGTATATTCCCATGTATTATCACGCTGCTATGATGGGAATTAAACTGATTAATGTCAGCGAGCTGCTTCACCGTTCATTTCTTAGGATTTAATTCAGGTTTAATTGACTCAAAATACTTAACTGCAAGAGATTTACTCACAGTTCTTATTTGGAAGAGCTTTATTAAAGCAGCAACAGATAAGCAGCTAAAGTGTGTTTTTTCTATGGCAGGGATGACTCCCATCTTTGGGGTCCAATGATTGATATCTAGGCACTGCGTTCTAGTGTGCGCAATACTGGGGGCATCAAAGTGATCTCCTCTAGACGTTCTGCCTTCTCGAAAGGCTGATAAGGATAACTTCTAGGTGCCGGCTACAGGTGGGCAGCTTTGCTGGGCTGAACTAGTAATAACCCTACAAAGCGTTCCTAGGAGAGCGCAGCATGGTAACTCATTTCCAGTTATATCATTCCAAACTTTATCCGATGCTCCGTTGCGCTGAAGGCCCCTATATACAGTAGACCATTGTCAGATGAAGCCAACGATATCGATGAGTTCAGCCAACGGTCAAATGAGTATAGGGCGCTAGTTGTCTGATGTTTTGGAGAGATGTCGATGGTGCATTTTTGATTTCAGACTGATAGCATTGTGCTCACTAAGATAAACCGCTGGTCGATGTGCCAGATGGCGGCTTTCTCCTGGAGAACACCGGAGCGCTCTGGAGAGTCAGCTGAGATAGCTGATGGCTAAATGATCGGCCAAAGCATTGTTTGGTTGACCACCATCTAATGTGTAATGGACGCCAATTGTCTGATGTTTTGGAGAGATGTTCATCTCGCATTTTTTGATTTCGGACTGCCGATAGCATTGTGCTCACTAAGATAAACCGCTGGTCTGCGTGTCAGTTGTCTTTCTCATGGAGAATATAGAGGCGCTCGGGAGAGTCAGCCGAGATAGCTGTCGGCTGAGTGATTGGCCAAGGCATTGTTTGGTTGACCACCATCTAATGTGTATGGCCGGCCTTAGATTCGTGTTTTATTCACATGAAATGTATCATCACACATGCACCTGTGGGCATATCGGTGGACTTGGCTCTTCTTCCCGCCTTCCTGGCGGCGCCTCCCTCTGCTTCTTGATTGACCATGGATAGCTGGCGTGACGCTGTGCAACAGAGCCAAGCATACAACATGACTTTTATTTCTGTGACATGACCCTCATGGAGCCATTAAAATCTTGTATGGATGAGCACTGAATGCACTTAATAAGGGTAAAAGAGCTGAATGATTGAAGCTGATTTTACTACTTATTGTTTAGGGTCAATTGACTTGTGTCCATGATTAGGTGGAACCTGACAGATAAGGAGTCCTCTCAAGGTCAGAGGTGTGAGATCTCCTCCTAAAACAAATACTCTAGACTACAACCTTTGCCCATACTGATATCCTAAGCTAATATTATTTTGCAGCTTCCCTTTAAATGAGTGATGTAACTTTTAATTTGATTTTTTTCGTCCATCGGCGCTCATTTACATGGGCTGATGGAAACCTGAAGGGAACCGACCATTGATACTATTGTTTTGTCCCCACACGTGTTGGTGGCAGCACATTCTTTTTTTAAACTGGGTGATGTGCAGCTGGAAAGGGTATATTCACACCATTTTTTTTTTTTTTGTTGTTAATTTGTAGTAAACCTTCTAACGCCACTCAAAAGAATCTTCCTATTCGTTCCTTTGTTAAAAAAACAAACAAAACAGAACAATTTGCTGTGCAGTTCAGGCGTGTGAGCTTCTCTTAACCACTTCAGGTTTACAAAAAATGCCAATCAGTTAAAAGAAGTGTGATGTCCTTTCTTCAAGCATTATTTGTTTGGAAGCCGCTCCATACTTTATACTACAAGTCAATCAGAAGGGAAAAAAATTCAGAAAACAAAAATATTGCAAAAAATGCTGGCACTTTCAGAGTTTGTGTACACTTAATTTTTTTTTTTTTTTGGTGTGAAAATCTCCAAAAATGCTGTCATCTCAAAATGACCGTTCAAATCCAGTTCAGGTGCTCTGCACCCCATGGCGGCTCCAAACATTTAAGTGCACCTTACATGTACTTATTTTCAATCTATCTCCACCCTTCTCTGGTTCTATGAAGCCCGAGCTGTCAATCAAAGTAGTATAGGCGGTACAATGCACTTAAATGTTTGGCCCCGCCATGATGCACCGAGCGCCTGCACTTGGTTTGGACAGTGAGTCTGTGCTGACAGTCGCTTTTAACTTGAAAAATAAAATGCAAAGAGAGGCGCAATGATTGTACCTGTGTTTAAATTAATTCCCTAACTGATTCGACAGGGGGCTCACCTTACAGGGTTGTGCCACCCTTGCAAAACCACGGTGTGAACGTGAATGGTAGTTGGGGAGCGTGTCCTCACAACCCAGAAGGGCATTGTACGTGGCTGTCAGCAACCTCCGCTCTCCTGGTCAGTCTATCTCTCACCGACATCCGGATGTGAAGTTGAGACCGATCCCAGCCGTAAGTGAACACCAAGGATCCCGGAGCTTCCCAGCAAATGTAAGTTCTCCCACAAGCAACTGCCCTCCAAGCTGATCCTCAGAGAGGAAAATTCAATGTGAAGCAACAACAAAAAAAGCGGTCAATAGGAGCGCTAAAGGAGAGGCAGAAACCAGAAAAAGGGTAAAAAACTCAGCTTTAATTATTCCTCCAATACCCACAACGCGTTTCTACGGTCACAGCTGTCTTCCTCAGGTGGACGGCTGTGACCATAGAAACGCGTTGTGGGTATTGGAGGAAAAATTAAAGCTGAGTTTTTTACCCTTTTTCTGGTTTCTGCCTCTCCTTTAGCGCTCCTATAGACCGCTCTTTTTGTAGTCCCTTTAACTTGGCCTGAGCTTGGTGCGAGATATCCTCCATTCTTAGATTTCCCTCTGTGCGACCCTGAAGACTCGATCCTTTTCTATTTTATTAAGTGATCATTTCTTCTGGGGCCAATCGGTACTGTAGACATTTTAGGCTACACCCTAACTCTAAACTATCTCTGTTTTAAACATTTGAAATCGAGGCATGAATTTCATAACCCTGAATACTAATTAAACGGATCATATAATCTACCAGGATTTTATATTTCTGTTCTATTATATGGGGTGCCCGCTACTCTCAAAGGAAGTGATTTGGGCAATAGATGTTTCACCGGGAAACTGAGGTCTATGGTGCAGCCAGCGAATATGTAATTTGGGTAAACCTACAAAGCTCCTGGAGATGTGTGAAGGACATGTGTAGCCTGGACTGTATACAGACACTAATTGCTAAATGGGGGTTTACTCACTGCTATTGTTACAGGCGAGTGGCTGGCAGATGCCTCTTTGTCTAAACTGGAAGGGATTAGCTAGATCTAGGTCTTGATGTTCATTCCCTGAAATAAGCTTTGATGTTGAGAAAACAATCCCTTGTAATGTCAGATTGTGGAGGTGAATACATCTGTTTCTTTAAATAATTGTACTGCGATCTATTGCGTAGGTTTTTATATTTCTAAAGGTACGTGCATGCGATCAATAAACGCTGTGGGTTGGAAGCGCTGCGTACTTGTACAGCGCAGTCTCCAACCCGCAGCGTCCAGATGTTACAGCATAGTGGATGGGATTTCAAGAAATCCTGTCCACTATGCATCCACAGACTCCCGCAGCTCACCCGCGGAGACTGACATGTGGCGCGCGTCTCTTCAGACTGCAGCATGTCGTCTCCGCAAGATAAATTTCATCCTTAGAGTGTATTCGACTGGGTGATTCTGCACGGTTCAGTGAACACTGGCGTTCAAAGCGCTGCCGGCTTTTGGACGCAGCGAACATGCGCACTGTCCCAAGCGCTTTCGGTTTCGGATCATCCGCACTTACCCTAAGGCTGTGTGCACACGCTGCGGATTAGGTGCGGATTCATCCGCGCGGATTTTGTAAAATCCGCAGGTGAAACCGCAGGTCAAAAGACCTGCGGTTTTACCTGCGGATTGCTCTGCAGTTTTGCCCTGCGGTTTTTCATCTCCTCAAATGGAGGAGATGGCAAACCGCAGGAGAATCCGCAGAAAGAATTGACATGTCAATTCTTTCTGCGGATTGAAAACCGCAGATAATCCGCGCGGAAAATTCCGCACCGTCTGCACTGCGGTTTTTGATTCCCATAGGGAATCATGGTACTGTACACCGCAGCAAAAACTGCTGCGGGTCCGCAGCGGCCAAAACCGCTGCGGAACCGCAGCAAAATCCGCAGCGTGTGCACACAGCCTAAAAGTCATTTGAAGAAACAGAAAGAACAGCAGTCTACTTTAAAAAAAATAAAAATAAAGTAAAGTCCTTTATTTTTCAATGCATCCAGACATCTATAGGGTACGCAGGAGAGATTATGGACTACGGCCGTTTCATGCCCGTCTGGCGCTTCTACGGGTCCGCATCTTCATTGTGATACTTACCCACCTCTCATGCATGTCAGTTATGGCCCTGGATCCCTGCGCCCTGCACTCCCTCCACAATACATACCTCTTCCTCTGTTCTGTGGACAGAGATCTTCTGCGCAGGCGCCGGTGAGTCACTATGACCTTATGGCTTGCGCTCCGATAAGGTGCTCTCCCCACTTCCTCCCTGTATAGTCACCACTAGAAACCATGTGTACATAGTGATGACTATATGGGGAGATCACCTTATCAGTGCGCACACCAGAGGTCACTTGAGCGGACGTCGCCAGTGCAGAAGATCCCTGAATGCAGCACCCACAGAAGGGAGTATGAGGTACGTATTGTGGAGGAAGTGCAGGGCGAAGGATTCTGAGGCCATAACAGGCGTGTATGGGAGGTGGGTAGTATTGTAATAAGGACAGGGGGCAGGGATTTCTTCCAGGCACTGTATGGCCCGCAGCCTGGAGGAAATCATTAGCATAAAGGCAGAATAGAACATTTCTCAGCAAAAAGACCATTAATATGAAGCATAAAGGTAGGATTAGTGTAACATTTCTATCACCTGTATGCCCATATTTGATAGATCATATGCATCATGGGGGCAACAGATTCCCTTTAATCATCCCTCATAGGTAGGGATGAGCGATATTACCCAATATCGTATCGGAATTCCGATTTCCAATATTGGAAAATATCGGAATTTCCAATATCAATGGGAGAAAAAAATCGGAATTACAAAATGACCACTACAGTGCTATATAATGGATAAAAAGGAGGGGAAACACCTCAGGATAATGGGGAAGGAGTTTGCAGAGGAGCAAAGAAATTGCTAGAAAAATGCAGAGAGCAAAAGCTGTAGCAGGAAAACTGGTCGCCATCTTCTTAACAGCGGTGTTTTTTCTTTGGGTTAGGATTAGTTGAGGTGGGGTTAGGGTTACTAGGGTAAGGGTTAGGGTTATGCTTATGGTTAGTAGGGTTAGGGTTAGGGATTATGGTTAGGGTTAGTGGTAAGGGTTAGTAGTGGTTAGAGATAGTTAGGGTTAATGATTTTACATTATTAAATTAAAACTTCCGGTGGTGGTGTCAATATGCCCTTTGACTGACGTGTCCGCGTTCAGCTCACCTTGCTTTGCAGGGAGTTTCCAGGAGCACCACGTGGAGGAACGGATACACTCCCTTTAAACCATGCTTAGTCTTCTTATTACTGTTATTCAGTAATTCTGTATATTGATATTCTGCTTTTGGTTCATGTACCTCTGCTCCTACTGCTTCCTAAACCTCCGTCTATGGTTATTCTGCTATTGGCTGGTCGCAGAATGTCCCAAACCCAGAGGAAATACGCAGAACTAACAGTAGGCACAGGAACTTGAGAGAACCAGCTGGTGAGTCTGGAACCCGTATAGGCAGCATAAGAGCCAATGGAACTAACAGGCACCAGCTGACGTTACCGGAGGCCGATAACTAAGCAGGAGGTAACCTGTGCCAGAATGCACTACCAAGGACCAGCAGACATTACTGGAACTCGGATACCACAAAGGAGGGACCTAAGCCATTGACTCTACTGAGAACCAGCTGAGGTTACTGGAACCCAGATAAGCAGCAGAAGGTAAAAGTGCCAGTGGCTGTACTGGGCAACAGCTGACATTACTGTAGCCCGGAAACCACAATGTAGTAGTGACATAAGCCAAAAGCACTGCCGAGAAGCCCAAAAAAACCCCACAAAGACGCAAGTTCAAGAGCAAAAAGACAGGAGTCCGGGGACATCTCCATCTGTCTTCCTGTCTTGGGTCTTCTGCATCTGTCTTCCTGTCTTGGGTCTTCTACCGGAATAATGTCTTCTCGGCAGAAGGTGCAAGAGCCACATTTGCCCCCGCAACCCGGACACAGTCTTCTTTACTCGGCAGTCGCAGCAGGGGAGGAGCAGGGCCTACTGGCACCAGCCTTGAGCGCCAGGTCCCGGAGTCCACGTAGGGGGCTTCTACACTGTCGACACCACGGATAACAGCAAACTGAGCCGGAATGATGTACGGCGGGGGCGTGGAACAGTGCGACGGACACAACCGTGTAACGGCGAGCGTTGTCGAAACACAGTTTAGAGCAGGAGGTACCCGTGCCCTTGGGCTCTCCCGAGAACCAGCTGGCGATGCTGGAACTCGGTTTACCCCTTGGGGGAGGCACCTGTGTCCGCACTTCACTGCCAGGAAATAGCCGGCGTGGCTGGATTCCGCCTCTTGTGCTTCTGCCTATAGGTGTTTGGCATCTGTCGTCCTTTTTTTCCACTTTGGTCTAACGAGGTACAGCTGGCGGTACTGTTGCCCAGAAACACAGCATGCTGTGAAAGTGGCAGTCATGGAAATGGGCACTAGCTGGCGGTACTAGAGCCCAGAATCACAACATGCTGTGAAATCAGCAGTCACGGAAATGGGCACTTGCTGGCGGTACTAGAGCCCAGAAACACGGCATGCTGTGAAAGTGGCAGTCACAGAAATGGGCACTAGCTGGCGGTACTAGAGCCCAGAATCACGACATGCTGTGAAATCAGCAGTCACGGAAATGGGCACTAGCTGCCGGTACTAGAGCCCATGGAAAACAGTATGAGGTGAAAGAGTCAGTCACAGAACCAGGTGCTAGATGTTGGTAGTAGAGGCCAGACCACGGGCATAACAGATGACGCTGTGTGCAACATAGGCACATGGCAGAGCATGGATACTGCTACCAACCATGCATGTAACCTGTCTGCTCTGGCCCAGGGCAGCGAAAGTCACCAGAAATCCAGGCCTGGTTCATTTTTACGAATGTAAGCCAGTCCACATTTGCAGTGGATAGTCTGGTACGTTGGTCTGTTAGTACATTGCCAGCTGCACTAAAGACGCGTTCAGAAATCACACTGGCACCAGGACAAGCCAGGACCTCCAAGGCATACTGGCTAAGCTCGGGCCATGTATCCAACTTGGAGACCCAAAACTTGAAGGGGGCAGATCCATCCTGAGGCACACTGACAGGGGTGGAGAGGTATTGTGCCACCATGTCACGGTAACGTTGCCTCCTAGTGCGTTGCACTGTCTGTGCTGATGGTGCCCGAACTGTTTGCGGGTTCAGAAACCGTTGGAACAGGTTGGGTATACTGAACCTGTCAGTAGCAGATGTACTGCTTCTGCTCCCGACTTCTGAACGGATTCCGCTGGGCCCAGGACGCACTGAGGTGCCTGCTAGTGCACGCGCATCACTGCTATGCGGTGGAAAAGAGTACATGAGTGAATTAACCAGTGCGTCTTGGTACTCCGGCATTTGACGCGCCCGGTTCAACGGTGTAATTAGGCTTTGAAGGCTGTTCCGGTAACGTGGCTCTAAGAGGGTGGCCACCTATGAGTCATTTGTGTGGAGAATACGAGCCACGCGTGGGTCGTTTCTCAGACACTGCAGCATGAAGTCACTCATGTGCTGAAGGCTGTCAACTGGCCATGCATCGCTGTCACCAGCTGGAGGAATGTGCTCTGGCTGCTCTGCATCACCCCATCCACGCTCTATCTGGTGACTGCTAGTAGAGCGCTGTGTACTTTCCTCCTCTGGCTCATCCTCCTCGCTTGCTGTGTCCTGCCTGGACCTTTGTGAGGCACCCACAGAGCTTTGTACCAACCGGGCCGATGAAGATTGCCTGGTTGGTGCAAGTGTCTCATCATACTCCTCCTCCTCCTCCTCCTGAGAAACCTCATCTCTTAGTCCTTTAAGTGATGATTCTATAAGGCATATGAGTGGAATAGTCAGGCTGAGTAGGGCAGCATCCGCACTCACATCAGACTGGAGTCCTCGAAGAACTTCAAAATGGTGCATATGTCCTTCATGGATGCCCACTCTGTGGTTGTAAAGTGGGAGGAAAGAGATGTGTGTCGCCTACTTTGCGCCTGATGCAGCTACAACTCCATAATTGCAGGTTGCTGCTCACACAACCTCCGCAGCATATGCAAAGTCGAATTCCACCTGGTGGGGGAGGTCAACAATGATGCAGTGCTCGGGCAGGCCCAATCTGCACTGCATGGCTGAAAGGCACGATGCAGCCATGCTTAAACGCCGCAAATGAGAGCACTCGTATCTGACTTTGTGCAGCAGCTCCTCAAGGTCAGGATGGTTCCTAAGGAAACACTGCACCACCAAGTTGAGGACATGGGCAAGGCATGGAATGTGAGTCAGACCACCTTGGGCCAGAGCCGCGACCAGGTTTCGGCCATTGTCACACACCACCATACCTGGCTCGAGGTTGAGCGGCGCAAGCCACATGTCGCTCTGCTCCTTGAGCGTGTTCCACAGCTTGGTTGCTGTGTGGCTAACATCACCCAGATAAACCAATTTCAACACGGTCTGTTGATGTTTGGCCGATGCAGTGCTGAAATTGGTTGTTGTGGTACGTCTGGGTGCAGGCGAGTCTGTCAAGGAGTATGAGGAGGAGTCAATTTGTACGGAGGAGAGGCCTGCAATCTGTGGAGTTGGCAGGACCTGCGCACTTGCACTGTCTACTTCAGTTCCAGGCTCAACTACATTTACTCAATGGGCGGTGATGGAAATGTAGCGTCCCTGGCCATGCTGACTGGTCCACGCGTCGGTGGTCAGGAGGACCTTGCTACTAACTGCATTTTGTAGCGCATGCTTAATTTTACGCTCCACATGCTGTTGCAGGGCGGGGACGGCTTGCCTGCTGAAGTAGAAGCGGCTGGGAGCGCTGTATTGTGGGATTGCAAACCCCAACATATCGATAAAGGCTGGCTTGCTCACCATCCAGAATGGTAGCATTTCCACTGCAAGCAGTTTGGTAATGCGAGAATTCATGCCCTGTGCTCGTGGGTGGTTTGCCGATTCCGGCGCCTTTTCTCCCACACCTGTGTGACAGATGGCTGCATACTGGTTTGGGAGTGTGAGGATGCCAGCGATTGGGATGCTGATGAAGTACAGACAGTGTGCCGCCGTACAACACTGCCAGCAGATGCACCCTGGCATTCTGGTGAGGAAGCGGGAGCAGCTGTTTGCGAGCTGGAGGAAGAAGTGGCCGCTGTGGCTGAAGAGGTGGAGGACCAGCTGCAGGTGGCGAATCATCTTGGGTGTGATGCTGCCACTCCACAGGGTGCCTCTTCCTGACATGCGTCAACATATTGGTGGTATTAAGGTTGCTGACGTTATCCCCTCTTTGCACAGTTTGTCGACAAAGCTTGCATCTGACTACTGTAACGTCATCTGCAACTTTGTCGAAAAAGGCCCATGCACCACAACTCTTGGGCGCGCCCCTTGTGCTCTTTAAAAGAGCCCTGCTCCTACCGGGTGCTGAAGTTGAGGGAGCCGACAACCAATTTTTCCCTCTTCCCTCCCACGTGGACGGCCACGCTGCGCCACACCTGCAAGCTCTTCCTCTGAGCTATCTCCACTTGCTTGCTGCCCCTCAGCATGCCATGATGGGTCAATGACCTCGTCATCCAATAAACTTTCGTCAGCAGAAACTGGCAGCTGAGTTTCATCATCATCTGCTGACTGGGGTCTGGTCACTGTGGGCACTGGCCCACCCTCCACTTCTTCCTCAGACGCACACAGTGGTTGCGCATCTGTGCACACTACCTCCTCTTCAGCTGCAGGAATGCTGTCTGGCTGGCACACAGATTCCAAGCCAACATCCTCTGAGAAGAGGATTAAGGTTGGCTCCTGGCCCTCTGAATGTCTGGGCAATTTAGTGGGCGGTGAAGAAGCAGATGGGTGCTGCTCTTCAGTGGCCTGACCCGATGTGGTGGAGAGGTCCTGGGAGGATGCTGTGCTCATTGAGGTGGATGCCTCAGCTGCCATCCAACCAACAACGGTTTCTACTTGATCCTCTCTTATCAGCCTATGGCCCTGCGCTCCTAACAAGCTGCGCATAAATGACTGCTGCCGGGTGAAAGTAGGTGCTGAGTGACTTGGGCCTGCTGCTTGCTCTGGATGTGCACCATGTCTAGCTGCTGATGCACCTATTCCGCGGCTGCCGCGGGGACATCCCTTACTCCCTGCCTTCTTCATCTCTATCGATGGATTCAGAACGGCAAGAAAGTAATTATTAGGGATTAGTGTGCTTTATTTGAATCTAGTGTGACCTACACAAAGAGTAACGTGTGTTTGTGGTGTTGGTGTACACGTTACGGTCGGATGTCACAGCGCAGTAACTGACACTGCTGTAGTACCAAAAAAAAAGGATTCTCCGGGACTGGGCCAGGTGCTGTGTGACACCAGCCACAGAGGTTGTTTGGGTCCCTCACAGCACAATCCCTATATAGTGTTTAACTTTAACCTCAATAGATGCTGTGAGGTAAAGTAACACTTATAGGGGCACTGAGAGTGAATTTACTGGTGAAAAATTTGGGGGTGCACGATAGAACAGGCCACACTAGGGGTCCTGCAGTCTGATGTGACTACACAGATTGACCTAGTGGGTGCTGCACTCCCAAAAAAAAAAAGCACACAGGCGGTCTGTGCAGCAGAGGTGACTAAACTGTGCAAAGCGCACCCGAGCACCAGGAAAATTGAGGGATAAATGGGGGTAAGGGATTGGGGGGGGGGGAACCCTATATAGCGTTCACCAAAATGTACTGGATGGTGAAGCTACACTTTTAGGAAAAAATAGGGGAAGGGGATTTAAGGGATGAAAAGAAAGGGCAGTGAGACACACACCACACAGTGCTGCAGCAAGAGGAGCTGCAGTGAATGTGCGCTGCGCTGTCTCACTAAGCATCTCACTGAGAGCCTGCACAGCACAAAAAATGAAACTGAGCGGGGTCAGTGAGAAAAAAGTCTGCTTCTGTAAAACACAATGGCTGCTAAAGTCACTGAAAAACAATTTCTATCGCTATTAGATCCGAGATCTCTCCCTATCTCCAACAGCAACCTATCCCTATCTGCTTTCACAGTAGAGTGAGGCTAAAATGGCAGGCGCAGCCTTTTATACTGCCTGATCACACCATCCAGCCAGCCAATCGCAGCGCAGTCCCTAGCTAGCAAGTTTGGACGCCTCCTACCAAGCTTAGGGGAGTTACACAATGTTGTCAGCAATTCTTCAGCTCCTGATTGGCTCCACGGAGCGCTCAGAGGCTGAAGGATTATGGGATTTCCGATGTGGAAAAAATATCGGAATCAGAATTCTGATATTTCAATATCGGAAAGCTCATCCCTACTCATAGGACATTGTTTGCATATCAGTCACCATGCTTGTCATTCTTCTCTGGACTTGCTCTAGTTTTTTTTTTTTTTTTTTTTTTTTTTTGTGGTGCCCAAAATTGGACACAGTATTCCAGGTGAGACCTGACCAAGGAGGAGTTGGAGGGGGTAATTACTTCATGTGATCCAGATTCTGCTTTTCTTAATACATCCTAAATTGATTTAGCCTTTTTTACTGCTGCATCACGCTGTTGACTCATGTGCAGTCTGTGACCAATTAGTATACTCAAGTCTTTTTTTTTACAAGTCCTGTTGCTATGAAAACAGGCCTCTGCCAAATGTATTTTCTTGCGAAATGGGAAAACAAGTCTCATCACAAAAATTAAAATCCTAGGATGTCTGGTCACTAATGAAATGTATAGCTTTCCCTGACGGTCAGGACCAGAAAGCAAACCCATCTGGTCCATACCATTTCTCATGATCACTCCTGCCAACTGGCTGTGCCGGTCTTCTCCAGACGGGTCAAGACACAACTCTTCCAGTTTACTCCTAATTGGGCTAATTGGTCCATATCTTTGGATGTCTGCGTGAATTGAGTGGTAGACTATTCTTCATCCCGTTAGTGCAAAATGATGTACATGTAGACCGGGTCAACAAAATATAAAACTTTAAGTCACCCACTTTCTCCCCCCCCCCCCCCCCCTTAATGATAAAGAAAAACAAAAATTTAAACATATTTTGGTATTGCCACATTAGTAGAGGTCCGATCTATCAAAATAGAAAGATAATTCCCGTAACCCATATGGTAAACACCGTAAAGGGAAATTTTAAAAAAAGTTATTTTTTTCCCCCCTTCCTTTTGATCACCATGTCTCCATTAAAAAAAAAAAAAAATTACACAACTTTTGATTTGCTTTTATATTCAGATTGGTATCAATATAACAGTCTGCTCATCACACCAAGAGAAAGCCCTCATACAGCGCCACCAAAGGAAAAAGAAAAATGTACAACTCGGCCCACCAAAAATAGCAAGACCTTATTCGGCTATGGCTCGTAAAAAGGGAGGAAAATGCAAATGGTTGAAGGAACAATATATGCAGTTTTTCCAGTTATGGAAGTTATGGCGGCCACTAAATGCTCATGTCTGCAGGCTTCTAGCGCACACTGCTTGGCTTTTAGTATTTTGTCATCACTGTGTTTTTTTTGTTTTTTTTTCCTAGTTTACAATCAATATTTACTAAGAAATTGCTACAAAACACAAAAAATACCGGTTGCAATATCACAGACCAAGCACTAGGGTTGGTTGATTCTAGGCTGATATAAAACTTATCATGGAGTCAGGTTTGGTGGATTTTCAGGCCTTTGTAGAACATGGCTCTGAGCTGCAGTTAAACTTTAACCCAAAAACCTCTGTCTTAAGCTGGCAGTACAGAACATGATAGCTGTGGACTTAATGGTCATTTTGTAACCGCTATGATCCTGGACTTCCCCATAAGTAAAATCATTTTACCTGGCGAAAGTTGGATGTTAGGACAATCAAGCCGTCGCTCGTATTAGGTGAATAGCAGACCCCATTAAAATCTTTGGTGCCTGACAGGCAGTGCCTAGTGTATATTGACTACTGTGCTCTTACTTTCATATCCACCTTGTAGATAATGGAAGGAAGTGTATGCATTATTCAGTTATATAGGCAGGTGTTGCAAATCTGCCACTAGCCATACAGATTGCATCAGGCCATGTAGTAGGAAGACTATGTTAATGTATGCAGTGGTAGGAGTCCATTGTGCAGTGAAGTCTAACTCTGTTATCCTTGTAAAAAAAAAAAAAGAAAAAAAAATGATTTACCTACGTATCACAGATTCTATCCAAAAAGACATAAAAAAAAATACACTGCTCAAAAAAATAAAGGGAACACTAAAATACCACATCCTAGATATCACTGAATTAAATATTCCAGTTGCAAATCTTTATTCATTACATAGTGGAATGATCTGAGAAAAATAGAACATAAAAATGATCAATGTAAATTAAAATTAATATCCTATGGAGATCTGGCTTTGAAAGATACTCCAAATCAAAGTGGAAAATTACTGGCTGATCCAAGTTCAGTGGAAATGCCTCAAGATAGGGAGATGATGCTCAGTAGTGTGTGTGTGGCCTCCACGTCCCCTTATGACCTACCTACAGTGCCTGGGCATGGTCCTGATGAGGCGGTGGATGTTCTCCTGAGGGATCTCCTCCCATACTTGGATTAAAACATCAGTCAATTCCTGGACAGTCTGTGGTGCAATGTGGTGTTGGTGGATGGAATGAGACGTGATGTCCCGGATGTGCTCGATTGGATTCAGGTCTGGGGAATAGGCAGGCCAGTCCATAGCATCAATGCCATCATCATGCAGGAATTGCTGACACTTTAGCCACATGAGTCCTACGTATTGTCCATATATCAGTAGGAAACCAGGGCCCAGTGCACCTGCATGTGGTCTCACAATGTGTCTGAGGATCTCCTCTTGGTACCTAATGGCAGTCAGGATACCTCTGGCTAGCTCATGGAGGGCTGTGTGTCCCTCCAAAGCAATGCCTCCCCACACCATTACTGACCCACTGCCAAACCGGTCATGCTGGAGGATGTTGCAGGCAGCAGAACCTTCTCCATGCTGTCTCTAAACTGTCACATGTGTCTTAGTGTGAATCTGCTCTTCTCTGTGAAGATCACAGGGTGCCAATGTCGACTCTGCCAATCTTGGTGTTCTCTGACAAATGCCAATTGCCCTGCACTGTGTTTGGCTGTATGCACAACACCCACTTGTGGACGTCGGGGCCTCCTACCACCCTCATGAAGTTTTGTTTCTGACTGTTTGAGCAGACACATGGATGTTGATGAACAGCTGGAGGTTATTTTCTAGGGTTCTGGCACTGCTCTTCCTGTTAGTATCTTCACAAAGGAAGAGGTAGCAGTCCTGCTGCTGGGTTGTTGCCCTCCTATGGCCCCCTCCACGTCTCCTGGGGTACTGGCCTGTTTCCTGGTATCTGCTCCATGCTCTGGACACTGTGATGACAGACACAGCTACCCTTCTTGCCACCTCTTGCATTGATGTGCCTTCCTGGATGAGCTGCATTACCTGAGCAACTTTTGTGGCTTATAGACACCGCCTCATTCTACTGTACAGTACCCCTAAGGGTGAGAGCAATGACAAAATACAAAAGTGACCAAAACATCCAAAAAAGGATGAGAACAGAGAAATGGTCTGTGGTCAACCCTTGCAGAACCACTACTTTACAGGGGTTGTCTTGCTTATTACGTATCATTTCTACTTGTTATCTGCTCCATTTGCACAACAGCAAGAGAAATTGATTCACAATTGATGTTGCTTCATATCGGGACAGGTTGATTTCACAGAAGTGACATTGTCGTTTATTTTTTTTGAGCTGTGTATATGAATATATTATAAGCATGCAGTATTATTTTCTGGAAAATTTAAAAATTGTGACTTGGTACACCATAAGTTGGAAATGTCGAGTACCTATTTATTTTTGTTGTACATTCATCAGACATGGCTATCATTTTTGGTTTACTGTTCTGAGCCAACATTAGCACATTATAATGTATATTTGTTCTCAATGGGGAGAGGGGATTATGTCCTTTCCAGATCCTTCTTGTATTCAAAATCTGTTGTCTATGTAGAATTGGGACACCCCATATACTGTAGGTGGTTGCCTGATCCCATTGAAATTGTCTGGTGTGGGTGGTATTTTTCTAATAATAATGGCCACTTAATTGCATGATGAATTACAGAAACTAGAGACATGTCTAGAGAAAGCGGACCTGTAGTGCGTGTCCACTGTCCGTTCATTTTTATTTTGCTCAATTCGAGCCACTTCCAGCCAGTAAATTGTGCTTTTTACTATGTGTTTATGGGCAAGTCAGTTGTGGTCTAGGACATCGCATGGCCCATAACTGTCAGCTTTCTCTCCCGACTCCCCCACACACAGGAACATTCGGCTTGGCCGAGAGGTTGTGTTATGTATGGGAGGAGAAGAATGGGCCGTCAGCGATCACCTTTGGCATCGGCTTATCAGCCTGGAAAGCAGAAGTGTAAATTCACTCTACCTGATCCTTATTCCCCCCCCATTATTATCTGTGGGAGAAAGTTGGGATCCCCCATAAAGATCAGATGGTCGGCCAGTTCTGAAAAAAGAGCAACCCGCTGTTCAACCTGCTGTATTGCTTTACCATGTTTATGTGGTATGTGTCTACATGTAAAGGAAATGAGTAATTTTCTGATTACACAAATTCTAAATCAGCTTTCTGCGTTTAAATGTCATTTTTTTTTTTAAATTTTTTTTTTTTTTTTTTTATATCCCGTATCACAACATTAAAAATAAAAACTAGAAATCTTGTGATTTTCACACTGACTACTGGAACTTTATTAGACTCTTCCTGTTTAAGGAAATCTACATTATTGTATTGAAGCATCATATGAGCATGTGTAAATATAGTGAAGGGAGGGGGAGCAGGTGGGCTGTAACATCACTTATTGTGATAGGTTAATAACACAGGATTCACGCCTTTATATATAGAGGTGTTACCAATCATTTTAAATCCTGCCTCTGATTAGAAGCCTGCTGAAAAACTGTTCATGAAAGGACATGAATTAGGAGTCTAATATAGCCCCAGTGGCAAGTAGGAAACAGAGTGCTCTCGTTTTAATTTATAATAAAGGTGGTCACATGAAGGGAAAAAAAAACACTCGGGGAAAATGTTTTTAATAAATGCATGCAATGCAAAAACCTGGTTTAAACAGTAGGTCATTTTTTGACTATGCATTCTCTTTACTAATCGTAGGATTAGAACTGAGAAACTGTCATGCAAAAGATGTAAAGTTGTACTTACAACAGTTTTATTTGGGTCCTTTCACGTGTTCACATCCTTTCATGTCTTCCTTCTATAGATTGATATCTAGCATATATGGTTCCCTGTGGCATGTGCTCACAAGGATACCATTCATATATTATGTTCCATGTAGGTCACTAATCTATAGAGCAAAGCTAAAATGCAGCCAAAAGTCAGACAACACATGATGTATAGTTCTGTAATATCTTTATTTATTTTTTTTTTAGACTTCTTCTTTTGAAGATCGGCAAGATCTTTTAAATGTTTAAATGGAAATTTAGAGGCCAGATTCATACATGGTCTAAAACTCACCCTGTGGAACAATTTTTGAAAACTCTCCTTAGGCCAAAGATTTGGAATTTTGTTACAGATTTCTACGACAAATACTTGATGGATAAACGCCAACGTTGGTTTTAACTTTAGATGTAGGACTTATTGTGCCTTATGGGATAAAAATAGGACTTTTTGGTTGGATCTGTCATCCCCTTCAAGGATTATAAATGCATGTGTAGATTCAAAGCCTGCTTTGTTTGCTCTAGGTTTCGGTCCTTGCCTCTGTATACATTATCCTTCCGTGCTTCTCCCAATTGGCTTATTTCCTTTATTACTCCATGTCCAGAAATAGTTTCTTAGTAAAATGGTTTTGTTAATGTACTCATGCGTTTTATTTTGAGGCGGTGTGTGCTTTGTGTATTGCCCACCTAACACAGTAGGAAAACTGCCTTGTACGCTCCAGTACAGGTGCCCATATACGTTCCATAAAAACTTGATGAGAAGCACATTCAGACCATTGCTCAGGTAACTTGTTTCTTGTTAGTACTTGGAATATGTTTTGTTTATTTTCTCTTGTGTGATATGTGACTAGGAGTGGACAGACCATTGGTGCAACCTTGCACCCAAGAGGTAAAAGGTCCCACTTTCACCTCTAAACAGGTGGAATGGTGCCTTATGGTGAGCTATGGACTACAATGGACCCAAATATTGTCCTTGCACAGGGGCCTCTTGAAGCTAATCACGTCTGTTTTTTCCTTCTTGTTTGTTGAGGTCTGGAAAGCACAAGCCCAGCTTTCTAGAACTGACAGGTCTGTGACCGCGCACGTCCCCTTTGTGTAGGATGCTTTTGTTGCTACTCGCCGTCTGCTTTCTTTCATGAATAATAGAGATGGTGTTAAGTTCTCAACAAACCCATAAAGTAGGAAGAGTAGTGGTGGTGGTGGCTTTCACCTGAGGAATCGTGTATGTGCAAAACGTATAAGGAAAATGGTTGTGAATGAATCTGGATCTGCTAGCCGAAGCCAAAAAGAAGCCCCCAAATAGAATAGGAAGCCTTTGAGGAGTAGGGGTGTGGTTTTCCTGGGAACAAAGCCCGGCTGGTGGTCCTGCCTTGACATATCACAAGTCTCCACCGATGTGGGAGGAAGAGATGATTTATGTGACTTGCATTTTGGAACCTTAATGCATTTACTAAGGGCCTTTTCCCGGAGTTGTGCTTGTATTTGCCTCTTTGTGGCCAAGAATGTGACGCTGAGGAGTAAGTAGGAACACCTCGACACAATATTTACTTACTGCGTGTGCGTGCAATGTGTTGTAACTCTTTATGTAGCTTGTGTGGCTGTTTAGAAACTATTGACCTTCTTTGATGGATCCAGTTTGTCTTTCATTAAGAGGTTGAGGTTTCTGAACAAGAAGCACAGTGGTTTGTCATTCTAGAAAACCTTCATTGATGTTGGATTACCCATGGTGGCAGTCGTGGTCGTAGTAGTGATGGTTCTGCATCAATTCCACTTGTGTAGAATTAGACACCACGGCTATAAAAAGCAATAAGGTTCTAGCCGCCATGCTGCTCTTAACCCCACTGTGAAAGACGACTATTTGTCCATAGTTCGCAGGGTTCGCCCCCTTTTTGGCAACGTTTTTTTTTTTTTCTTTTAATTTTATTGTATGTATTTGGTGTTTAAAAATAATAATTTTTGTAATTGGTTTTCATTTAAAATCTGGCAACATTTTGCCTTTTATAGTTTGTTACTGGCTGCTGAATGAGTTAACTGAGAATCAATCAGTCAGCTCGTTATAATGGTCTGACAGGGAGTTGGTTACTTCTTGCAGTGTGGTCTGTTGTGATAAATCAGCGCTCAGAAAATAGTTAAGAACCTGTAAAAGCCAAAAGAGCTAAAGTTTTAGTGAGATTTGATTGCAAGAATGATTTTTAGCGCCAAATACACACATTTAATTAAAAAGTGTCCACAAAGGTATAAAACCTCATTATTCCCTGGGATAGTATCGTGCAACTATCTTGTTGCTTGAAGAGAATGGTGCTGCGGGTGTTTTCCCTCGACGCAGGCACAGACCTACCTACATGGGACGTATAACTAAGACCCAATAATATACGTCAGCTTTGTGTTCACAATTTAATAATTTAACTCCAATTATAACCATATTTAAAGCTTGATCTTGTAATATAAAGTAAAGACCTGGTTGTAATGGGGCTGTAATGCAGACTAAATTATTAATAATAATATTAATAATAATAATATAATTTATTCACTTATATAGCGCCATTAATTCCACAGCGCTTTACATACATTACCTCTGTCCCCATTGGGGCTCTAAATCTAGATTCTCTATCAGTATGTCTTTGAAGTGTGGGAGGAAATCTAAGACCCCAGAGGAAACCCCCGCAAACATGGGAAGAGCCTAATAATTCCCTGCAGATATTGTCCTTGGTGGTATTTGAACCAAGGACCCCAGTGATGCGAAGTAGCAGTGCTAACCACTGAGCCATCGTGCTGTTCTTATTGATACCTTTGGTGAAGAAATCCACTTTTTGTTGTGTTTGTTTGTTTTTTTTTATCACCATTTTTCGTTTTCCGCTGATTAGATTTCGGTGCACAGAGGCCGGACTCTACAGGGGTCTTGTCCTCCCTGTCCTTGATTTCCCACCGCTGCCTCTGGTCTGTGGATGACAGGTCACTGCTGAGATACCCGACTGAAGAGGCAGTCATTGACAGACCGGAGGCAGTGGTGGGGAATCAAGGACAGGGAGGAGAAGACCCCTGTAGAGTCCGGCCTCTGTGCACCGAAATCTAATTAGCAGAAAACAACAAATGGTGATAAAAGAAGAACAACAAAGCTGATTTCTTTATCAAAGGTATCCATGTAATCAGTATTACAGCCCCATCCCGTGCTGACTCTCTTTAGACCGATGTATTTGTGTTGCCGTGTTACTGTCGTGTTATTGTAGTATCTGGTTACTGAACCTTCTTTTATTGTGCCATTGAAAGAATAGGTAACCTGATTCCCCGTGTAGGATGACTCGTGCCGTAGACTGATTTTCAGTTTTTCTTGTATCTCTAGACAGTAAAAGTTAGAGCCTGTTCTCAATGTTATTTTTGTGATTGCTGTTAGACCGTCTTAATTTTGTTGCTTGCAGATAACACTATAACAAAGGCTAAAAAGTCATTGTGCTTTCTTTTGGGTGTGAGGGCTACAATTTCTAAAAAAAAAAAAAAAAAAAGCTTTGTGCACGACTCGCAATCTAATTTCCCTCAGTCTGTCTTTTGGGGTGTGGGAAGAAACCGGAGAACCTGGAGGAAACTCTCCAAACATGTCAAGAACATACAAACTCCTTGCCGATGTTGTCCTTAGTGGGATTTGAAGCAACAGTGCTAACCACTGAGCCACCGTGCTACCGTCATGATGAGTCGTTGTCCATATTCCGTTCTCTGCCCCCGAATCGGCGCTGAGCTTCCAATACCTTGGACATCGACACCTATTTTTCATGTCACGTGCAGTTTACCCCTCCAACATTTATTTAACAAACTCTCCTAACCCATCTGGCACTTGGGGCAGCTCGGTGGCTCAGTGGTTAGCACTGTTGCTTTGCAACACTGGGATCCTGGGTTCAAATCCCACCAGGAACAACATCTGTGAACAGTTTATCTTCTCACCATGTTTGGTGGGTGTCATATGGGTTTTCCATTTTTCTTCTGATGGGGAATGTAGATTGTGAGCCTCAATGGGGACAGTGGTGATGCCTGTGAAGCACTTTGGAATCTGATGGCGCTGTAGAAGTGAGTAATAAACATTATTTTTAAGCTCCTGTATTGTACACAGTCTGAGCATTGTCCTTCTCTGCTTTTTACACTATATAGTAAAGTTCAAGACTTGAAAGGTAAAATCTGCAACTTCCAAAAACCAGTGCAGGCCCTAAATTGATGAAAGGCCATTATATGTTCTTGTGTCTTGCAGTTGAGCATCATTCACTTTGTCCACATGTTGACCGAATGTATGGGAGACTATACAACCTGTGTGGTGACACACACAGTAAAGAGATAGATTTGACCTATGGTCTGCATTAAAATTGATTTTTGTATTCTGTGTCATTCCAGCGTGTGCGCAGTATGCAATATACAGTGAAGCGGGGCGCAAGCGCTGAAATGTGCGTGTGGCCGGAGCGCACGGCTCAAGGGTCAGCAGTGAATCGGCCCTATGAGCCTCATATGGAGGAACAGCTTCAGGAAAATCAAACCCTGCGATCAATCTGCAATTAACCCCTATGCTGCCATTCTATAAGTGTATATGTATCTATCTAAATTGGTCTATACAGATAGGGCAGCTCTGTGTGTAGTGACGGCGCATCTGCAGTATCTGTATATGCCAGCTACTGCTGTGCCAAGCATATATGATCGGCTAATAGAGGCCTTCTGGGCAGATGTGTGTAGTGTATACATGTTTTTATTTTTTTTGTTCTTTTTGCTACTAAACTTTGATTTTTGATTTGTTAAATCTGACATAATTTTTTTTTTTATTTTTTTTTTAATACGTCCATGTCTTGTGTGTGACTCGTAGGATCAGAGGACAGCCTCGGACTATATGCGTTTTTACTTTGTGTGTTTTTTTTTTTTTGTTTTTTTTTTTATGCAAATTTTAAGTTGTGTTTTACAGTACTGACTAAAGCTATGAGACTTCAGAAATCATGCACACACGTTGTTTTTTTTTTTTTTTTTCCCTGACTGATTTGGAAAACTGCAGCATGTCACTTCGTTCAGCGCTTTTGCACTCATAGGAAACAATTGGTAGAGTGCAAAAACGCAGTAAAAAAACACAGGTATCGGGGGTTTATGCACCAAAAACGTAGCAGAACCTCAGTAAGTTGACAACAAAAACGCAGCAAATCCCGCAATTTTTTTTTTTTTTTTTTTCCGTTGCAGCTTATAGCAGGTGTTTCCTGCAGGTTAAAAAAAAAAAAAAAAAACACGTGTGAACATAGCCTTAACAGAACCTCCACACACCATTTGAATCTGATGACGTTTTTTTTTGGCAGAGGGAAATTTTGGCCCCTTAGTTATCGGTGCCTGGGTTTGACCTCTACATCTACAGCCACAACCCTAGTTGTCTATGCATAAGCCCATAGCCATACCGCCATATCTTCCTTTCATGGGATATTGAAATGATGCGTATAGATAAACAGATCTGTTCCGTTAGGGATTATGCATATTTACGTGAAGTTAAGATCTTAAAGGGATTTTCCACTTTTATGATATTGATAACCTTTCCAAAGAATAGATTCTCCACATCTGATCGATGGTGCTCCGTAAATCGCCAGTGCCACCTATTAACTACTATTGGCTCTAAAAGTGGACGTATGTGAACTAGGCAGAGAATGAAACGCCGTGCCTGCTGTGTACTACGGCCTATTCAGGCTGATCGGTGGGGGTGGCAGACCACCACTGATCTGCTATCAATGAGCAAATACTATGGATAGGTCATCCATATAGTAGAAGACAACCCCTTTAAGTTGCCTATTTACCTTAAATACTGCTGCTCCATTACTTGAATAGGACTGAATGATCTTGCCAAACACAGCACATGATCAGAGTTACCACAATTTCTGGAGGAAAGCAACCATGTTTTTCAGATCTCAAATCTAGTAAGTTATAATTTGCTTCATCCTATAATTTATCATATAAAAGATCTCAATCTAAACACTATCATAGAATCGTAGAGTTGGAAGGGACCTCCTGGGCCATCTGGTCCAACCCCCTGCTCAAAGCAGGATTCGCTAAATCATCCCAGTCAGATGTCTGTCCAGCCTCTGTTTGAACACTTCCATTGAAGGAGAACTCACCACTTCTCGACTCGTGGCAGCCTGTTCCACTCATTGATCACTCTAACTGTCAAAAAGTTTTTTCTAATATCTAATCTTTGTCTCTTCCCATTCAGTTTCATCCCATTGCTTCTAGTCTTTCCTTGTGCAAATGAGAATAAAGATGATCCTTCTACAATGTGACAGCCCTTTAGATATTTGTAGACAGCTATTAAGTCTCCTCTCAGTCTTCTCTTTTGCAAACTAAACATTCCCAAATCCTGCAACCTTTCCTCATAAGACAGGGTTTGCAGACTGTCACCATTCTGGTCGCTCTTTTCTGAACTTGCTCCAGTTTGTTGATGTCTTTTTTAAAATGTGGTGCCCAAAACTGGACACAGTATTCCAGATGAGGTCTGACCAAAGAGGAGTAGAGGGACATTTGATGCAAAATCTAGGGCACTAGAGATGGTCTTGGTGGCTGCTTTATTTTTCCTTTTTTGGTTTTTATACTGTACATTGAAATAGGGTACCATGAACCCGGAACAAAGAGCTTCTTGGCTCAAGTCATCATTGGATGGTTTCCTGCAGATTCAACATGAGAGAACCTGCAGTGTGCATCCTGCTATAACGTGGTTTCTGCTCACCAATTCTTATGAAGGGTCTCTTGACAATAGATAAGAGAACCCCCAGCAATGAATTGTGATCTATGATGAGACCTCTTATTACAGGGGTTATCCACTACTCTTGACAGCCGCTTTTAGAATTCTAATGTTTGCCCATAGTAAAATTATAACACTTATACTCCACTCTGGGTCTTGCGCCTTTTTAGTATCGGCTTTGGCTCTCCTGGGGCTCAATTGACAATGTCACGGGATCTCTGTGGCCAATCATCACTGACTTCTCTCTCCTCCTACGGAAGTAAATGTCATCTGTAGGAAGTAAGAGTACAGTAGTAGCTATCGCTTCCTCCGGATGTCTTGATTTGTCCGAAGGAGAGGAGAGGGAAGCCAGCGCTGATTGACCACAGGGATTCCATGACATAACAACGTCATGTGAGCCCTGGGAATAGTTCCAACACTGGGGGGGTGATTGCAAGTGTTATTTTACTGAAGGGAGACAGGGCTTCAGAAGGGATTGTCCGAGTAGTGGACAACTCCTTTAACAGTTGCTTTTATCTGCAGCACCACCATTAGGTAAATGAAGCGTTGCAAGGCTTATCATGTTTTTTTTATAATTTGGGATTCGACTGGTCCTCCAGAGCAAGACATCCTTTATAACTCCTCTCCACTGTGAGCAAAATATGAGCATCCATAACGGAGAACTCCTTTATTAACGGAGAATCCCCCTTTTAAATCAGATGTCCCCAATAGACTATAAGAAAACAATGTTTCTAGAATTTCTTTACATTGAGGTCTTGCACATATTTATAATACAATGTTGTCTTAGTATTTGCATGATACAGAGAGGTCGTCGGCTTTGTACAATAAAACATAAGTATGAAACAATTGTCCATTCAGTATTGTTTTATTTGTAACTTCTTGGAACTCGCTGACTTGTGGAATAGATACCGATGGATTCGTAAAGACGACGGTGTCAAATTCTCTGAATATACAATAGAAATACTGTATTTCTGTGGCAGCCTTTTCTCTAGTGTTCTATGTTTTGTCTTCCATTAACTCATTCTCATTGTGTCGTCTTTTTCTTTTCAGTGAAATATTTATCTATGAGGTTTTGATAAACGCTGGAGACCAGAAGACTTTGAACCCCAGTACGGAGCACGTTGTGCAAACCGCATCGTAAATCCATCCCAACATGTTCAACCTAATGAAAAAGGATAAGGACCGAGATGGAGTCAAAAAGGACAAAAAGAAAGAAAAGAAGGAGAGGATGTCTGCAGCCGAACTAAAAAGTCTGGAGGAGATGAGCATGAGGAGGGGCTTTTTTAATCTTAATCGTTCTTCAAAAAGGGACTCCAAGACCAAATTAGAAATATCTAATCCTATACCGATAAAGGTAGCTAGCAGCTCTGAGCTTAACCTCACGGACATCGATTCGGACAATGTCAGCAACAGAGGAAGCGCTCTCTACGACTCCGGCCATCTAAGCACTGCCAGCTCCAGTGATGACTTGAAGATTGAGGAGAACAACTTCAAAGGTAGTGTTCTTCAGCGAGCTGCTAAGTTTGGATCCCTGGCCAAGCAGAATTCCACTGGAATGGCGCAGATGGTCAAACGGTTTTCTTTCTCTCAGAAAAGCAAAGACGAGAGTCAGTCTGAAACCTCTACCCCATCTGAAAACTCCGCCGCTCCTTCTCCACAGGTTGAAATCAGAGCTTTTGATGCCCAGATAAATAAATACTCTGTGCCTTCAGTGCAGGTTGTCCCACCGAGCAATACTCCACCTATTGTCAACATTCCAGAAGTGGTGGGGAAAACCTTTCCAGCTGATCTGCGGTTACCTTCTGTGCTTCCACCCCAGGCACCTGTGCCAAGAGAATTGGTGCTACAAAGAAGAAACACTGGAGATTTTGGCTTCTCGTTACGTAGGACAACCATGTTGGATAGGGCACCTGATGGGCAGGTGTACAGGAGGGTTGTCCACTTTGCAGAACCTGGTGCTGGCACTAAAGATCTCGCTTTGGGGTTGGTGCCCGGTGACCGACTGGTTGAAATAAATAATCGTAATGTGGAGAATAAATCTCGTGATGAAATTGTAGAGATGATCCGCCAATCTGGGGATACAGTAAGGCTAAAAGTTCAGCCTATCCCTGAACTGAGTGAATTAAGTAGAAGTTGGCTGAGGAGTAGTAAAGGACTACGAAAAGAGGCTTATGATGTAAGTATTCTACGATTAATATTCATGTTCACCAACCCAAAACGTTTATTCCATGAATCTGACCATTTTGTTCTACTCTGTGGTTCTGTATAAATCTTATTTATTGGCATTGGTTATATTTTTGTAGTCATGTCGTTATATTTTTTCATCTGAACAGGTGAAATACTATTTATTTGACTTGCGGTCAAGTAGGTAATAATTAGACCTTCATCTGTTGGCTGGTTAGCAGTAGGGTTGTGGAGTCCAGCTTCGTATTCTCTATTTTTCCAAACTCCCTTCTCTACTTTTCCTTTTTTTTCCCCACATTCTAGCTCTGATTCTTTCATATACAATGATTACTAATAGGCAATTTACCTTGACGTCTTAAATAAGGGCCATAGAACAATAGTTTATTTATGATTAAATTTTCTTACATTCCTTTAGAGGTAAAATGCAGCATGCTAGTTATTTAAAGGGAATCTGCCAGTCGTTTTTCTTCTGCTTAATCGGAGATCAGCACGATGTACGAGCAGAGAGCCTGATTCTAGGGACATTTCACTTGCTCAGAAGTTTGCTGTAGTTTCAATACAATCAGCATTTTATCAGCAGGAGATTATCATTAGAGGACTAGGTGTCTCATGCCAGGCAGTCCAGCCTTACTTGTCACCACGCCCCCACCACTGATTGGCAGCTTGCGAACAAGCTACCCAGAAAGCTGCCAATCAGTGGTGTGGGCGGGGTTACACAGAGCTCGGCATTCCGACCACTGTTACAGTTATCAAAACTGCAGCAAGCAGCCCAGTAAGTGACAAATCTTTGGAATCGGGGTCTCAGCCCCTACATCATACTGCTCTCAGGTTACATAGCTGAAATCTGCTGATAGCTTTTTGTCAATAAATTATTTAGACAATATTAATGTATAACTTTTAATATATTTCTATATTAGATATATTTCTATATTAGATACATTTCTGCAACCTTGGTGTTAAGTCATATGCTTATATCAATCTACAATGTTTTCAGAATTAAGAATGTAACCTAGCATAACATTTACCTTTTTTAAATTATTTGGTTCCTTTTTATGTTGGAAAAATTGGCAAAAAATTTCTGGCTCCCGCTGATGCTTGTTTTATTTTCCTTGCCTGCAGCTTTATAAATGTTTTTTTCTATTTGATCTACAATGCGGAATATGGGTACGCACTTGTCTGACGACCACCAGCCTTGGTGAAATACATTGCATGAAAGCATAGTAAAAAGCGTGCTGGTCTACTGATAGAAATCTTTATTCCGAGGAAATAATCCGAGTGCGGAATGTTTGGTCTTTCCAATTCGGCCTTTTGTCAAACCATTGGGGGCTGTGCTACATTCCTCTCTGTAGATGTTTGTCAGGTGGTGGAAGGCGATTGTACTATTGCTTTTTCCTTATTTTATTCATGGCTTATGCATCACGTTCTTCTTTTTATTATAATCTATTCTCCTCTATTTGCCTCTGTCTTGATGATGATGGTCCATGTATACATATTGTTTATCCCGGGACCACTGGTTCAAATCCGGCCAAGCAACATCTGGAGGGAGTTTGCATGTTGTCCTTGAGTTGTGTGGGTTTCCTCTGGGTACTTTTTTTTTTTTTTTTTTTTTTTCCCCCTGTACTCTGAAAGCAAACTGGAAGGTAACTTGACTTCTTATTATGCTGGCCTGAATGATTGGGAATTCGGGAAACTAGATTGCAAATGCCATTGTGGTCAAGAACCCTTTTGGCCGAATGCTGAATATATTTGCAAATTGATTCGATATGTGGTAGTTCTTTATTAATAACAGAAAATTGCCTTTTGTGTCATTTTACCTGAAAATGTTATTCCAGACCCAAAAATCTCATCTCATGTTGGACAATGGAGATATAAGAACAGCGTCCCAATATTATACTGTATACTTCTCAACGGGTATTTAGATGATGACTGCATGAAAAATGCACTGTTTATACTTCTTTTTTTTTTTTTTGTGCATAATGGGAAACTACTGTTTTGTTTGGTTGGAATACTGCTTTAAAACACATGTAAAATCTTTTTAGTATTTTTATGCTTAATGTACAATTTGAGTCTTAAAACATGGGATTATACAGATTAGCTGGACTGCTTGTCACGTGAGCTGTAGTCCGGACAGTGTTAGGGTCCAGTTTCATTTAGCGACGCACCAGCGATCCCGACAACGATACGACCTGGAAAGGATCGCCGGTGCGTCGCTAAATAGTCAATAGTAAGCTGTCAAACAAGCAGATCTCTTCAGCGACGCAGCAACCATCCAGCGATCCTCGGCAGTCGTTGGTACCTTGTCACACAGCAGCTTTTCTGATGACTCACGCCTGAGTTCTGCGTCGCCAACGAGGTCGCTCGTTGGGTCAAACACAGCGATGTGCACTGGCCAGCGGGACGCCGACGATGAAAAAATGGCCCAGGACATTCGAGCACGATCAGCGATATACAGCAGGGGGGGTCGCCGCTGCGTGTCACATGTAGCGAGATCACTGGGGAGATCGCTGTTGCGTCACAAAATCGGTGACGCTTCAGCGATCTCGCTATGTGAGACGGGGGCTTAAATCTACTGCTTATAAAACACTGTTTACATTGAAGCTACAACACACCACCTAATAAGTGACACATTCCTGGAATCGGGGTCCCGTAACTTTAATTATTCTACTGTCATAATAAATATCAAAAATTGCCGACAAATTCCCTTTTTTAAAGGGTTCCCTTCAGCACATTTTTACGTATGGAAGAAGTGTTCTGGAAATATAGATAAGCTCATGTCCTGCAATTAAAAATATTCTTTTTTTTTTTTATACATCTGATTTGCCAGTGATGAGAAATCTAGCGTAGAAACCATATGCAAATCAGATTGGAAGTGCACTGGGGGAGTGTCGGTGTACTAGAACGTCTGCCTTCACATACACTGATACGTCACAAGTGCACTTCCAATCTGATTTGCATATGGTTTCTACGCTAGATTTCTCATAACTGGAAATTAGGATCTCTCCAAAAAAAAAAAGGGATAATTTGTATTAAAGGGACAAGTATTCCCTACAGATATTCAATGTCTTCCATATGTAAAAATGTGCTGATGGTTTTGTAGCAGCTTAGCGGAGTCCACTTGTTCCTATGCTAATGACACACATGATATGACGTTATGTGCACAAGTTCGATCTGCGCCCCACGCTCCTAACATTCAGACAAGTCCCATGTGTCGCTCTGTCCAGAGCTAGAACAATGGAGTGCAATTCACAACACACAGACAGCAGCTACTGCTCGTCAATGCTGTCATCACCTGCCAATCTGAGAAAGTGGAGCTGAAAGGGGCGGGAGAGAAGAGCAGCCTCAGCCAATGAGAAGACTGGGTGTGTCTCAGACTACCCTAGATTCCTATGTGCACTGTAGATATTCTGTAGTCACAGACCTCAGCTCTGTTTTTAATGGAGGTGATCTAAAAAATACAAAAACAAAATAGCCAAGCAGTAAAATCTAAAGTAAAATATTCATTCTTTTTAGGTACTGGCTTGCAATAAATTCTTAAGCTCCAATTTGGGCAGTCACTTTAAGGTCATTAATACCATAACATAGTGGATAAAGCCATTTAGTAATCTTGGCCATTTATCGTGTTTAGGCATCCTGGAGCGGGTGTGTGCCGTACCTCTGCACCGCTCCATGAGGACCAGGCCTCACACCTTGAACTAATGTTGAAGCACCTTTGTGTAGATCTGGTATAGAACGTATGTCAGTGGAGACCTCCTTTTTATATGTAGGTTTTAAAAGGAAACTGCGAAATAAAGCTGCATTTTAGAACAGAATTGTGCGTGCCGGCAGCATAATGTGCATGACTGCAATCATTATTTTGAAGCTTGCGCTGTCTTCCTCGGTGACTGGTTTAATGATAATCCTGTAAGGTAATCCTATATGGCTGGAGGCAAATTGGCATCTTTCAAGGATTTTTGTTTGCTAAGAAGTGTCATCTGTAATTTGAGGTAGATTAAAGGGAATCTGTCACCCTTTTTTTGGCTTTGCAGCTGCTGGCATAGACATCGGGGGCTTATCTACAGCATTCTGTAATGCTGTAGATAAGCCTCCGATATAACCTGAAAGAGAAGAAAACACGTTATATTATACTCACCAAGGTGGGCGGTCCGGTCCGATGGGTGTCGCTGTCCCGTCCGGCGCCTCCCTTCTTCATGTGATGACGTCCTCTTCTCCCGTCCTGTAATGGCTGCGGCGCAGGCGCACTGCTCTGCCCTGTTGAGGGCATAGCAGAGTCCTGCAGTGCGCAGGCGTCATGAGAGGTCTGGCACCTGCACACTGCAGAATTCTGCTCTGCCCTCAACAGGGCAGAGCAATGCGCCTGCGCCGGAGCCATTTCAGGACGGTAGAAGAGGAAGTCATCGCATGAAGAAGGGAGGCGCCGAACCTGACCGCAACACCCATCGGACCGGACCGCCCACCTCGGTGAGTATAATATAACGTGTTTTCTTCTCTTTCAGGTTATATCGGAAGCTTATCTACAGCATTACAGAATGCTGTAGATAAGCCCCCGATGTCTATGCCGGCAGCTAATAGGGCATAAAAAGGGTGACAGATCCCCTTTAAAGTGAGTCCGCTGACTGTTTCCCCAAATATTTGGGATGATGATGGGTCAGTGGTCTCCAGTTGTTGTTGTTGTTTGTTGTTATTATTATAATTTTTATTTATATAGCGCCAACATATTTCCGCAGCACTTTACAATTAAGTGGGGACATGTACAGACAATAAATTCAATACAAGTTAAGACCATTTAAACAGTGACATTAGGAGTGAGGTCCCTGCTCGCAAGCTTACAATCTACAAGGAAATAGGGGGTGGGGGACACAGTAGGTGAAAAGTGCTTGTTATTTCAGGTGTGGCAATTATAATAAATAGGGATTTTCATATAAAGCTGCATGATCCGGTCATCAGCCCGTGTGCTTAAGTGCAATAGTCAAGTATCAAGTGCAGTTATCATGTGCATGTAGGGTGTGGAGACAGATGAATAGTAGAGTGCAGATTCAGAATAATATTTGGAAGGAGGGAACAGGCAAAGTTAGTGTACTGAGTAGTTGATGTGGTAGGCTTGTTTGAAGAGATGGGTTTTCAAAGCGCTTGAATAGGTAGGGGCTAGGTATCAGTCTGATCGTCTGGGGAAGTGCATTCCAGAAAGCTGGCGCAGCACGAGAGAAGTCTTGGAGACGGAGGTGCGAGGTTCGGATTACAGGGGATGTTAGTCTTAGGTCATTTGTAGAATGGAGGGCATGTGTAGGGCGATAGACAGAGATGTGAGAGGAAATATAAGGCGGTGCAGAACTGAGGAGAGCTTTGTGGGTGAGAGAGATGAGTTTATACTGGACCACCCTGTAGCGAATAGGTAGCCAGTGTAATGACTGGCACAAGATGGATGCATTGGTGAAGCGGCTGGACAGAAATATGACCCTGGCTGCCTATTCAAGATGGATTGGAGAGGAGAAAGTTTGGTAAGAGGGAGACCGATCAGAAGAGAGTTGCAGTAGTCCAGACGAGAATGAATAAGAGCGACAGTAAGAGTCTTGGCAGATTCAAAGGTGAGAAAAGGTCGGATTCTGGAGAATCTTTAATACTACACGACATCGCTGTGGATTTATACCGACTGACAATGGATTACTGGTACTTTTTTTTTTTTTTTTTTTTAAGCCAGCATGTGAGATCCCACAGCCCTATTTTGTGGACAGGGGACAATGTATAATTTTACAGCCAGTAGAGTTGCAATGTTTGGAGCCATTGCAAAAGACCAGATCTAGTGATACTTCACACTGTATATATTTGTATCATGGGAGCCTATGGGTGATGGACGACCCCGGATGGCTTTTGTCACAGTATGCATCGGATCTTTTCCCTGGTATATGTCAAAAGGAGCAAATAAATGTGGTATGAGCACAGCCTTAAGCTAAGTATTTCCTCTCATCCGAGAGAGTTGGGTCAATTATGCTTATCACAGTGTGATAAGGTTTTGATCAAAGAGTTTTGATTTTCTCAGATGAAGAGAAGATGGAAAGACTGTTTTCTCCATTCTGTCTTTCCGTGAAGATCGGACTGCACTTGAATATCATACGTTCCACGTACTCGTTGACTTGACTGGCCCAGTGCGATCCGAAAATTGCGTGCAAATCGTGCAAGTTGTGATTTTTATTTTTCCCCCCTTTTCCCTTGGACAAGACTGTGTGTCTGAGGGGGAAAAAAACATGTGCTCGACCCCATGGACTAACAATGGTCTGTTGCGATGTTTTGTCTGATTGCACTCGGACTGAAAATACCGTCGTCTTCATGAGCCCTTACAAGTATATTCGGCCCAGCTAAAAGGCCATTTGCCACTGTTTGGCTACATTTCCACGGTGAGTGGATGATTCTTTTGTTTCTCTCTGCCAGAGAACTTTTTTTTTCTCTCTTTGAAAACCTGAACTCTCTGGTAAGCCAAAAACCCATATGTATGGTGAAGTCGAGAGATGGCTGTTGGCCGCTATCTCGCGTGTATGGCCAGCTTAACTCTCTCTATACCCTTTTTTCAGCCAGGAAAGTAGACCCTCTTTTTCTAATCTCTGTTCTTCTGTTTTAATTCACCAGTGAAAATAAAATAATTGTTGGCATGCTGTAGTAAGGTACAGACTATAGATGTGAGAATTACACCCAAATGGTGGCTGTGATGGGCATTTTGTTGCTGAACTGTAAAGCCAAAGAAGGATGAAGTTTTTAAAAATTGTGATCGTGCCACATGGTGCTCCAAAGAAATTGCTTATGATATGTTTACAACCACCATTGATTTCATACACTTACTGGTATGTGTGTGGTCCATAAGTGTGGGTTCAGGGTGTCCCAAACTGAGCCTCCTAAGCAGTGCCCACATCTGAACCACAATATAGCCCTGGGCAATGGGCATGAATTGAAGTTTAATTAAGGCAAAAATGTTAATAGGGGCTCCTCAAACATGGAAGCCTTTTCCAGGGGTTCCCCTACTATAATTAGGTGTGACATTGTTGGCCTAATGGATGAGAATAGGATGCTTCAGATGATTGCACCTTTGCTTGCAAATCAAAGTACGGTATCTTTGAGCAGCTTTAAACCATAAATCACATTTCATTTTAGTACAATATTATCACAACCACTCCCTATAGACAGGAGAGTGACCCAGCTATAACATAAGGCGCTACAGAAGATTTAGTTTTCTCGGTTACTTTGCAAATCCATTAGTAAATTACAGGCCGCTGCCGATGAGGACTTGTAGACCTGATGTAAAAGTCCAGGTGATATGCTCTGCTGCGTCATCCCACCGCCCAGTATCTTATGTCATATCCTGATATAGTAAAAGTGGATGAATGAGGATCTTCATGTTACAACAACGCTTTTTTATTTATTTATTTTTTTGGATGGTGGGATATCTCTGATGTAGTCCTAAATACTAATTTCTGGAGAGCGTTGTTCCTGGTGAATTAACAGGGATGGGTGGTTTTGTGTTGCTCCCGCGGTGTTCTGCACGTGCCTCTGGCCTGTGATAGATTACTGGTGTATAGTGTTACCTAGGTGCACGCTCCATACATACAGCCGAGTATTAACAGAGAAGGATTCTGGCCATGCGTGGAAACAGGAAATTCCACATTAAAAGCTGTGTTCCCGTTACAAGACAAGAGGCAATTTTTAGGATTATGAATTCTGGGAAATGACAAGGACCCAAAACTTTTCTCGCCCTTCATCCAGTTAATTAGAGCATGGTATCTCTCAATACTGGTGATTAACTGTGAGGATAGAGATGAAAGAAAACCTTCAAGTGGGGAAATCTCTTGTTTTCAAAAGCTGAGCGCATAAGGTTTTCTATACCCTATAATCAGAGCTCTTTCTTTTTACCCCAGCAAATATTCATTTTTTGCAGGTAAACACTACCTGGCCAAGGCAGAGTGACTTGTTGATGCCTTCCTCGTCTTCACCACGGCCAGAGATGTTGGCAGGATCCAACAATCGGACCGAAGTGAATGGTTCTTCCCCTCCGTTCTCTGATGGCAAATGTTAAAAGCAAATGGTAATCAGCTGTATTAAATAAACGTTTAGGCCATTTCCACATCACTTTATCAAGCAAATAAACTTGGCCAAAGGAGTATCTTTTGGGCCCCTGTTGGGTACAAGTCAGTGTACTGCAAGAAAGGTATAGTGTAGTGTACTAGACGGCGCTATTTCATAAAACAGAATCCAGTAAAAAGATATGCTCCGTGTTGTAGACTCCCATCTTAAAGTATACAAGTGACGGTTGATGATATATGGCTTTTTCAGTCGTATACGTTGGGACTATTTCCAAAGGGCATGCCCTTCGGAAAAGGTCCCAAAATTAAACCTATCAACGTTTACCTATTTGGGTCCATAAAAATGGTGTGAACCTGGCCTTATTTATAGGTTGTCTGGCTGAACCGGCATGCACCACTATAAAGCTGGACATAAACAAAATGATCGTTGGCCGAACGTTCCTCCAGCAGACTGTTATCGGTCTTGACTCCCCCCTCTAACCCCATACACATGAGCGTGAAGCTTGTGACTCGCCCCAGGCACATGAGGGTCACTCTCGTGACTCTCTCCAGGCACATGAGCTACAACCTCATGAGTCGCCCCAGGCACGGGAGGGGGCTCAAGCTTGTGACTAGCCCCAGGCACATGAGGGGGGTCAGGCTTGTGACTAGCCCCAGGCTCATGAAGGGGGTCAAGCTTGTGACTAACCCCAGGTACATGAGGGGGGATCAAGCTTGTGACTAGCACCAGGCACATAAGGGGGGGGTCAGGCTTGTGACTAGCCCCAGGCACATGAGGGGGGGGGGGTCAGGCTTGTGACTAGCCCCAGGCACATGAGGGGGGTCAAGCTTGTGGCTTAACCAGGCATATGAGGGGGGTCAAGCTTGTCACTAGCCCCAGGCACATGAGGCGGGGTCAAGCTCATGACTCGCCCAAGGCACAGGAGCTTCAAGCTCGTGACTCGCCCCAGGCGCATGAGTTTAGAAGCTTGAGAGGAGATGGCTAGTGCCAGACTCCTCTAGCAGCGGCTCATCTCCCCTGAAAATAAAAGAATTGGACATTTGAAATTTCAACCTCCTGTCCTTCTCTCCCCTAACATAATCTGTGAAGGGAGAGTCCTAAAAGCCCCATACAAATTAGATAGCCATCCAGTTCTGCCAAAATTTTCTGGTTTGGTTAACTTTTGCCTAATATTTATGGGGGTTTCTTCGGTTGTCTCTGAGTACATGCTTTGGGAAGTTCTCTGGGAGTGTGACACATGAGCCCATAGCACGGTTGCCCTTTTTGAACAATGTGGTCATGCTTTCTGAGCATCTACAGCTTCACAGATACTGTAACCCCATTTGTACTTTTTCATACATCATGATTGTAGCTCTTAATTAAGCATTTTATATTGGAACAGATGGGATATGCAATGTCATTTTGCTTGTTGCATTATAATGTGATTTGAGAAATATTTAGTGATGCTGCCCGCGCTGTGCAGCATCCGGTCGTGCTGAGCTGTTTTTATTGGACTGGGCATGGGAGTTGTTGTCTTGAGGTCCATCCTGTATGACCGCTGTCGGGAAGCAGAGGCTCCTCCACAGATAGGACTGCTGCTGCTTGTAGTAAAGTAATCAGGAAGCTCTTGGCCTCTACAGAGAAAGCAGATCTTAGGTGGCAGAGTCAAATAGTGAAGTAATGTCTAACGCGTTTTCAGCGTTGCCTGTTGTGTAAAGTTTTGGAACAAAAATTTGCCTAAATGCAGTATATGTAATAAGCATTACAAACCTGATATTCATGGTCACTCCATCGGCTATGATGCTAGTATAGACAACACGACTGCTGAAGCTGGTGATTTTCTGCAAGGTTCACGTGGATAGAATGTGACTGGATTTGTCATTTTATGGCATCTATAATATTTACTGAACTTAATCAAAACAAATTTTGGTGATCTTGGTCAGTCATCTAACCCCCCCCCAATGACTTATAACAAAAAAAAAAAAAAAAAAAAGGACCAGGCATGTTGGATTTCAATATGCCCAATCATTCCCTCTCTTACAATATCTGGTCGCAGTTTATTCCCGTTTCGCAACGGATCACATAGTCATACTTCGCTGAGCTTGCATTTTTTGGGGGGTGGGTTGAAGTGGTTCTATATCGGCCAAGCAAGGATTTAGCCAAAATTTCTCCAAGAGCAAATTGATATATCTGTGATATATGGACTGATTGCGACTCTCCCGTCATGAAATCAACAGTCTGTTGGGCCTATGAGGTTGTTGAGTTTGGGTTGGGAGACTCTGGGCCAGTCTGTGCATCATGGACGTCTGAATTCGGCCGAAGGTGTATGACCTCCTAAACAAAGGCTGATTGATTTCGGTGACTAGTGTTAGTACTCAATGGCATTTTCTTACTCTGATGTTACATCCTCCGAACAGTGTTATAGATATCCAAACCTAAAAAGTAGTCCTCTTTAATGACGTAACCTAATAATCGGCCATAACCAGTGCTGTATCTGTGATTGGTTCTGAAAATTTTCTGGAAAACTCCAATTGAAACAGCAGACAAAAAGGCAGCAACACTTACCTGCCCAGATCTTGGAACAAATGCACTACAGGGAGCAGCCAGACAATAAAGCAAGATTTTAGCAACACAGGTGCAAAATACCAGATCAACAGCCACTCTTCACCTACCCATTCCTGGAGGGGGTGACTGCCCAGTATACAATTGCACAATAAAGGGCTGCATAGGGCGTTGTTCACACAAGGGAACTGCATAGTGTCGGGTTCACAGCCTATTAGTCACGCCCCTACTTTTCGATTAGGCGGGTTGGCCAGCACACTCTAAATGCATCACAGTGTGAACACCCCTCATGCGAGACCAGACGTGTTTGGGCTTGGCTGCACCCCAAAAATTATAGTGCAAAAAAATACAAAAATAGTGAGGTATTACTTGATATTTTGGCCAAAATACAAAATATTTTGGCCAAGGGACTCCACACGCTTACTTTATCTTCTGTCATAACATATCATCCAGAAGCTAGGAACTCCACCAATCTTGAAAACGCAGAGGAAATATCACTCTGTAAAATAATTAGACCCCTTTGTCGTAATAAATGGGTCACTGGCATCGTTACACCGGTGTTAGGTCGGGCATGATGTGGAGACTTCCGGAGACCTGGCTTGTCAGAAGATGGATATGGGAGGATTCCGCCTGGAGGATGTTTGTGTTGATCTTACAAGGAAGTATGTAACTCTTCTGTGGTTTGCATATTATGGGTAGGACAAGGCGGCGATTGTTGTTGTGTGGTCAGTGGTATCGTGTATTAGCTCCATTATGGCATGTATAAGATCTGAGATATGTCACTGTCACTTTCCAGCAGGGGCAGGTTTATCATATCCACTTTTGAAAAAAGTTATGGCTCTTGGAGGAAGAGGATGAAATGAAAACCGGCCTTGTCTTCAAGGGGATAAAAGGGATTTATGGTTATTTTGTGACCACATTGCCTGCTGTCAGGCACATTTTTTAAAAATTCCATAAACCTCCTTTAAAAATTCCAAGATCAACTCCTTATGTGCTCAGTGTATGTTTCAGGCAGATTCCGCAAATGGTGCTCCATGGAATGAACATAATGCACAGTGGTTTAACCCCTTCACCCCTAGCCATTTTTCATGTGGGTTTTTTTTTTTTTTTTTTAGTTTTTCTATTCTTCCATCAATATGGCCATGTGAGGGCTTGTTTTTTGTGGGACTAGTTGTACTTTTTAAAGACCCCATTGATTTTACCATATAATGTAGTGGAAAAGGGGGGAAAAATCCAAACACAGTGAAATTGCAAAAAAAAAGTGCAATTTCTTTTTTTATTGGATGGGGGGGCATGTTCACTAAATGTTAAAACTGACCTGCCATGGTATAGGTTCGTTTTTATTTAAGTGGTGAAAAAAATAAAGCACCCTGCATATTCCGAGATTGGTAGTGTCTCTGTTTTGCTGGGTCTGAGGCCTAGTGACTGCATATTTTTTTTGCGCGCTGAGCTGATGTTTTTATCTATACAATTTTGGGGTGGGTATGATCTCTTGATGGCCCGTTATTGCATTTTATTGCAAAAACGTAATTCTGGCATTAACATTTTCTTTTCATTATGCCATTTACCGATCGGATTACCGTAATTCTTTTCATGTTTTGATCGGATGATACCAAATGTGTATTTTTCACTTTTTTTTTTATTTTTTATATTAAATTGTGGGCAAAAGGGGGGTGATTTGAACTTTTTTTTTTTAAATTTTTTTTAGTTTACACATTCTATTTGCTTCAATAGTCTCCTATGTGTTGCAGAAATGCTCATCTGCTTTGAACGCTGGCCACGGGGCGGCGCTCATAGCGGATCGGCAATGGCAACCACAGGGTCCTGCAGACCCCAGCTTGTCTTGTCAACCCATCGGCGCCCCGCGATCATGTGTCGAGCCGATGGGCAGAGTTAGTGATGTGCTTCCTGTGCGATCATGTTAAATGCTGCTGTCAGACTGACGTTAACACGTTAACAGCTGCAGGTGGATTGCAATTCCACCCTCTGCATATGTCGTGAAGGGGTTAAATCAGTCATCTGGTTATCACGCTGTGACTGGAGACTTGTGAATCTTCACATCACACGCACTGAGAGGATCCTCAAGTGTCGGCGCCAAGAACGGCTGTAATGTGACCACAAGTAGGAGATATGCATACTCCGGACCACATTGCGACTAAATGGGCGCAGCCTCACTCAATGCAACTGCAAGCGGGCACATTACCACTGTTCACGGCGCACGATGTGAGTATTCACAAATAAGCTGTCACATAGTGAGGCTGCAGACTTGTAGTTTAAAGGGTTTGTCCAGTACAGCTCGATAAATCTGCAGTCACTCTGCTCGCGCACTGTGAGCTTTAGGGATTTGCCCCTTTAAGACTGGGCAACACCTTTTTATTACAACATTGCTGTGCACATCTTCCATTTTCTGTCACTTACAGTATTTTACCGCCTTTGGGGTTCAGAAACCCTGTAGTGATTGATAAAAGTTGACTTGCTCTCTATATTTAAAAGCACCGAGCGAAAGCTACCGACTGCAAAGCCGCCTCTGGGAAACTCCGCTGCTGTGTCAGCGTCTAAAGATGGGATGAGGAGGAACCTTTTTTTCTTCCAAAAGTTATTTGGTTATTGATACCATCCATCAGGGGCTGTAAAAATTACGTGCCAACTCCACCCACGAGGAACGTCCTGATGCTGGCACTGGCGTCAGGACGTAATCATTTTCTGCACGCGCCTCAGCGTTCAGCAGTGAACATTACGTGAACGAGCTCACAGAGCAAGAAGAAATTAATGTGCTGATGGCCATCAAGACAGCTGCCGGCCCAAGCACTGTGGTCCCTGGAATCTGCCCGGGGGAAGAAGAAAAGTTCACTGAGGGCCATAAGTGGCCCGTAGGCCTGAAGTTCCCCACACCTGGTCTGAAGGATGCTGCGTGCACGTAACCTTACTTTAGTGTAGCAGACTTTTTATTTTGTGAAGTTGACGGTTACAGGACCTGGTGAAAAGTAACCAGTTTTTAGCTCTCATTTTATTCCCTCTGCTCGCCTTGGTATTTTTTTTTCTCTCTCCCTCTGGGCGTGTCGTTCCCTCTGGGCGTGTCGTTCCCTCTGGGCGTGTCGTTCCCTCTGGGCGTGTCGTTCCCTCTGGGCGTGTCGTTCCCTCTGGGCGTGTCGTTCCCTCTGGGCGTGTCGTTCCCTCTGGGCGTGTCGTTCCCTCTGGGCGTGTCGTTCCCTCTGGGCGTGTCGTTCCCTCTGGGCGTGTCGTTCCCTCTGGGCGTGTCGTTCCCTCTGGGCGTGTCGTTCCCTCTGTGTATGTCACGTGTTTTCTCTGTATTCCTCATGTTCATTTTCGAAGTGCCGTGTCTTTAGACTGCTGTACATGATTCCACTGTGACCTCCACCCCTTTCCATAAAAAAGGGTGAGCAGCATAAATTAAAAAAAAAAAAAAAAAAAAATTGGCCTCATTTGACCTGGTGACAGGTCCTCTTTAAATGACAGATTCCAGCCTCCTGAATAGTCGCCATCCTATTTCCTTGGGATCTTGCACAGGATCATGTAACAAATGACCAGACTTGCTTCTGACAAATCCTTGTCTCTGATTTTTGGCCAAGACTAGTGTTTTCCTTGGCATGGAATTGTAAAAAAGGGGGATGGGTACAGAGTGAAAGCATGCTCTGACCTGCCATTAATATAAATGGCAACGGTGTAATGGCATACACAAGGAAAGGTCAGAATGTCACCATTAATAAAGAGAAGATTCCTCCCTAGATAACCCTCTAGGGATTGGCATTCCTCTCCCCTGACTAGTCCTCCGGTCTCGCTGCATTATTGTGATTCTTGCCTGCTGTATCTTTGTGTTTTGTTTTTTGTTTTTTTTTTTTAGGATTGTTGTCCAGATACTGAAGGTCTCCTGACATTTACAATCCATGACTTTTTGGACTAAGTGTACGGTTTATGTGTAGTATTGTCATTTGCACTCCTACAAAGTTTGCAAAAACTGGGGTAAAGTATTCTGACCTGACCCAAATATCTTTTACAGTTTTCATGTCCATACCGTAGAGTGTCTGCAAAACATATTTCGGCTGGTGGCCATACTAAGCTGCAGCTGTGGCGGGCGGCATCGCGTGACCACTGCAGCCAATTACCGGCTGCTGATTGGCTGTAGCTCCTTTCCATTAAAAAGGAAGAAACCGATTCGGGCGGAATGTGAAGACTGTGTCTGTAATGAAAAATCCCCTTTAACTAGGGAGGTTTGTGCCTGGAAAAGATCTTGAGGATTTTGTAAAGTACCGTAAGTGAAACCAGGAGCACCTTAGTGTCATCATTCATTGGCTCTTGCATGTGGGGGACACCGGTTACTTCCATTGTACGAGATCTGCTGTCTGCATGTATCTGACACATCCCATGTCTGCAGTGGCCTGGCTTCATAGTCATCTACAGAATGGTTTCCCTGTGTTTCTTTTCTTGTCCATATTCCATCAGGATAAATAACCAGTCGATCAGCTTTCAAGGATAGGTCTGTATATGAGATTTATGGAAACGTCCAATGCACCAACTAAACTTTTTTTTCTTCTGATTTTATTCACAAGATCACACACATCAGGCACATGGCGCCTCGGTATCCCATGGAGCACGTATCCTGTTCTTCCAGAATGAGAGATCTTTGCTCCATATTTCTTTCAAATATTTAACAAAACAAATTTTACTTTTATTTATGGCCTAAAGACATCCTGCTGGTCATGTAGGGGAACACTTGTACTAATCCATATTACACAGAAGGGTTTCTTTTTGTATATTTTTATACACCCAAGGAATGGGTATTGTAAAGAAAAGACCCCTCCTTACTGCTAGATCCATTCCTGGCTTTGGCTCAGTAAACTGCAATGGTCATTTTCTAAAAAATAAAAGTGTATGTATGTGAAAGCCCAACTAAGAACTAAGCAAAAAATACCTATAGATTTATATATTTTTGGTAAACCTTATAATGGCCGTATCAATGAGTAACACTTTTAAGTATGTCTGTCTAATAAATCAGCAAACAACTAAATTGCTGGACAACCCTTGCTCAAGAATCAGCGGCCCAACCATAGATACTCCTCTTTTGTAGCGGCACTGTCCTAGCCATATTGGCACCGCTGTTCCCAGAGAGTGACGTGATTTTCTAATGTTTAGCTGTAGACTGCAGCCAATGAGAGTCCTGTTTTTGACGACGTCGTGTTTACCTTGGTTTATGGTTTGCACATTCCAAGTTCCGAACTTTATGATTTCTCTGCAGCTTTTGATCTTCTCTCGACCAAGTGATATGCGCACAAGACGTTCTTACCGCTTTGATCCTGGCAAGTCATGAGCATTGGTCGTACTTGTATCCACCATCGGCTCTTCCCCATTAGTTTGAGGGCCTTTCGACCTAGGGGAGCATCTTCCAACTCTGTTTTGAATTCCATTAGATTTGGCTTCCAGTACCAGCTACGCACTGACGACACTCGAATCAACCTTTATGGTCCAGACGTCACCTCTCTACTGTCCAGAATCCAGGACTTTCTATCAGCCATATCCTCCTTTTCCTCTCGCTTGCTTAAGCTTAATGTTGACAAATTTGAATTCATTCTCTTTCCTCCACCTTGCACATCTTCCCTACCTGATCTAGCCATCACTAAAAATTTCATCACACTTTCCCTTGTACAGGAAATCCGCTGCCTTGGTGTAACCCTTGATTCTGCCCTGTCCTTTAAACCGCACATCCAAGCTCTTGCCACCTCCTGTCCCCTCCAGCTCAAAAATATTTCCAGAATCCGTCATTTCCTCAACCCTTGATCTACTAAAAGGCTTGTGCATGTCCAAATCACCTCCTGCCTCGACTACTGCACAATCCTCCTCTATGGCCTACCTTCTAACACTCGCACCTCTCCAGTCCGTCTCTAACTTTGCTGCCCAACTAATTTATCTCTTTCCTTGCTACTCCCCTGCTCCCCCCCCCTTTGCAAATACCTTCATTGGCTACATATTCCCCAGCTTATCCAGTTCAAGCTACTAACACTGACCTACAAAGCCATCCATAACCTTTTTCCTCTGTATATCTCCGCACTAATCTCCGGATATCTTCCCTTACATAATCGTCGGTCCTCCCAAGACCTCCTTCTCTCCTCCACGTTCCTCACCCAATCGCCTCCAATACTTCTCCTGAATATGGAGGCCTGTAGAAAGTGCATTATACTAATATGGTAGCCTCTGGGGAGTGCATTATACTATTTAGGGGCCATTAAACTTTGTGCTGTAATCTTTTGAGTATTCTCTGGAGATTTTTTTTCAGCAACAGCGCTGTCATCTGCTGATATTCTCTTACAACCATTATTGGGTTGCACCACCATAGTTGTAATTAAAGTTACCTAATTAGCGGGTCCATTCAGAAGTCCCCCCCCGCCACTCAACCAAAGCCCTAGCTAAGCTTCTGGTGACACCATTCTGTCTGCTTCTATGAGAGCAGTGGTGTAATGTGTGACCCCCGCTCCGTTCACTATATTGCTTCACCCTTTTCACCCTTTAGGGCCTTTCGTGTGACACTAAAAGCTGTTTAGTCTAATAAAAAACCTGATGTGGTGTCCTGATTATTATTGGTAACCAGCCAAGGTAAAACAGACAGCTGTGGCTTATATGTTATTGGGCCCTTGACAGTCTAAAAATAAGAGCTCACAGCCGTCCCAGAATTGGCGAACTACATTAGATGTGCTAATATTGACGCTTTGCCTTTGCTCTTCCCGATTTCCCAGGCAATGGCTAGAGGTAGGAGGAGCGGCCTCATTATAAGAAATGAAAATGGCAGTTCCCAGTGGTTGAAGTAAAAATGAATTAACTAATAAAGTGGTACATTTAATTTTGTATTAATTGATTATATAAATCAATTATTTATATAATCAATTATTAATACAAAATTTAAAAATCGCGGCACCTTCCCTTAAAGAGGTTGTCCAGTCTCTGTGTGACTGTGATGAAACTCAATGGTTTCTCAGATGGGACTGGCGGGTACGTATGTGTTGTACATACTCCCATCCAGAGCTCCATGCACTTGCATTAAGTGATGCCACGTCCAGTGTCCAGTATAGTAACGTGGCCAACCACTGAGAGCGGCCTATCTCAATACAAGTTTATGAAGCAAGGCCGCGCCTACCTGACGGGCTCTCGCAGGGAGTATGTATAATGCATGCGTTCCTGCCGGTTCTGGATCATAAACCGGTGAATCCCCACAGCGCACAATGTGAGCGCTGGAGGATTCATTAGTCTGCAGTGACACAGAGTGACTGCAGACCAATCGATTTTAGACAACCCCTGTAAGGTACATACAGGGGGTGGTGTAGTAATGATCCCGGGCATCTATTTGGGATCCGATAATGTCTGTAAAGTGTTATGGAATTAATGGCGATATGTAAGTCAGTGAAATAAATATAAACATATATATACTGTATATATAATTTTATGCAAACCTAATTAAATGGGCCCATGATGCATATTGCTATATCCTCTGTATTAATTCTTTCCTTTGTAACTTCCTTCTTTAAATTTATTTTCCAGCAGCTGTAATTAGTAATGAAGAACGGAAGTGCAGGTACCGCATGGGTTGTGTTCATCTAAGTATCAGTCACACTAACCCACTACTCTGTTGTGTGTGAAGTGACGGCCGCACAGTTCACTTGCCACTGAGTGTGCATGCTCGCTTATCGCCGAAGGTGAAATCACCGGTATCTAGGGTTAACACTCAAGTGTTACTTCACCTTTGGAGCCGCTGTAAACGTTGTATACACAGCACTGATATGACAACAACTTACTTAATGGTTTATTCTAAGGTTTGAACACGTCGCTCATCTGATATTCCCAGGTCTCCCCTCGAAGCTATGGGGTCCGCTAAGAGATTTATAGCACCATAATAATTATAGAGCACATGTTCCAACATATTACATTTAATTCTCTTATTTTACATCTCTATAAACCTGCTGCTAAGTAAAGCTAAGCAAAAAGCTTCTCTCCAAGGAGTTATTTGCATATTTTTGTTTGTGCCTAGTTGGAAAGTTTGGTCAAATACTGTTAATTATGTGTTTTCCATTTATGCAAAACACTTCAGCGGAATATCAAGGAGATTACAAGAATATGAAAAACTATATATAACAAATTTAGAGTAGAAGCAATGGCACAGGAGCTCAATTTTTTTTATGTTGCTCATCTCTTTGTAACACTGTTGTTTTCATTTACATAGGAGCTTGATGTGGGTTGCAACTATGTAATCCATCGGAGCTGTAAAGAACCTCAATTCCCATGATTCCTCTCCTCTCTCTCTCTGACATTACCTGTGACACTGAATCACTTTTTGCGGACTAACAGAGTGTCGGGTAGTTAAGGAGTCCAAGGTCAAAAGCCAGGAGGGTACGTCGGAGACAGAGGGAAGAAATAAAGGGGTAGCCAGGTACAAGGTCAGAATACCAGGAGGAAAGCGGATCAGAGAAAAAGGGAGCAGGCAAAACGGATGGTCAGAACGAGGTCCAAGGTCAAGCAGCAAAAAGATCCACAAGCAGAACACAAGGCATAGAGAGACAAGCTCACAGAGCTGAATGTACATCTGGTAGAGATCTGGGATGAATAGCCCAGCTAAGTAGCTAGGGAATCACCTGGGACAGGGAACACCTGAAGACTACCCAGCACCTCTGTCTCAGATTGGCCCGCTGAGCTGTCAGCCAAAGTACTAGCTGTCAGTAACTGCATCCCAAACACATTGAGGGGTGGAATCTTGATGCAGCATATATTAATAGTGGGCTATATTCCCTTTTTATTATAAAGTGTAAGGTAAAGCTGTAATTGCATTTCCACTGCACAATCTGCTGCTCATAATGAGAAACGATGTTCCTCAACTCCAATTTTCAAGAGCCACCAACAGTTCACATTTTAAGGAATTCCTTAGTATTGCACATGTGATGGAATGACCACCTGGGAAAGACTAAGGATATTCTAGAAAAATATTCAGAATTGAGATTCCTCAGTGGTTGATACCTTTTAATGGCTAACTGAAAAGATGGTAACACATTGCAAGCTTTCGAGACTACTCGGGTCTCTTCATCAGGCTAGACTAATACAAAATCTGAAGAGTCACATATTTATGCACAATACAGCACAGAAAAAATGCAATAGATGAGACAAGTGATGTGAAGCAGAATTATAATTATGGGAGAGGGAGAAATTACTGGTATTGAAAGGTAACTTCACATCTCAAAGAGAGAGAGAAGAGTCTGTGAGTATAAATTTATGACGACCTTTGACACTCAATGCTGGAAGGAATGTGTTGCATGGATTTATGTCTTTTTACATCAATTAAGGAATTTGCTCCTAAGACCTTGTGGGGGCATCATAACACATTAGGAGACCCCAATCAGAGGACAATAAAACATTCAGACTCCTTATCTATGAACTGGTCCAATATTTGTTTCTCCCTCTCCCATATTGATAATTCTGCTTCACGTCACTTGTCTTATCTATTGCATTTTTTCTGTGCTGTATTGTGCATAAATATGTGACTCTTCAGATTTTATATTAGTCAGCCTGATGAAGAGACCTGAGTAGTCTGGAAAGCTTGCAATGTGTTACCATCTTTTCAGTTAGCCATTAAAAGGTATCAACCACTGAGGAATCTCAATTCTGAATATTTTTCTCTCTACTGGCTAACACGGTACAAAGATATAGATCTTTCCTGGAAGGATATTCTAAAAATGTCAGGTGTTGGTAGATCTTGACGATTTGGGGAACGCTTCTCTGGACACGGTGAGGGAGTGATGGGGCCAAGGAGCCGTGTCAGTGAGTACGGTCTGTAATGTCTGACCACCAGCACTCTACTTGTTCAGTTTAGAAGAGTCGCACAACCAAGATACACCCCAGGGCACAGTCATAAGACTGCACGTAATGACGGCTGATAGAGGTATTTTAGCTACAGGCTAACATACTAATCTTCATGCAAATTATACGTAAACTTTTATTTTTAAAGACTAAAAATCCCCTTTCCAGCTATATGAACATATGATTGCAGTATGGTAATAATGGAGGTCTCTGCCATGTACAGAAGAC